>NC_047092.1:149098873-149401903 GCF_902459505.1 Geotrypetes seraphini | reverse complement strand
AGAATCTTTACAAATAAAAATTCAGGGGGGAAGTATCAACATGAGCTATGATTGCTATTTTTCTTTTTCATCGGCAGTAAAATGGATTTTTTTAAACTACAAGTTGTGCTATTTTTGTACAGGGTCCCATTTTGTTCAATGAGATTCTTTGCTAAAATAGCACCCATCTTAATGGTAGCCCACCTTGATAACTTCCGCCCCCCCCCCCCACCAAAAAAAAAAAAAAAGTATGATAGGATGAGTATAGCGGTAAGGGGTATAAAACCATCTATCTTCTTGCACAGGATAAAGATACCAACAATGAAAAGTTAACAGAAATTGGAAAGGTTAAGAAATTTACCCCCTCCTTTACAAAGCCGCGCTAGCGTTTTTAGCACTGACCAATGCAGTAACAGCCCTGACACTCATAGAATTCCTATGAGTGTCTGAGCTGTTACCGCAGTGGCCGGTGCTAAAAAAGCTAGCCTTGGCTTTGTATAGGAGGGCATTAGGGCTTCTTTTACTAAAGTACGCTAACGGATTTAGCGTGCACTAATGATTAGTATGAGCATCGGGAGCAGCGCGGGCCATTCAGCATGGCTCCCTGCGCTAGAAACTGCTAGCGCAGTTTCGTAGAAGAGGGGGTAAGTTACACTAATAGATTTAGTACACGCTAATGATGCTAAGATGCCCATAGGAATAAAATTGACTTCTTAATATTTAGCACATACTAATCATTAGTGCACGCTAAATCCGTTAGAAAAAAATTCTCCACTGGGCTCAGAGGGCCAGCGCATGCGCAGAGCATCTACAGATGGTCTGTGCATGCGTTGGGATCACTATAGAGCGATCCGGGCAGGTGGTTGGGGGTGTGATTCCGATCGCCCTCATTTGCATGAGGGCAATTCGTAAATCAGCCCCCCGGACATGGATCGGATCCCTCATGGATTGGATCCAATCCGTGCCTTTAGTGAATCTAGCTCATAGACAGCAACCACTGGGAAAGGGAAATATCAGAAGACACACGAAAGCAGAAGAGACAAAATGGGACCAGACAACAAAGGTATAAAAAAGCGTTTTATTTTAAATGTGTTCCCTGGACTCTGTTAGCTTTGAGATATGTGCATCACAGATATTTGTATTGTGTACAGTGGCTTACCAGATAGCTATTGCTTTTCCTTAGAAATGAGACATGCAATCAACGTACAATGTCAGCGTCTATAAGACAAACCTGTTTTTTTCAGTTACATAGAAGCTTTTGGACCCCTGTGCGTTTACAAAAAATAGATAGTTCCAGATCTAATAGATGTTGGCATTGTTATACAGATATCGGGACATTAGATCATCTGCTGTTTTTTTGTCTTCTGATACTCAGCTTCTGGAAATCGATATGGAGACAAATCAATGTAATACTTGATTCTGCAATTCCATTGTCATATGAGATGGTTATATGTGGTACCTTATTGTATGTTAAACCCCCATTTGACTGGTATAAACTCACGGGTATGGCGGTATATAAAAATAAATTATTATTATTATTATTATAAAGGCAGGCTTTTCATGATAATGACAGGGCTAGCCATCCAAATGATAACAAGAAATTGGAAGAGTTCTGATACTTTAAATTTTACTTTTTGGTGGGCAAATTTGTGTTCTAGTTACAAATATGAAAAAATGAATGCAGAATTTTGGGGGATTAATAAGGTATTTAAGTTAGTGTGGGGCCCGTTAGCAGCTTTTGTTGCATCTATTTAAATTATATATTTATGTCTTATATCTCTTTTAAATTAGGTTCCGTTCCCATACACATTGGGGGAGGGGAGGGGGATACCGTATATATATTTGATGTATATTTACATTTCTGAGTTATACAGGGTTGGGGGTAATGATGTCTTTTAATTTCTGTAGCTAAAAAGTGCTTTGTAATGGTTTGATATGTTTCAGATGTATATATTTATATTGCACTGTTCATATTGGAAAATAATTAAATTTATTAAAAAAAAAGAAATGAGACATGCAAGATGGATCTACTTGTAGGAATCAGCCAGGCACTCATTTCCTGGGCTGGCCTCTGTCATGGACAGGATACTTGGCACAATGAACTTGGTCTGATACTGCACAGCTCAGCTCATTTAGAAAGGGAGGAGGACCTCATTCTATCTATCAGATGCCCTGATGATCAAGAAGAGAGTCTGGATAAATATATTTATCCCACCCCCTTGTTACAAAACCATAGCATGGATTTTAGCACTCAACGCAGCGGTAACAGTGCCAACACTCATAGAATTCCTATGAGCGTCGGAGGTGTTACAGCCATGGCTGGCGCTAAAAACCATGCTACATTTTTGTAAAGGGGGGGATGGTGGTTATTTACATTATTGCATTTATTTAACAAATTTGTATCACACATTATCTGTTAAATCTAAGTGGTTCCACATTAACCTAATATAATTTTTAAAACACCCAAAAACTATACTACGTTATATTACAATTAAAAAAAATTGTGTTGGAGATGAGATGTTCCTTACTGGCCTATAGTGAGGGAGAAGATAGTGGGGGCAGCCCACAGGTCATGGGATATGGGGGAAGCCACTGCTTGCCCTGTATTGGTAGCATGGAATATTGCTACACCTTGGGTTTTGGCCAGGTACTAGTGACCTGGATTGGCCACCGTGAGAACGGGCTACTGGGCTTAATGGACCATTGGTCTGACCCAGTAAGGCTATTCTTATGGTCTTATGTTCTTATATCCATATCCTTCCCCTAACTGCTTGGTCAATCCATATCATGCCCCCCTTGCTCCTGCAACAAGGCATGAGGGAAAAGGGTCAGTAGGCTATGCTACAGTGGCTGCTTTTGAACCGGGGCCTGGGCTGCATGCCTTCAAGCTGGCTATGCACCAGCATCTGGCTTCTTTAACATAATTATTTATACTAGCAGGACCCTGGAATGATTGGCAGTATATCAAGCACCTGAAATGAAATAAAGAAAAGAAAAGTGTGTTTGGGGGAAAGAGGAAGAGAAGGAATCACGTCCCTCATAACATGTTTTCTGCCAACTCCCTCAAAAGTGCAAGACAAGACACCTGGTTGCTTGATATTTATACCGTATAGCAATGTATCGCACACTGTGTGCCATAGCACATTAGCGTGCCCCCCCCCCCAAGATTCCAGGTGTGCCATGAGATGCCAAAGAGGGGGAAAGGTGCCGGTGCCAGCTGACGAGAGGCACATCCTGTAGGCAGTGCCAGCTTCTCTCTGTGCGTCTTCCCATCCAGCACCCCCCACTGGCGGCTCAGGGCCCAGTTAGAAGGCCTTTGTGCATGCGCGGACGTCGACATGATGTCATCGTGTCGGTGTCCACACACGTCCGGATGCCTTGAGCCGCGGCCACCGTGTTTAGTGTGCCGTGGCTTGGCAAAGATTGCATGACACTGCATACACATTGTTGGTGTTCCAGTGCGGATCTAATTGTAATGCATTGCATTGTCTTGCATGTAAAGATCTGTGAAGGGAATCTATTAGAAAGAAGCTAAAATCCATAACATAATTAGAAAATGTATTTCTCTGAGAGACTGAAATGAACTCTATTGGTCAAACATCCACTTAGTTTTTCTGTCACAGAACATTAGGCAGTCTTCTATTCCTGTCTTAGTCATGAAATTCCCAGACAAGCACTACAATAAACACTGCGTTTTCCATGAATACAATTGAAACAACATTTTCTTTTTCTTTGTTCATGGATCACTGAACACATGTCATTTTTAGGGTAATAGCATAATGATCACACTGCCTTCTAGTGGACATTGTAGGTAGAGACATACAAACCAAATTCTGTTATGTATTCTGGAATTATAGAAACCACATCTCTAAATAAGCGATTCTGACTTCTGCCATTTATACATGTTTATTCTACCAGGTTAATAACATAAAACAGAGAGGAAATGGAATAATGGAGTTTATTTATATAAAGAAATAAGAATTACAGTATGTACAAGAGTGATTTGCAAACAAATGAATAAAGATAGAAATACCTATGCTCTGAACATCTAGTAAATTACAGAATAAAAGGAAAGAATATCAGTTATTTTAAATCACTAAATATAGATTGGATCAAACATGCACATATCTAAACAAAGTATCACCTGTTGTTTCCTGGCTGTGAGTGATTACAGGGCCTGACAGCGAACCAGAATTGAGGTGTGTAGCTTTCTTGGAACAGTGTTTGGGATGTGCTATATAGATGAACAGCTGTGATGATCACTGTCTACTTTACTGACCACTAGACTATTCCATCGACTCAGATGAAAGGGACAGATCTCTCCTTCTTCTTCTTCCTGTTCCTATCTTTTGATGAGCTGAGCTGAGCTGATGCCTTTATATCATTTGGTTATCAGCACTCTTCTGGATAGACGGATAAGACTGTGACAGGTGATTGGCTGGATCCTTTTGTTATCATTTCAGTGACTGCAGGAATGTTTTGTGATATTATTGCTGGAGCATTTCTTAGAATTCAGGCTATAAGCAGTCTTGGATCAGCCGGACTACATAGTCCACATTCCTTGCATCTAGGGTTACCATATGGCTCCAGAAAAAGGAGGATGGACTGAGACATCCGGGTATTGGAATGGAGGAGTAGTCTAATAGAGCAGTTGGCTGAGAACCTGGGGAATTGAGATCAATTCCCACTGCAGCTCCTAGTGACCTTGGACAAGTCACTTAATCCTCCATTGCCTCAGGTACAAAAATTTAGATTGTGAATCTACTAGAGACAGAGAAAGTACCTGCATATGACAAATACAAACTGCTTTGATTGTACCACAGAAAGGCTGATAATGTTCTCCATATTGTGACTATCAAGAATGGCGCTCGGAATATCATACACAAATAACTTAGGCCCTCTTTTGCTGAGCAGCAGTAGAGGTTTCTTCCGAGGCCCAGGGAGCTAAATGCTCTGATGCTGCTCCAATACTCAAAGAAATTCTATGCGTGTCGGGGCATTTAGCACCCCATGCTGCGGTAGAAATCCCTACTATGGCTTAGTAGGGGGGGGGGGTTGGAGGGAATAGTGCTTTTTATCCATTTTAAAGCAAACCAATATCACATAGCTTAGTACTTTTCCCAGTGTGAAGGCAAACCAGTGTGAAGTTACCTTCCAGGATTATGCTACCCCCTCCCTAAGTCCTTCTACACCAGCATTCTTCAAAGCAAAGCTTGCGGGTCAGTGGTTGTGGCCATTCATACTCTGATTCTTATGTGAGCCAAGGATAATGAAGCCGTTGTGACATCACTGATGTGATTGGCTCTTAGGCACTGGTGGAATGAGGCATTATGACATCACAATATCTGCTCTGGATACCAGAGACTGCCATTCTGTAGTGTCTATCTCAACCTCAATCCTTCTACACCAGCATTCTTCAAAGCAAAGCTTGTGGGTCAGTGGTTGTGGCCATTCATACTCTGATTCTTCCCTCTCTCCTTAAAGAATGACATGAAGATGGTTTCCCGCGGTTATCCGCGGGGATGGGAACGGTGATGAATTTTGTCACCGTGTCATTCTCTAATGTAGAACTACTTTAAGAGCCCTAGAAACACATGTTGCTTTTGAGCAAGAATGCCAAATAAAGGGTTAAACGCAGTGTATATTGTATATAGATATATCTGTCTATCTATCTAGATTAGAAAGAAAAAACAAAATTAGATGTGAAGTTTATTTCTGTACTTATTATTAACAAACTAGGTTTCAGTGGTTTGCCATGAGATAATTGGGAAAACAGATACTGAATAACGCTTCAAATTACACTGAATGGAAGAGTTAATTGGTCTTTTTTACAGGCTATGTCACCTCGAGTACCTAGATAATAGAATTGAAGATGTGTAAATAGACATTCTAAGAAGGGAAGCCAGAACAGCTACCTCTATTTTTATTGATACTTTGTCTTGTGAAATTTCAGGAATTTAAAGCAGGCATGCCTCATTCTCCAAGCAAAATAAATGTATAGAGTAGGAGGAAATACAGTATAAAGTCATAAAGAGCCTAAGGGGCTCATTTTTTGAAAATTAAAGATGTCCAAAAAGTGTCATAGATTAGAGAATGACACGGTGACAAAATTCATCACCGTTCCTGTCCCCGCGGATAACCACGGGAAACCATCTTCATGTCATTCTTTAAGAAGAGAGGGAAGAATCAGAGTATGAATAGCCACAACCACTGACCCTCAAGCTTTGCTTTGAAGAATGCTGGTGTAGAAGGATTGAGGTTGAGATAGACACTACAGAATGGCAGTCTCTGGTATCCAGAGCAGATATTGTGATGTCATAATGCCTCATTCCACCAGTGCCTAAGAGCCAATCACATCAGTGATGTCACAATGGCTTCATTATCCTTGGCTCACATAAGAATCAGAGTATGAATGGCCACAACCACTGACCCGCAAGCTTTGCTTTGAAGAATGCTGGTGTAGAAGGACTGAGGTTGAAATAGACACTAGAAAATGACATCGGATTATTTCCCGCAGTTATCCGCGGGGACGGGAACGGTAATGAATTTTGTCACCGTGCCATTCTCTATCATAGATCAGCATTTGGATGTCCTAATTGTTGGGACATCTGTGTGCCAATTTTCAAAACTATCTTTCTGGAAGTCTTATGAGGCATTCTACCTGCTGTGCATCCAAGAGTAATGGGGGGGGGGGGGGGGGGGAAGGGGGCATGTTGGAAGCGTGCTCTGGATGGGCTTAGACTTCTTGTGGAGATAATTGAACCTTTCCCAGGATGTCCTGATGGAACTGAGATGCTCTGAGCTGCTCTGAGCTAGACCTGTTTTAGAAGTGTCTAAGTGCCAGAAAGGTACCCAAACTGACCAAATGACCACTGGAGGGATTACATAATGAACCTTCACACTCCCTCAGTGGTCACAAACCCGCTTCTATCCCCCCCCCCAATCTGAATGGAATAATACATACATGTCTGTAGAACACCAGCATCTGGTATGGGAAATCCACATCATCTTAAATAGCCCGGTGAGAGGGCTAGTGAGCCACTCTAACCGCTACATTTATGGTGGAAAGTGTGAGACCACCAAACCCCACCACAATTCTACAGTACTATAACTGCCATATAGGTGCCACCTGCAGCAATAAGGGCTATTGGGGTTGTAGACAGGTGGGTATAGTAGGTTTGGGGGGAGTTTTAGAGGACTCACTATACATTAGAATGAGGTTGGGACCCTTTATGTGAAGCTTACAGCAGTGCCTTCTAAGGTATCCCACTGCTCTATTGGCATGTCTGTGTGGCCAGCCCACTACAATGCTAGCCCCTTCCACATCCAAATGGTCTGGATTTGGATGTTTTCAACTTGGTCATCCTAAGGTTGGACGTCCTAGAGGCCAAGACATCCATGCCGATGGAAATGGCCCTTTTTCCACCCCTGACTTTGGACTTCTTGTGGGAAACGTCCAAAGTTGGACTTGGACGCTCTATTGAAAATGGCCCTCCACATTAACCAGCTAATATACTCAAAGATTAATACCTCGGTATGGAGTGCAAATGAGCTGCTGTGCTCCTACTACATTTTGAAAGTAATGTTTTGCATGTGGTCCTGACTCTGGCAGTATGTGCAAATACTTTTTAAAATGTTTACTTGGCAGCTGTGCAGTTTAAAGAGCTCTCATGACTTGCTTCCAAGGCTCTGCATACCACTCCCAGGAGACCTATGACCCCCTAGTGGCTTCCTTCTGTCCCCCAGCCCCCCTGCAGGGAATAAATAGTGGAGCAGGATTCTTCCAGACCTGCCTTCTGCAGGGGAACTTAAGAAGTTAGCAGTCTAATGAACTTCTAGCTCTTACTAAGGGCATAAATGTTTAATTTCATTTATAATATTTAATTCCCACCTATTTGAATATAGAAACAGAGAAAAATGAAGACAGATTAAGACCATATGGCCTATCTGGTCTGCCTATCTTTGCCATCTACTATCCCTTCCTCTGGCTGCCAGTCGCTTATACTTCTGGCATAAGAATCTCTTTACATCCCCCCCCCCACACACACACATACAATACAGCATGCTCATTTAGAATCTACCAGACACTCAGGCCTAGATTCTAGTAATGGCATCCCGAAGTTAGGTGGCGGTAGGCATCCTACCACTGTCTAACTAACCAATCGGGATGCATGTTGTTTTATTTAAATCGATGTGGGGAATGGTGCCTACACTGAAGGTGCCGATTGCATGCCTACAAAAGTGTCTAGGCACATCTAAGGATGCCTGAGGCTGACATGTGCATGGTTTACACCAGAAGTGGCCTTAGGTGACCCTAGGCACTTCCTTAGGCGCAGGGCAGACGCCTTAAATATGGGCCTGTAAAATATTGGCCTACATTTAAGGCGCGTGTTTTAAAAACAGCCACGATTCTATACATGGTGGCAATGCGTGATTGATATGCCATTGGTGGCTGTTTTTAGGTGGCCGCCGTTTACAGAATCCGGGCCTCAGTATTCTTTTTCTTGTCTCCTGTGCTATGGAACACTTTGTCTACTTATCTGTGGTTAGAAACTGTTTATAAGAAGTTTAAATCAGACCTTAAAGCAAACTTTTTCGACTTGGCCTTTGATGGAGCTATAACGTGAGTCATTGGCTGTCCAGAGATGATCTGTTTGTCTGTTATTGTTGTTTCCTTATATGTCATATTTATTGTCTTCTGTCGTGCCCTAGGTGTAAACATCATTTGTCTATTACCTCTTTGACATTTTATTGATTTTTAATGTAAACTGTTTTAATGTAGGTTGTGAAAAGTAGTATAGAAAGTACCTAATTAAACAATTAAGTGGAAATTCCAGAAATGGTGCCTAAGTTACTTAACAAATATGGCACCATTAAAACATGTACCAGTGCCTA
This sequence comes from Geotrypetes seraphini, assembly GCF_902459505.1. Lineage (NCBI taxonomy): Eukaryota > Metazoa > Chordata > Amphibia > Gymnophiona > Dermophiidae > Geotrypetes > Geotrypetes seraphini. The sequence goes on along the minus strand of NC_047092.1, from coordinate 149,393,029 downwards.
AATAAATGCCAGAATAGTGCCTATGTAGGTGCTTTAGGCCACCGAACACCACTATGGGCGTAACTAATGCCGAAAGTGGTGTTAGGCGGCCTAAAGCGCCTATGTAGGCACAATTCATGACCAAGATAGGCGCTGGAAATGTAGCCCATAAACCCCTGGCCTATGTTTTGGGCGCCTTTCACAGAGGTGTGATTCTCTATAGGCACCATCACTTGATTGACACACGATCGGCAGCCACTTTTTAGGTGACCGCCGGTACTGTCACCCTATAGAGAATCCAGGCCTTAGGGGGAAGTTTTAGAAATGATGTCTAAATACAGGTGCCAGTAGGTGCCCTACCAGCACTTGTTAATGAACAAATGCTATTTAAGATGGCAAAAAAACAGCACCATTAAAGCGCCTAAGTAATTCGCAACAAAGGAGTCGCGAGGATGAGATGTCAATAATTCAGCCACAGGTGTAAAGTTCATAGTTCACTTTATTGATAGTAGCACTGCGAGGACTCGCGACTGTCTCATCATTAAGGCCACCTTGGCCTCCCTTTTTGGTGTCTAAATAATACACGCCAGAATCATGCTTATAGAGATGCCAAGTTACACGAGCTTCCAGTATCTTGGAGAATTCAGTTCAAGATCCTGGTGCTAGCGTTTAAAGTCATTCAAGACGTTCTGCCAAAGGCAGTCAGTGTTCTGGTGTCTACATATACGCCCTCTAGATCGCTTAGGTTGGAGTCGCAATATTTGTTGGGAACTTCTTCATTGAAGCCAAAACCACAATACGTTTGAGAATTTTTAGTGTTGTCGGACCGTGTATGTGGAATGCTTTATCTATTCATATTTGTCAGATTCCAGTGCTGTTATCTTTCTGCAAGTCGTTGAAGACTTTTATTTTCCAGAAAGCTTTTGGAAATGGAGATCTGTTCAACTGAGCTGTTGAATCATTAGCTTTTGCTTACTTTTTTATATATGATTTTAGCGGCTTGGGGTTTTTTTTTTTTTTTTAGAAAAAAGAAATTGTTGTTTTATGTTTGTTTATTGATAAAAGTGTTCTTAAATAAAAATAAATAAATATGGGCATGGCTAATGCCAGAAGTGGCGTTAGGCAGCCTAAATCGCCTACTAAGGCACGATTCATGACAAAGATAGGCACCAGAAATGTAGGCCCAGAAAACCCTATTGGAGGAGTGTGTGGCGCGGTGGTTGAAGCTACAGCCTCTGCACCCTGGGGTTGTGGGTTCAAATCCCACGCTGCTCTTTGTGACCCTGGGCAAGTCACTTAATCCTCCATAGCCCCAGGTACGTTAGATAAATTGTGAGCCCACCGGGACAGATAGGGAAAATGCTTGAGTACCTGATTGTAAAAACCGCTTAGATAACCTTGACAGGCGGTATATAAAAAATCCTAATAAACTTGAAACTATAGTGCGCCGTCACATGATTGACAAACAATCTGTGGCTGCCAATATTGGCACCCTATAGGACCTTAATGCATAAATAAAGAGGACAGGCTGAATCAGTAGAACAGGGGTTTTCTGCTAAGTCTCTAGGTTCTGGCACTAGAATCAGGACCACATTAACTATTAGGCAAACTAGGCAGTCACCTATGATGTCAGCTTCTGGAGAGACAGAAGCAACAGCCTCAGCACCCTGGGGTTGTGGGTTCAAACCCCACGCTGCTCCTTGTGACCCTGGGCAAGTCACTTAATCCTCCAGAGCCCCAGGTACGTTAGAGAGATTGTGAGCCCGCCGGGACAGATAGGGAAAATGCTTGAGTACCTGATTGTAAAACCGCTTAGAAAACCTTGATAGGCGGTATATAAAATCCTAATAAACTTAATAAACTTAAACATCTGCAGTCAAATCAAAATAGATCCTGTTAGCTCCTACTTTTACTGGCAGAAAGAATGGACATTTTCCAGAATAGTTCATTGACTAAGGTGAATGCCTTTCTTTTGGAAATTAAGTGCGTGTGGCTGCTGGAATTTTGGATTTTTTAAAATTTAATATTTAAAAATCTAATGTCCAATTCTGCATTTTTTTTACAAGATCGCCTTGGGAGGAGCTGAGGTCTGCAAGAGGCTTGGAAGTTGAGGGGTTACAAAGCGGAAAATTTGCTCAGGGTGCCTAAAACTCCACAGTGGACAAGGAAAATCCAAAAGAATAAATGCTGTGGAAGAGATGTCCTTGTTACAAATGTGGTTAAAGCTACAGTCTCGGCACCCTGAGGTTGTGGGTTCAAATCCACGCTGCTCCTCGTGACCCATTGCCCCAGGTACAGACAGGGAAAAATGCTTGAGGACCTGAATAAAGTTAATGTAAACTGTTCTGAGCTCCCCTGAGAGAATGGTATAGAAAACGGATTAAATAAATCATATATATAAAATCGGAGGTATGTATTTGTGTATGTGTGTGTGTATGTGTGTATGTGCTGCGATCACGCAAAAACGGCTTGACCGATTTGAACGAAATTTGGTATGCAGATCCCTCACAACCTGGGGTGATATGTTCTGGGGGTCTCGTGGCCCACCTGCACACGTGGGCGGAGCTACAAACATAACATCAGATTTCACCCATTCATGTCAATGGAAAAAATGTAAAAAGCTGCCAACGCAAAAACGGCTTGCCCGATTTGAACGAAACTTGCTATGCTGATCCCTCACTACCTGGGGTGATATGTTCTGGGGGTCTCGCGGCCCACCTGCACATGTGGGCGGAGCTACAAACAGAAAATCAGATTTCACCCATTCATGTCAATGGAAAAAATGTAAAGAGCTGCCATTCTCACAGTAATTCAAAAACTGCTTGACCGATTTGACCGAAACTTGGTATGCAGATCCCTCACTACCTGGGGTGATATGTCCTGGGGGTCTCGCGGCCCACCTGCACACGTGGGCGGAGCTACAAACAGAAAATCAGATTTCACCCATTCATGTCAATGGAAAAAATGTAAAAAGCTGCCATTCTCACAGTAATTCCAACTACCTGGGGTGATATGTCCTGGGGGTCTCGCGGCCCACCTGCACACGTGGGCGGAGCTACAAACAGAAAATCAGATTTCACCCATTCATGTCAATGGAAAACATGTAAACAGCTGCCATTCTCACAGTAAATCTAAAACGGCTTGACCGATTTGAACGAAACTTGGTATGCAGATCCCTCACTAACTGGGGTGATATGTTCTGGGGGTCTCTTCACCCAAGAATTTATATGTTCTTGCTCCTGGAGGTGAAACTAAAAATGTTGTTTATAATCAAGTTTTGTGTTAGTTGTATTGTATTCATTTTGTCAAATATTTCACATTATAATTTGAATATTGTACTTTTTATAAAGCTGTAAAAAAATAATTTCATTCACCACTATAAAGTATCTTTATTTGAATCCATTTACAGTGTTATTGCTATAATTAAATACCCGTGCAACGCCAGGGCATCAGCTAGTTAATAATAAATAAATTCATCTACAGTAACATTGATGCAGACCCTTTTTAATAATACTCCTGTACCAGATTCATGGCACTAGCCCTTGGGCAATAAACCCCAGCTGCCCTAGAGGTGTTCCCTGGCTCTGTTTGGTGTGCTCCCAATCTTATGAATATAAACTTTTCTTACTGTAGAACTAAGATCCCATTCCCCTCTCTGCAGACTATTTTTATTTTTCATTCATTTCAGCAGGTAACAGGCTAAAATCAGAAAGTCCCTCTTCTGACATCACTATCTCCAACGGTGATAACCTACTCAACAAAAGCAAATATACAAACGCGCCTTAAAAAGTGCGCGCAAAGTTTTAGGCGTCTTATTTCTGTAAAACTGATAACTGCGCCAATAAACGCACTGCTATAGAGCGAACCTCGTAAGCTGAAAAGACATACGAGGCCACCGAAGCCTGGAGGATGGAGCGTAGGCGGGGCGAGTCAGACGATAAGCGGAGATGTGGGCGGAGGCGTGGGCAAAAAAATGTAAAACACCAATGGGCGGTAATGTGGGCGGTGGCACGTGAGCCGTCAGACTCCCAGAGTACCAGGCCGTGGGCGGGGCTGCGTTTTGGTCCTTTGCTTTGCTACAATGTAGGCGAGCTCGAGCTATTCTTGCTTGATAGAAGCTTGGTGGGGCCGTAGCTGTTATAATTTGTGCAGGGATTTTTTCTTTTTTCCCTCCACCTCCTCCCCCCCCCCCCACCACCCCGCCGCTTCTTGTCCTACCATTTGCTGCTCCAGGATAGTGTGCGCATTCGCTGCCACAGAAAGCAGATGTGAGTAAGAGCTGAACGGAAAATACATCTTACCGAAGAGTGAAAGCGGGAGGAGGCAGATCGCTGAGACTGAGATGTGGCAGCCGGCAACCGAGAGACTGCAGGTAAGGGACGAGCGCAATGTGGCGCGGCAGGGTGTGATTTATGACCAATAAAACTCTCCCGTGCGTTTCTGAGCCCGTCTCTCTTTTCCTCCAAAGGGTTAAAAGCCGGATGCCGGATAATTGTGCGAATGTGTAACTTTTATTTGGCATGCGTGTGGCTTGCCTTCCCAAAGTACATTCCAGTGACATAATTAACTGGTCCAGGCTTCTGCTTTTTGACTCCAGATGTTTTTCTGCTTTCAGGAAAGATAATACAGATGAGCTGCAACTCGTCAGCTATGTGAATGCAAACGCTTAGGGTTATTTTGTCGGTTTATAATGATATTCGGTTTCAATTTCGCTCCTGGCAATAAATTTGGGGGTTCCCCCCCCCCCCGGGAAAGTTTCATTCCACGGTCTCACCCAAGCAAGTACTTGATCTCCCCTTTGAATGTTAAAAAAAAATGCTTATTAAAGCATCAGTCCGTATTACTCAATGAGACTTGGGCCGTGGTAGAGTTTTGAGGAGTTGAGCAATAGAGTGTGCGGCTAGCAGAAGAGGCTTAAATGACACGTATTGAGGTCTCCGGGGGCTTGGGGTTGTCTTTCCTTGCTGCAGGTCTTACTCCATACTTTTGCAGTCTGAAATGTTCTCCAGATGGCCGATTAGACTGTTTGCCAGAAGGATTTAGACTGAGTCCTAAAGACAAGCCTTGTTTGGCAGCTAAAACACTGGAATCTCTTAGTAAACCTTGAGAGAGAGAGAAAAAAAAAAACCTTTGGTGGTGAGTTAAAGCCTGCTTAACTGTAATGGTGCTGCAAGGGTGCTAGACGATTTTGTGACCTGTAAAAGTTTTTGGTGCATACGACTTAATGAAAGTACGTCTAGCCACAGTGTTAAGTCTGTATGACCGCACTGCTTATGAATCCTCAGACTGGCAGAATAAGCTCACAGACTGTTTATTTGTACTTGGTAATGATATGTTTACAAGAGGTGCTCATCTGGTTTAGAATGGTAACTACTGAAGTTTCTCAAAAGACGGTTGTTTACAGATTTTTTTTTTCCATTTAAACGTCATAAAGCGTATTTTGTTTTATGAGTCTGTAAGAAATTTGATTTATTTGCTGCTTATATATTTAATCAAGTTTTATTTTTCCTATCCCCCTCTGCTTGAACATTCTTGCAAAGAAACTTGGGGGGGGGGGGGGAGCCTTCTATGAAGCAGTTAAAGCATAAATTTGCCATTTAACCCCTTCCACACAAGTGCACCAACTCACCACAGTGGCATGGTGACTTGTGCACACTAAATCAGTGGTCTCAAACTCAAACCCTTTGCAGGGCCACATTTTGGATTTGTAGGTACTTGGAGGGCCTCAGAAAAAAAATAGTTCATGTCTTATTAAAGAAATGACAATTTTGCATGAGGTAAAACTCTTTATAATTTATAAATCTTTCCTTTTGGCTAAGTCTTAATAATAATATTGTCATTTATAGCTAAAGAGACATATGATCAAGAAACTGTTTTATTTTACTTTTGTGATTATGATAGACATACTGAGGGCCTCAAAATAGTACCTGGCGGGCCGCATGTGGCCCCCCGGGCCGCGTGTTTGAGACCACTGCACTAAATCATATGTTAACTGAATGATGTGCTAGGGGACAGGAACTAGGTGGGTCATGGGCAGAGTATGGGCATGGACTGCCTACTACACTTAGGCGGTAATGCAACAAAGGACGCTAAGCGCGTTAGCGCACCCTAAACATTAATGACACCCATATATAATGGGCATTGTTAATGGTTAGCATGCGCTAAACTTCCTTAATGCACTGTATTGAATTCCCTCCTTAGGGGGCCTCTTTAAAAAAGTCACACTAAGAAGTGGCCTGTGCTGTTTTTTTAGCATGTGGGTTTCTCGTGCGCTGAGGCCACTTTTTAGTGTGGCTCTAAAATGGCTGCAATTTGGTCTTTTTTAATAATAGAACATAAGAACATAAGAAATGGCTTCGCCGGATCAGACCCTTGGTCCATCTAGTCCGGCGACCCGCACCCGCGGAGGCCAAGCCAGGTGTTCCCTGTTGAGAAACCTTGTTTACTCGTATCCCTCAATGTGATTTGCGAGAAGGTGTGCATCCAACTTGCCCTTGAATCCCGGAATAGTTGTCTCCATCATGACCTCCTCCGGGAGTGCGTTCCAAGCGTCCACCACTCGTTGTGCGAAGCAGAATTTCCTAATATTTGTCCTGGGCCTGGTGCCCCTCAGCTTCAATCCATGACCTCTTGTCCGAGTCACATTGGACAAGGTGAATAACGATGTTTCTTGCTCTATTTTGTTGAATCCTTTTAATATTTTAAAAGTCTCTATCATGTCCCCTCGCAGTCTTCTCTTCTCGAGGGTGAACAATCCCAGTTTTCCGAGGCGTTCTTTGTAGCTCAAGTTCTTGATACCTTTAACTAGCTTCGTGGCTCATCTTTGCACCCTCTCCAGCAGGGTTATATCCTTCTTTAGGTAGGGAGACCAGTGTTGGACACAGTATTCCAAGTGTGGTCTGACCATTGCTCTGTAAAGCGGCATTATGATGTCCTCCGATCTACTCGTGATCCCCTTCTTTATCATGCCCAACATCCTGTTTGCTTTCTTTGCTGCCGCTGCGCATTGTGCTGATGGCTTCAGGGTCCTGTCTATCAGTACCCCCAGGTCCCTTTCTTGTTCGCTCTTGCCCAATGTTACACCTAACATTTTATATTCATGTTCCTTTTTTTTCTTACCCAGGTGCATCACTTTGCATTTGTCTATGTTGAACTTCATCTGCCATTTTTCTGCCCATTTCTCTAGCTGGTTCAAATCTCTCTGGAGTTCTTCTATGTCCTTTTGTAACCCAACTGCTCTACATAGTTTTTGTTCATCTGCAAACTTGATTAAATAGCCAGGTGCTAATTTCCTAGTGGCTTTGTGTGTGAGCCCTTACTGCCAGTGGTGTGGCAAGGGTAGGAGGCGCCTGGGGCGGTGGCGCCTCCCCCTGCTCCTTCCGTACCCCCATGCAACACTCGCCCCTTACCTTTTTAAATCTTCGCCAAATGTGAGCAGCCTCTGGTGTCACTTCCTGGCCCTGCGACCCAGAAGTGACATCAGAAGGAGACGGGCTGGCGTGAGCAGCAGGCCAGAGTAGTTGCTCATGCTGGTGAAGATTTAAAGCGATATGAGGGGGTGGGGGTGGGGAAGGGAGAGCAACAGCATGGCATGGGAGGGTGGAGAGGTGCCGGCGCCCCCACCAAGATTGTGCCCAGGGCGGTCCGCCCCTCCCTTACTACACCATTGCTTACTGCCACCTATTTTGTAGGCGGTAAGGGCTCCTGTGCTAATCCTACGCAAATCAGTCAGCATGCGCTAAATTCCCACAGGCTAACTGCATAGCATAGGGGTGTCAAAGTCCCTCCTCGAGGGCCGCAATCCAGTCGGGTTTTCAGGAACTCCCCAATGAATATGCATGAGACCTATTTGCATGCACTGCTTTCATTCTATGCTAATAGATCTCATGCATTTTCATTGAGGAAATCCTGAAAACCCGACTGGATTGCGGCCCTCGAGGAGGGACTTTGACACCCCTGGCATAGGGCATACCTATTCTCTGCCCCAAACGTGGCACCAACACTAAAAAACAAACCCCCCCCCCATATTTTTTTTAGTGCATGGTTTGTGTGCACCAAGCCCGAAATTAGCACGTGGCACCTGAGCATATGCCCCAAAGTTGTGGATTTTAAATAGTAGCAAGCATGCATTGGTGCTTACCTCTGCATGCTGAAAAGGTCCCTAGTGACTGTACTTATTTGTAGTTATTCGTCTAATTGTGTGCTTATTTTAAAATAGCTTCCCCCCCCCCCCACATAAACGTAACACTTCTGTTCTGTGCTGATTACAGCATATGGCACATATGGCAAACTTCATCCTCTCTCTTTTGTGTGGTAGAATTTCCTGTTAGATTTTCCGCTGGTGGCACCTTTCACGCTACAAAGTTGAGGCAGGTGCTTTCAAAGACAAGAGTTCATCTCATCAGATGCATGCTATTCAGAAAGTCATTAAACTATTGTATATATATGCAATTGAGCATTTTTAATCATTTTTGAATTGCATTTGTTGCACTGAACACGCGAAATGCAGGCTTTTAAAGTAAAACACTGAAATGCGTATACGTTACGGATTGAAGCCTTTTCTTCACTATGGTATTCTCCTATAATGACAAAAAATAGGGAGGAATGGAGGGAAGTATAGTACAAAAATTCAAAAATATCACTCTTTCATTCTGTTTTGTGAATGAACTGGCATGGTCTGCCCGGATTGGCTGGTTCGTGTTCAGCTGACCTGTCACATGATCTTTCTCCTGACAGGGCTGGACATGGTTATAAGCCCCACAACAGTGCTTTGAAAGTTATGGTTGAAAGCAGCAGTTAGGATCTGCGTACTTTAAGTAATTGATTGAGCTTTTGCTCTTTTTCAACGTTTAGCAGGTGAGCAATTTCATTTCCCTTTTGAGTTTGTATTTTGTGTTATAGGATAGCCTGGATTTGGCGCTAAGGCCCTGAAGCGGTGGTTACCGGCCACAAAACGACCGTCGGCCTGGCCTGTTTGTGTTCAGTGGTTTTTACCATTAATCATTCTCGGCTACTTTTTGCTCCCACCTGCTAACTTTAAACTTGTACGAAAGTTTTTTGCCTATGATGCTTTGGTGGAAGAGTGTGGGTACACCTCTCCGTTTGTCTGAGGCTTTTCTTACACTTAAGTAATAAGCTAGCTTTCTTGGCTTGTGCGGTGCTTTTGTTTTGGAGTGATAGTTTTGAATTTTTGTACTATTCTCCCATAATGTACATTGTGACACTATTCTTTCTGAGCTCAGAACGCATCATCTAGCTTGATGGGCTCCAGAAACACACACATTTGTGTTGGTGATGGATGGGGGGGGGGGGGGGGGGGGGGTGGCGGGTAATTGGAGGCTGTAAATGGAGATTGCATAGATGTTTCTGGGTTTAGACTTGGCATGCTGTGCAGGGCACACTGGCAGGTGGTGCTTTGGCTAGCTGCTTAGTTCCTAATTGATTGGCTAAGAGTGCTGTGGACGGGAGCAATGGGTGTATTTTTTAAGGTTCTTATCTCCTCCTTGGCTATTGCCTCATAGGCCATTCATCTTTTTTTCATCAGTACTTCTGAAAGGCTGGGCTGCTCCTAGTTTAGAAAGGAGGGAAGCATCTGTATTCTTAGGGAGCCTGCTTGGTAAAGGTCCCCAAATAATAATAATTTTTAAAAAAGCCACTACAGTAGACCGTGTGCTAATGTGTCAGCCATCCATTATTAGGAGCAGGAGGAGCTCCTCAGACTCGACTCTAGGAATGCCGAGAGCAGCTCTGCTCGTCCAATTTCTTAGACTAGAGATTTATTTCCATTGCAGAGAAAGGTGATACTCAGATTGTTATGGCATAGGATTAGGCGAAACCATTAAATCAGTGAAAATGGGACACAGTAGGGGTGAGAGACAGTGTGTGAGAAAAGGACAAGCCCCACCCCCAGGAAATAGTTAATTGGAGTCATTCTTGTGATTTCATGGTGGCAATAAGAAATAGGCACATTCTTCCTTGATTCTCCCGACGTCGTCCTACTTGGACGCAAGCAGAAAAGCCATCGTTTCATTTTTTCATATGGCTTCATTTTTATTTTAAAATGCTCACTATTTCATTTTAGCATGTACCAGACATATTAAGGTGCATTAAAAACATTTAGGCCCAGATTCTATAAAGTCTGCCTAAAGTTAGGTGCCGATATCGGTGCCTAGCTTAATTGATCAATAGGCTTAATTTGTCCAGCTATTGGCACTCAGCAACTCACAATCGGCTTTAATTGGGTTTAATTGAAAGTTAGATACCTAACTCAAAAAACTCGGGCCCAGATTCTCAAAACTTTAATGCCGTCACTAAACTTTACCGACGGTATAGCTTGTACACATTTTAGTGGCGGATTATCAAAATGAATTATCTCTGTCAACAGCGAACTTTCTATCAGTCTCTGACAATGACATGCAAATGAGCTCTTCAACGTTGAAATGAGCCCTCCAGTGGATTCTTAAAAGATGCCGAGCCATTTTCTAAACGTGGCGTTTGCTTTTGGCGGCAAAAATAAGTGACTGGGCCAGGGGTGCCGGTCAGTGTCAGAGACTGCTAGAAAGCCTGTGTTGTGATGCAGCAGGAGAGATGCCCATTCTCTCCTGCTTCATCACAGCACCCCTCCTCCGCTGTATCACAACACCCCTTCCCTGCAGTGGAGGCGAACACCCCCCCCCCGGAACAGCGACACCCCCACCTGCAGCAGGAGAGATGCCGATTCTCTCCCACTGTGAAGAAAGCCATGCCGCTGGCCCCCCGGAACTGTGGTGACACCCCCACCTACAGTGGGAGAGAAGCTGATTCTCTCCTGCTATGAAGAAACCCTTGCTGACAGTGAACACCCCCCCCCGGAACAGCGGCGACCTCCCTGCCATTGAACACCTCCCCCTGCCTCTGATGCCCCCTCCCCCCTCTTCCTCCCCCTTACTTTCAAATAGATGCATGGAAGGACGCGGACTCCCTCCTCCCAGCTGGCCTGCATCTTTGAAAATGGGCCTTCACCTCCCTGGTGCATCTTGGGATACACCAGGGAGGGGCCTGAGGCTCTGATTGGCCCAAATTGTTTAAGGCTCCTCCCTCTTGAAATTTATTGACATCTATTAGAATTACTATTGATATAAGCCTGTTTTTTGGCTAGACATTTTCTTCCTCATTGAGGGAGTTTTTTCTCTCTGACCTGTTTCCGGAGATTAGAATCTTTGACTCTTAAATGGAGCTGTATGCTTCCTGAATAACTTTCCCATTGAGATTTGAGGTCCATTTGGTTAAAGCTTATTTAATTGAGGGGCTACCCGCACAAAAAGTGAGGAAGATAATCTATTGAGTTCTTTACTGATAGTATATTTATCTTCTTCCCCATATATTTTTGGTATATATTTGGAATAAAAGACTTTCTATGATTTCTCATCTGCTTGTTCTTTCCTGAAAAAAGAAACTGGCAGGGAATAAGAGAAGTGGAAGGACAGTAGACTAGATTAAAAGAGATATAAAAAAGGTAATGGATCTTTAAGAAAGTAAATAATTGGAGAGCCACGATGGTTCTCTTTTCCTAAGAAGTAGAAGAAAGACTTCAAGAGGGAAAAATTTCTTACTTATTGTTAACAATTTTTTGTATGTGGGTTCAAGGGTCCAGTTACGATATCCCTGTAAATTTTATTTATTTGGAGAATCATTAGTATGTCTTCTATGAGCCATCTTAATTATGGTATTTCTGGAAAGTAGAGGGCCTTTGAAGCACTGTTCCCTCTAAACCAGTGGTCTCAAACTCAAACCCTTTGCAGGGCCACATTTTATTAAAGAAATGACAGTTTTGCATGAGGTAAAACTCTTTATAGTTTATAAATCTTTCCTTTTAGCTAAGTCTTAATATTAATATTGTAATTTATAGCTAAAGAGACATATGATCAATAAACTTTTATTTTACTTTTGTAATTATGATAAACATGCCGAGGGCCTCAAAATAGCACCTGGCGGGCCGCATGTGGCCCCCGGGTCATGGGTTTGAGACCACTGCTCTAAACTGAGCAGGAGTCCTCCATCTGCATTGCTGCCTATGTGTATGTTTGTGGGGGTGGGGTGTGTGTGCTTCAATACTACACGTTTTCAATCGCTAGGGAGAGACATGTTCCCTGGAGTCCTGAGCAGCTTGCCTGTCCTTCACTATTGAAAATGTGATAGTAAAACAGCACCCACTACTGGCAGGACTGTAGCTGGAGGACTCCTGCTCAGCTTAGAGGTGAGTACCCTAAAACTTACTTTTTACTGTGTGATGATTTTTTTTTGGTGCTTGGAATTGGTGCAGTGGAATTGACCAACACGGCAAGAGGTCTTCATCAGAAAACACATGAGAATAGACTGGATGTCCTATCTATCCATCTATCCACCATCCCCTAGAGCAGGAGTGTCAAAGTCCCTCCTCAAGGGCCACAAGCCAGTTGGGTTTTCAGGATTTCCCCAATGAATATGCATGAGATCTATTTGCATGCACTGCTTTCATTGTATGCTAAAAGATCTCATGCATATTCATTGGGGAAATCCTGAAAACCCGACTGGATTGTGGCTGTCGAGGAGGGACTTTGACACCCCTGCCCTAGAGGCATCCACATAGCTAAACTGCCACTAAATATTGGGGCGACACTCACATAATTTTTTTATTTTTTTTTTTAAATATGAACCTCTGAAGCCCTTTTGTGCCTCCGGACAAAAACCCTTTGCCTCCCAGGCCTAACTGTATCCCTGGTGGTCTAGCAATGGTGGTTGGGGACAGCCCCCTTGCTCCTCCCCTTGCGGTACCCTCCACAATGGCTGCCATGATCTCTTGTGGTATGAAGAACATAGCCTGGCACTGACTATTGGGAGCTAATTAGCCAACAAGTCAGCATTTAGAAAAATGCTAACTGTCGCCAACTGAATATTGGGGGGGGGGGTATGTTACTATGTTCAAGGTTATTGCAATTAAAATAGTCAATATGACCTCTTGATAGTTGGGCAGTGCTGCTTAGAGAATGGCATGGGGACAAATCTTTCCCCGTCTCCGCAGGAACTCAATTTCTCCATCCTGTCCCCGCATGTTTTGTCACTTTCCCTGTCCGTGCCCCATTCTTGTAAGCTCTGCCTTAACCGCCAAGTCTTGAACACTTATGATTTTAAAGTGTTTGAGGCTTGTGCAAATGAGGACAGAGCTTGCAGGAATGGGGCAGGGACAGGAAAAGAATTTGTGGGGACGGGATAGGAAAATGAGTTCCCACGGGTCAGGGAAAAATTTGTCCCCATGTCATTCTCTAGTGCTGCTATCCTCTGTGTTATAACATAAGTTACAGGAGTGATGATGTTAGACAGCATGTTGCCAAAAATGAGAGATATTGTTACAGAAAAATGTGGGATTGGTTTCCTCATTTTTTTTTTCAACCCCTTATGTATAATTTTCGATATTTTAATGGATTGGAAAGAAAAAAATAAGAACTGGCTACCCCTCTGGAAGCAAAATAATGCTCAAGCAACTTGATGGAAGAGGACAAAACCTTTTTTTTATAGGGGAATCTTAGTAAAAAGATGCACGGAATTCATAAAAATAAGCCAGACAGGACCGAGGATTCCAGAAAATTAGTCCTTCCCCCCTAAAAGTGTTCCTATCCATTTCTATGGGAGAAGCAGTTCCAGCAGCTGCAGCATATAAATTGATATATTGAAACATAAGAATTGTAGAATTGCTTCTTTCAAGCTGCAGCTGTCCTCTCTCTTGTTTTATCTGTCTACCTATATATAAATATACACTGGTTAGTAATTTATTCCATTAGATCACTGGTTCTCTCCACCCAGTCCTTGGGGCACACCCAGCCAGTTGGGTTTTTAGAATATCCGAAAACAAAAACTGTGGAACTGATGATCTTGTTAAAAATCTTTTGTTTGATCAGGGTGTAGAGATTGACACAATAAAATGTACAATGTCACAAGAGCATAGTAAGAACTGTGGCATAGATCAGACACGGGCCGTGTTTCGGTTGAGGAAGAACCTTCTTCCGGGGTCCGGCACTGCTAAGAGCCATAAAATAGTGATATGCAACAAAATACACTTCCCCCTCCCCATTCGCGGTTTCCACGCTCACAGTTTCACAAATTCGTGATTTTTTTTTTTTTTGGGGGGGGAACCGATATTTTATTACCTTCCCGTCTCTCTCCAGCCTTCCTCCCGGCATCCCGACCTTACCTGGTGGTCTAGCTGGCTTTTGGGGCAGGAGCGATCTTCCTACGCTCCTGCCCCGTGTAGCTCGCCAATAGGAAATGGCTGCTGTGAGATCCCGCCGTAATTTTGAGAGACTACGGGAACTCACGGCAGTTATTTCCTATTGGCGATCTGCCTGCTAGACCACCAGGTAAGGCTGGGATGCCAGGGGGAAGGCGGGAGGGAAGCGGGGGTGGATCAGAGCCGGACAAGAAGATATTCGCGTTTTTTTGCAATTCACGGTCCAGCTCTGCCCCTATCCCCCACGAATACCGAGGGAGAAGTATACTGTGCATAAACAAGCATAGTCTACTGATAGAGGGGTGTTAAAGTCGGTCCTCGAGGGGAGTAATAAAGTCAGGTTTTCAGGATTTTCCCAATGAATATATATGAGATCTATTTGCATGCATTGCTTTCATTATATGCTAATAGATCTCATGCATATTCATTGTGGAAATCCTGAAACCCAACTGGATTGCGGCCCTCGAGGAACAACTTTGACACCTGTGGAAGAGGATATTTTTAGAATATCTACAATGACAATGCATGACAAAGATTTCCTTACAACTGAGGCAGTGTGTACAAATCTATCTCATAGGTAGTCTTTGTGGATATCCTGAAAATCTGACTAGTTACCTATGTCCGGGGGCCAGCTTGAGAACCACTGTGTCAAGGTGTGCTTTGCATTTTTTCCCTTGCAAGAATCATCCTTTCCCCACCCCTTACCCTTGCTGGTATATTGAGCAGGCTCTTAAAGATGAAATCTAATGACTGAGCCAACAGAATAAAATGTTGATTTCCAAAAGATGGTTCTTATTGATTAGAAGACAGGCCTTCTTATCAATGAGAACATCTTTTGGACATTTTATTGTCTCTAATAAAGTTCATGCGCTTTGTACATCACTTCTGCCGTTCTTTTTGTGTTTGGTGTTCTACTTCTACTGTAGACCAGTTGGATTCGTTTTTGTTTTGACTTGAGCAACACATACACATGCAGAGAGAGGTTGGCAATTGTCCGATGAGACAAGCTCCATATGCTTTGTTCAGATGCCTGATTTATTTTCTTAGTTGTAAATTCTACTGTGAAACTTAGTGACTGAATCATACTTCTTTTTTTAATGATTGCTGTATGTGATTGACACCTGCAGAGCAGCTCTATAAGAGGGTGCTGACATTTCAGCATTAAGAACCAATGTAAATGACTAAAATACCAGCACATATATGTATATGTCAGTGTCTCGCAAACTGTGTTCCACGGCACAGTGGAGTGCCATGAGAGATTCCAGAATTTTACTTTATTTTTTAAAAATTATCTTCATAAGTATACACTATTCGTACGCAAGAGTCTGTTAATGTTACGAATCCAGACAAGCATGATTCTTTGACATACTTGGTCCTTGAAAACTAACAGTAAGTAGTTTTTATTTTTATATTTTATTCAGCAGTTATCCTAACTTGAGCAAGAAAGCAATCAAGGCTTTGTTACCGTTTGGATATTTTTTTTCTTTGCGAACTTGAATTTTCAGCTCTGACTGAAATTAAATCGATAAAAATATACAAGGAATGATAGACATGAATCCGGCAGCTGGTAAGACTGAATTAGCACTACAAGACTTTTCCTTATTAGTAAAACCCCTTGAAGTTACTTTGGAGAATATTTGGAGCTTAGTTGTAAACCTGGGGAAAACTTTTTCCCCAAAGATTGAAGAGATAAAAGGAAAATTAAAAGTACAGCAAGAAGAAATTCTACAAATGAAACAAGAAATTAATCAAAGTAAAAGTGAGACTCAAAAAATGACTATAGAATTGAAAACAATAAAAAACTTTCAAGAGACACAAGTTAAAGATAGTAATAATATATGAAGAAAATTAGAAACTCTTGAAAACTATAATCGTTTTAACAATTTGAGGATATTACATTTTCCTAAAGATCCTTTGATAAATCCTTGAGATATATTAAAGAGATATTTTCTGGACGTTCTGAATGTTCCAGAACAATCATTACTTCCCTTTATTAGGGTATATTATCTTCCAGAAAAAAATAGCCAGATCCAGAACAAAATTATCGAGACAAGCCCCTTAATATTTCCGAATTATTGGAAACCTCTGAGGAGAAAATTGTGAAATCATCAACACTTCTGGTATCAGTTGCCTTAGCTCCTGATAAGGAATGGATATTGAGGTTATTTTTCAAAAACAAATCTAAAAAATTTTTGGGACACAAAATACTGATGTTTCCTGATGTCTCTAAAGACACCCAGAGAAGAAGGTGAGAGTTCCTGCTGAAGAAACTCACAGTGACAGCTATAGGAGGAGTTTTCTTCTTACGATATCCCTGCAAGTGCATAATCAGATATAAATCCTTCAAATATGTTTTTTATGATCCATCCCAGCTGACTGGATTTCTGCCTCTTAAATGCCTTCATAAAGAATAGGTGACAGCAATTCTAATGAAGATAACCTCCCACCATTACAGGCTATTGCTTTATCGTTATTATTATTATATTTTTATTTAAGTACTTCTATATTGTAATTTTCACTTGATTGAATCTTGGATCCCTATAATAGAGGACTTGAGAATGATAGGAATTGTTGTTATTTTTTTATTTAGTTAGGTTTCCTTTTTAACTCATACTATTTGTATGTTTTATTTCTGCCATTCTTTCTGTTCAAGATGTATATGCTTGGAAATGTATTTGAAAATTAAACAAAGAATTAAAAAAAAAAATCGATAAAAAGAGAACGACTGCAGATGGTGGATAATGAAATATGCGTGTTTGCTTGTCGATTATCGAGCCACGTTTTGAGTTAATTTGCACTCAAATATAAGCACATCCAATGCATTGATTAGCAATTCTATTCTATCTACTTTAGTTTCACTGTTGTTACAATTACCCATACATAGCCTAAAGAACTTTAAATAAATAACTCTCAAATTTAATTTTTTTTAAATTTTGCAGTTTTATAATTTCAACTAGTTTTTTAGCCCGTTACATTGAGGATACTAGAATAGATGTATAGACTTAGGCATTTCTTTCTTTTTTTTCTTTCTATATGTCTGTGTTTCTTTCTGTATGTCTGTCTTTCTTCCTGTCTCTCTCCCTGGGCCCCTGTCTCTGTCTTTCTGTCTCTCTCCCTGGGCCCCTGTCTCTGTCTTTCTTTCTGTCTCTCTCCCCCTGTCTGTCTTTCTTTCTGTCTTTCTCTCTCTGCCCCCTGCCTGTCTGTCTGTCTTTCTGTCTCTCTCCCTGCCCCCTGCCTGTCTGTCTTTCTTTCTTTCAGTCTCTCCCCCTGTCCAGCAGCACCCCTTCCCTGCTCCCCCATCCAGCAGTAGCTCTTCTCCCTTCCTTTTATCTCCCCCCTGTCCAGCAGCACCCCTTCCCTGCTCCCCCTACCCAGAAGTAGCCCTTCTCCCTTCCTTTTACCTCCCCCACTGTCCAGCAGCACCCCGTCCCTGCTCTCCCTGTCCAGCAGTAGCCCTTCTCACTTACTTTTACCTCCCCCCTGTCCAGCAGCAACTCTTCCCTGCTCCCCTTGTTCAGCAGTAGCCCTTCTCCCTTCCTTTTACCTCCGCCATATACAGCAGCACCCCTTCTCTGCTCTTATCTGATAAGTCTTCTGTATTTTCTGAAGCAGCTCTGCTAGGACCCACCACAGGCTCCTTGTAGTGATAGGGAAACCGCCGCAGGCGCCTTATTCAGCTGGGGAAACCGCCGCACGTGTTACAAACCGCCACCGGGAAAACCGCTGCACATGTCGCAAATCGCCACAGGCTCCTTCAATTGTGCTTGTGGTGGCACGGCACCACGGATCACGGTGCACGGAGATTGAAGTGTGCATGCGCGCTAAGGGTCTTATTATAGTGGATTATAATGTGCTGCGAAAACATTTGCTTCTTATAGTGTGCTAGAGCTAAAAAAAAGTTTGAAAGACACTGAATATGTCTCCATAAATGCCAATATTCCTGCTTCATGCTGTTCTATAACATGGTGCCTAAATGTGATGGCATATACTTTGAAGGTGGGCATACATATAACATAGATAAACACAGGAGAACCAAATCCACAAACTCAAAGTCGCAAGACAAAGAGTGGATATGTCCTAATAAAATTGGTGAACACTATTTATTACACAAAAGTCCTTTATTCATCAAATAACTGAACGATTCAAACTCAGTGACTCGACATATACATGTTTCGTCCTCAACCGGCCTGCCTCAGGAGTCTTAAGAGTCTTATGGATGAAACAAACCCACAAATGTATGATGATAAATATATTGATCCTATGAGACCAAATGCACGCTGAAATCAAAACTTGTCTTCAGTATGAAATGTATACATGTACATGTCGAGTCATTGAGTTTGAATCGTTCAGTTATTTGATGAATAAAGGACTTTTGTGTAATAAATAGTGTTCACCAATTTTATTAGAACATATCCACTCTTTGCCATACATATAACATAACATAAATTTTTATTTATATACCGCAAAAGCCTTTCAGTTCTATGCAGTTTACTAAAGAGATGGACTGACCATTGTCAGTGAGCCACAATAGATGGAATATTGGCATCAACGAGTTAACAATAGTTTGACATCAGTATGCTGCTTTGAAGGGATTACAAGAATTTTGAGAACAAGACGGGTTTTTAATAGCTTTCTAAAATTCATAGATGATGTTGATATTCTAACCATTTGGCCCAGTTCAGGATCCCTGGAAGCGGCTTGGTATGATAAGAGTCGGTTAATGAATCTTTTCTGAGTACAGCCGTTGACTGGGAATGTGTGGAGCGGCTTGGTGACGAGAACAAGAATTGAGCAGATATGGGCAGAGTGCACAATTTTGTTTATTAGATTTTTGATATAACACCTTCCTGTGGTACAGCCAAAGCGATTTATGAATTAACATGCAGATACTTTCTCTGTCCCTGCTGGGCTCACAATCTAAGGGCGCCTTTTGCTAAACGGCGCTAGAGGGTTTTAATGCGGGTCGGCAAAATAAATGCTTCAGTGCTCATAGAATTGCTGTGAGCATTGCAGTATTTACCTCTTTGGCCTTGCTAAAAAGCTCTAGCGCCATTTAGTAAAAACCAGTGTAAATTTTGCACTTGAATGAAAGCATAGTGTAATTTACATATGTTTTTAGCAATCTAGATGTGAGCTCTGTGGTTGGTGTAAGTACCGTATTTTCACGCATATAACACGCATACGTGCATAACACGCATACGCGTATAGCACGCGGGTCCAAAGCATTTCTGTAAAAAAATTTTTTATATAGCACGCACACGCGTATACCGCGCATGCTGCTATAACCTCCTCCCACTCCCGCTTACTCTTCTGGCCTGCGAATCGGCATCCTCCCCCCCCCCCCCGCTCACATCACCCCCCTCCCCCGCGATCCTACATCCCGCCCAGCACCACAAAACATCTCTTACCCAATTGGGTACCGGCACCAGCACCAATGCACAGGACGTGCCAGTGCCCGAAGATCCTCCCTTGTTGTTGCTGGGCTGGGCTGGGCTGGGCTGGGCGGTGCGAGGGAGATCCTCCTTCTTCCTTGTGCCGGGCTGGACTGGGCTTTGAGCATTTGCGCATGCTCAAAGCCTTCTGGTCTCGCTCTCTCCGAGATTCGGCTTAGAGCATGCGCAAATGCTCAAAGCCCAGTCCAGCCCGGCACAAGGAAGAAGGAGGATCTCCCTCGCATCGCCCAGCCCAGCCCAGCAACAACGAGGGAGGATCTTCGGGCACTGGCACTGGCACGTCCTGTGCATTGGTGCTGGTGCCCAACGGGTAAGAGATGTTTTGCGGTGCTGGGGGGAATGTAGGATCGCGTGGGAGGGGGGGTGACGCGAGCGGGGAGGAGGATGCCGGTTCGCAGGGGGGATGCCGGATCGGAATGAAAAAAAAAATTGTACAACGCGCTCACACGTATAACGCGCAAGGTTATGCACGGTTTGTAAAAATCGTGTATAACGCGTGCGTTATATGCGTGAAAATACGGTACTTGTGCCTTAAACAGAGACACATATTTGACCTTCTACACCAGTATTCTATAAAGGAAAGTAGGAAAAGACTGATTGACTGTTTCTGAAAATAAAATAATTGGGGTGCAAGCGGAAACAGTTCTGTTCATTTGCTGCCGTGTTACAATGCTTATTCTGTAAACAAATAAGAAATAAGAAGTGTTATACTGAGTCAGAGCAAAGGTCAGATGAGCCCAGCTTCCTGTCTCCAGCAGCAGCACCTCCAGGTCACACATATCCAGCAGTTACTTCGCTATCAGAGGCAAGAAAGCTGATAAGCATTAATTTCTTCCTTTGTGTAGGACAGGGGAAAACCTGCATGGATATACAGTAAAATCTTGGATTGCAAGTAACTTGGTTTGCAAGTGTTTTGCAATACAAGTACATACAGTATACACACATCACAACTGAGCAGATGATTCTTCTCTCTCTGACGCTGCAGGAGTGTAGTGACTGTTCTAAATGAGCGAGATCTTTCAATACAAGTTCATACAGTATTTTGTATTAAAGTTTTGGGGTTGTGGAACGAATTGTCCAAATTTCCATTATTTCCTGTGGGGAAATTTGCTTTGATATATGAGTGCTTTGGATTACAAGCATGCTTTTGGAACAAATTATGCTCACAAACCAAGGTTTTACTGTACAGTGGTACCTCGGTTTACGAGTGCACCAGTTTGCGAGTGTTTTGCAAGATGAGCAAAACATTCGCAAACTTGGTGCCTCGTAAACCGAGCTTGCCTCGCTGTACGAGCGCCCTCCCCCCGCGATCTGGCATCCCCCCCAGCGATCCGGCATCCCCCCCCGCTCGCATTGCCCCCCTCCACCGCGATCCTACTTCCCCCCCCCCCAAGCAGTCAATGACACCCTTTACCCGACTTGGCACCAGTGCCAGTGCCCGAAGATCCTCCCTCTTCTGGCGCGGCCTGGGCTGGGCGGTGCGTCGGAGATCCTCCTTCTTCTGGTCTGGGTTGGGCTGGACTAGCTTTGAGCATTTGCGCATACTCAAAGCCTTCTGGTCTCGCTTTCTCCGAGATTGGAGAATGGAGCAGCGCCGGTAGCTTGGGGTGGGGGTGGGGGGAGGAGGTGGAACCAATCAAAGCAGTTTCCCTTACTTCCTATGGGGAAACTTGCTTTGATGTACGAGCAATTTGGTTTACGAGCATGCTTCTGGAACGAATTATGCTCGTAAACTAAGGTTCCACTATTTATGGTTTACAAGACTAATTCTCTATAGGAGTACAGACTTATTTTTCTTTTCCTTCAGAATTTACTAAAAAAATCTGGAACACTCATACTAAGACTCAGCATTTTCCCCTGGATTTTATATACATAGCCCAAATTAAGGTGCGCAGATTAGTTAATGAACTCTTAGGGGTACATTCTATAAACGGTATCTCGGTTAGGTGCCGCTAGATGCACTAATCATGGACGCCTAACTAAAATTTGCAAGCAGTTTTTTTAAATTGGCTTGGCAATTGACCGTACTATTAAAAAATTACTTAATTAGGGCAGCGTGTGGCATACAGTTCGACGCTTAAGTTGAGGTGCCTCTCGGCACCTAACCAAGCCTACCTGAAAAGTAGGCATCGTTAGGGGCGGAGAGTCGACATGGTTGACATAGGCATTGCTAGGTGTCTGTGTTAGGCGCCTACCGCAAAGAAGCCTAGCAACGCATAAGCATGCCTAGGTGCCGCTAAATGTGATTCTATAAGCGGTGCCTGGTGGTTGATTGACTGGTGCCGACTGGCACCTATAAATTAGGTGACATTTATAAAATCAGGCCTTTAGTCATCAATAATTGGATGCTAACTACCAATTGATGTTAATTGACACTCATTAAAATTTGCATGCGCGTTTGTGTGCGATTCTAATGGACGAGTGGCTTAGTAGTTAGAGCTGCTGCCTCGGCACCCTGGGGTTGTGGGTTAGATCCCAGCGTTGCTCCTTGTGACCCAGTCCTCCATTGCCCCAGGTACCATAGTTAAATTGTGAGCCTCTTGGGATAGATAGGAAAAATACTTGGGTACCTGATTATTGTTCAGCTTATTAAACCGCTTTGGGTGAATCTCTTCATGAAAAAGGCAGTAAATAAATCCCGATCAATAAATAAGGCATGGCATTCAATTCTAATAGCATGTAGCTCAGAAGGGGGTGTGGCCAGGGGACCTGTCAGAGGCGTTCCAAAAAGCTGGGTGCATAATTATAGAATACCACCTCAGCATGTCTGACTTGGCTGTCAGCATTTCTACCAGGATTCAGCAGGTGTAAGTATGGCGCCTAAAATTTATCCTGGCATTTGGCGCTAAACCCTATTCTAGGGTTCTGTCTGGAAAATCTGGACCCTTAGACCTGCCCTCGGTTCCACCCATCCCCGCCCCATCACGTCCCAAATCCCGCCCAGCCCCAGCCCCGCCCTCCACTGCCTGCTCTCACCGGGCATGACATTTGCACATGCGCGGATGCCCTCCTGCCCGACGCGATGTGGAGGAAAGCTTTTCAAAACCCGGACAAAGTGCTGGGTTTTGAAAAGCCGTCGGGACCCTCGGACATGTCCTCAAAATGAGGACCTGTCCGTTGAAATAGGGTCATCTGGTAACCGTATATAGTGCACTCACACTCGTAGACTAGCGCTTAGCGCCTGTTTTTTTCCCACACTCATTTTTGAGCACCATTTACTGGTCCTTTCTGTTTTGTTTTCAGGTCTTTGGTGTTATGTATTTCCCCCATGTAACCTTTTAACTGCTTTGCCTTGATCCACAATAGATATGCACTAGAAAAAAAGCTAATTAGTCTAAGAGACAGTGTTCTTTGCTAAATAAGTCATTCATTGGATTGCAGTAATGTTTAGACTTTGTAAGCTGCATTTTATGCAAACAAGATTACAGCAGCCTTAACAAGTTCAAACAAGTATGTTCCTTGTTTTGGAGAGCATGAGAATTTTGGGAGGAGAGCAGGAGCTCTGGTGGACTCCTGTGAGGAAAGGCTACAGAGGTTAGAGCTTTTCAGCTTGGAGACGAAATAGCTGAGAGGGAGGTATAATAGAGGTCTATAAAAAATCATGACTAGAGTGAAATGGGTAAACGTAAATCAGATGTTTACTCTTTCAAAAAAGTACAAAGACTAGGGGACACACTCCATGAAGTTAATAAGTACCATATTTAAAACAAATGAGAGAAACTATTTTAAGCTCTGGAATCCATTGCTTAAAAGATGTTACATAAGTAGTTAGTGTGGCTGGGTTGAAAAGGTTTGGTTAAGTTCCTGAAGAAAACATTCGTAAGTTGTTAACCAGATAATCCGGTAGCGTGCAGAGGTAACAGAAAAATCACTTAGAAAATAATTATTCTGGACTTGTTTCAAATAGGACTGACTGCATCCAGTGGCATAGCGAGGGTGAGAGGCGCTGGGGGGGCACCCCTCCCCTCCCCTCTTTGCTGCCCCCTGCTCCTTCCTGACCACCCTTCCCTGCCACAAGCGCACCCCCCTTTCCCCGTAACTCTTTAATTTTCCCAGCACGAGCCGTATCATAAACTTGCTGCCTGAGTCGGTGTCGGCTCTCTGTGACATCATTTCCTAGGTGTGGGACCCGGAAGTGACATCAGAGAGAGCCGAAGCCGATGCGGACAGCAAATTTGTGATGTAGCTTGTGCCAGGAAAATTAAAGAGGTACGAGGGGAGGGAAGGGGGGGTTGGGGAGTTCGGCGCCTGGAGCGGACGCCTCCCCCTCCCCCCCCTTACTAAGCCATTGACTGGACCTATTCTATTCTGATTCTATATAATTGCTGTTTTATTTAAAAGAAGGTTGGCACAGTGTAATTATAAATTATTTTATTAGATCTCAAAGATACTTAGGCGTCTGGAATGTAAGTTATAAACATAGTTACAAATTCTTCTAATGATTATTCCTAAATATATTTCTAAAATACTAAAGTAAATACAAGAAATCTGTACAAAACCTAACTCCCGCGATAGGCTTGACAATGATGTAACACTCCTACAAGCCACCATCTCTCATATTCTATAAATGGTTCCTAAAATTGGGCATATGCCCAGTTATAGAATAAGGTCAGTTAACATTATTGTTATAGAATAAGGTCATCTAACATTATTGGCTAAATAGCACTAAATTGGCACTTAATTGAAGATAAATTGGCACTAATGACTTGCTTCAACCCCTTCTCTGCAACCTGAACTCCTAACTTATCTTGCGCGCACCTCAACTCCAAAGGAGGTGAAGCCAGGGGAGGGGCATGGGTGTCGTTCTCTTTTCAGGATTTAGGCGCACAGTCACAGAATGCTTCCATTTCCATGCCTGACAGGTGCAGACATACACATTTGCTTTTGTCAGGTGTAAATGTTATTGACCTAAGGTAGTATTCTATAAAGACCGTTCCGCACAGGAACTGCCTTTGTAGAATTTGCCCTTAGTGCGTATCATTCTGGCGCCTGTCTTTGGGTGATATTTACTGAATCTACTGCTTTGTGTCACTGGGTGCAAACAGTGTGGAATCTGCCCCCTTTTGGGGATAATGCTGGTGACCTGGATTGGCTGCTGTTGGAAACCGAATACCTGTGCTTGGTGGATCTTAGATTCTACCCAGTATTGCAGCTATTATAATGCATAGGGAAAGGTAAGCTATGGTGATAATTGCCCAAAGTCAGTCATACACAGTAAAGCCCCGATTCCAGGGGAATAGCCACAGGCAGGCCTAGACGAGCTTCGTCCACCCAATTTGGACTCGGGCCCATCCACCCAGAAGCCACAGGCTGCCAGGCAGCTTACCTGCTGGTTGTCTCTCTCTGCCGCATCCCATTTCCTGCATCTACTCTCTATATCCCCTCTGGACTGGCATTTCTTTTTATTTCCCCCCACCAGTGCGTCTACCTTAAAGTTGTTGTAAAAGTTGCCAGGCGGTGTCAGCAATTCACACCACCACCGGACTAGGAGCCTACTTTTACAGAGTCATGTTTTTCTAGTAGGCGCTTAAATTTCAATTAAGTCCAATTAACAGCAATTAGGAGGAGCTGAGTGCCATTTATCAGCACCGATTACGCCTATTAATTAAGAGAGGCACCTACATCGGCTAAGGTGCGCTGATATAGGTGCCTAACTTTGGGCGGACTTTATGGAATTTGGGGGTGAGAGTGTATCCGATTGCTCAAACCATATCTTTTTACACACACACATCATGCAGATCAGACCTGAGCCATATCTGTCAGGATATAGCTTCTCAAGGCAAGTATTTCAGTGTGTCTCACTGGCAGATGCACCAAACTTGCTATTGAAATGTTCCCTAAGTTGGTATAATTGTATGAAAAATGTGTTTTTCCTTAACGAGCAATTCCGCCCTCCCCCTTCAATCTATTCTGTAATGGTTTTCTTTCCAAGGAACCTAATGAGAGGAAACACATTTAGAGTTAGCTTCAGACTATGCCATCTGACATGTCTCTCATTCAGAGAGGTTTTTTTTTTAAATTCGAGAAAAAAATCTTCGCCTCTTTATAATAGGTGCTGCCCATAGGCAGAAACTGGGGTATCTTATTAATCAGGCACAAACCTT
Source organism: Geotrypetes seraphini (assembly GCF_902459505.1). NCBI lineage: Eukaryota > Metazoa > Chordata > Amphibia > Gymnophiona > Dermophiidae > Geotrypetes > Geotrypetes seraphini. The sequence goes on along the minus strand of NC_047092.1, from coordinate 149,367,251 downwards.
TCAATTAATAGGCAGAGTTTCCCTTCCAAATGCATAAATTCTCCTCTTTGCAGGAGCTTGACAAGTCAGTTGGAAAGATATATGAATCAATCAGTATGGATGATGCTAAAATCTGCAATAGAGTAGACACCCCAGATGGTGTGATATGAAGAAAGAGACCTAGTGAAGCAGCTGGAACCCAAGCACAGTACCGGGTAGAGCTGTGTATTCTTGCCCAGAAATAGCTAAGAAGAAAAAATTAAAAAAAAATTTAAATTGAATCAGATTGGGCAGACTGGATGGACCTTTATCTGCCGTCATCTACTATGTTACTATGAAGAATGGTCTGAAATTTGGCAGCTAAAATTTAATGCTAAGAAATGCAAGGTCATGCATTTGGGCTGCAAAAACCCGAATAAATGGTACAGGTCTGTCTCGCAAGGAACCTACTCGCTGGCTAAAAGCTGCCGCAGGTTTTTCTTTCAGCTTTCATTCAGGTGAAACGAGGCAAAAAACTTGCAATCCCTCACTTCTCCTTGACCTGGGGACTAGACCAATATGTAGGATCAAACCCAGTGGCATAGTAAGGAGGGGAGTGGGGGAGCAGTCCGCCCTGGGCACCCATCTTCCTCTCCGCACCCCCACCCCCCCACTAACACGCTGATGCGGGCAGCAGGTTGGGTTTGCTGCTCATGCCCCGAATGTTAAAGAGGTACGGGGGAACGGGCATGGGTACATGCGGTTGGAGGGGGTGGAGGGTAGAGAAGAGGGTGGGGAAGGCGTGCTACTGCTCCGGGTACCTTTCACCCTTGCCATGCCACTGATTAAACCTTTTTGAGAGCTGCTTGCTTCCTCTTGACCATGAAAGAAAAGGAAGCAAAGAGACAAAAAAAAACAAAAACCCTTGTCTCTCCTTTTTCCTTAGTCCAACACTAATGTAGTGCTTAGATTCCCCCTTCACCATCAAAGCCAGCTAGCCCTATGAATCAGAGAAGAAGCAAAAGTTTCCATCCTTTGGTGCCTCTCAGAGGGGACAGCCAACTAGAAAAATATTTCCTCCTTATATCATATTATAGGCAAAGAGGCCCGGATTAAGAACATAAGAATAGCTTTATTGGGTCAGACCAATGGTCCATCAAGCCCAGTAGCACATTCTCATGGTGGCCAATCCAGGTCACTAGTACCTGGCCAAAACACATGGAGTAGCAACATTCCATGTTACTGATCCAGGGCAAGCAGTGGCTTCCCCCATGTCTTTCTCGATAACAGACTATGGACTTTTCCTCCAGGAACTTGTCCAAACCTGTCTTAAAACCAGCTACGCTATCTACTCTTACCACATCCTCTGGCAACACGTTCTAGAGCTTAACTATTTCTCTGAGTGAAAAAACATTTTTTCATATTGGTTTTAAAAGTATTTCCCTGTAACTTCATTGAGTGTCCCCTATGGCACTGGTATTGGTGGCTGCTGATCACGTGACGGCGTCGTATAGAGAATTGTGCCTCCGAGAAAGATAGGCACCGGAAAAGTAGGCCAAGCTTTTCCAAGCCTACATTTCTGGCACCTATTTTTGTCATGAATTGCACCTATGTAGGCACTTTAGGCTACCTAATGCCGTTTCTGGTGTTATCCATACCCATAGTGGTGTTTGGTGGCTTAAAGCACCAATGGAGGTGCGATTCTGGTGCCAATTTTTTAGGCATCAATAAGGTGCCTTGAAACTCTGTTAAAAACGTTGTTTAAATGGTGGGTTTTTTTGTTGTTTTTTTTTTACTGAGCTTGGGCGCCTAAAAATTCAGTGCCAATTAGAGAATCTGGTCCTGAGTGCCTATATTCGGTGCACAGAAAAGGGGTCACTGATTGTCCCTGTACCTCCACAAGATGGACTTGCTTCTGTGGAACATGATGAGGAATGTGATGATGATCCAGCAGCTGGTCACATCCAGAATTATCTGATCTTGATTATGTGAATGATGGAGATTCAGAACCAGAGACCTTTACACATAGGCAATTAGATCTCTTCATTCAGATTATTTCTGTATCCTTATTATTCTTTTGTGAACCGCATAGAACTATTTGGTTATGCAGTCTAGAAATTGATTTATTGTATTGTATTGTAAGGGTGGTAGTTGTATGGAACAGTCTCCCGGAAGAAGTGGTGGAGACTGTGTCTGAATTCAAGAAAGTGTGGGATAGGCAATTAGCTCTCTTCATTCAGATTATTTCTGTATCCTTATTATTTTTTTGTGAACCGCATAGAACTATTTGGTTATGCAGTCTAGAAATTGATTTATTGTATTGTATTGTAAGGGTGGTAGAAGTGGTGGTCTGAATTCAAGAAAGTGTGGGATAGGCATGTGGGATCTCTTAGAGAGAGGAAGAGACAATGGTTACTGCGGATGGGCAGACTGGATGGGCCATTTGGCCTTTATCTGCCATCATGTTTCTATGTTTCTATAACCGTAAAGTTCTATGACATCAGAATCAGAATGCAGGTGTAAAGAGCCTTAGCCAATAGGGAGAGGAGGAGATAGTGGATGCTGTGGATAGGCCATTTGGTCTTTGTCTGCCATCATGTTTGTGCTATGTATATTACCTAATGAAGCTTGGTAAAAGGGCCCCTTAGTTCTTCACCTTTTTGATAAAGTTCCACACTTTTGGCTCTGAGCATAAGTATTGATTCGGAGTAGTCAAAAAAAAAAAAAAAAAGAAGCAGCCCTGATTCTATAAACAGTGCCTAAAGCATAGGTGCTGAGGAACGCGGCACTTATCACATCAATCTTAAGTTGGATGCTGTTTATAGAATTACGTCTTAAGTGGATTTATGCGCTGGTAGGCGTCCAAACCTTAGGCGCTTCCTATTTATACCGGCGTTTCTTGGCCTAACTACCAGCACCTAAGTCCAAAATAAGTGCCTACCATGCCAAACGTGCCTAATTTCTGGTAGGTGCTTTGGGGTTATGCACCTCCCTGAAAGTGGTAGCTGCCTACCATGCATTTAAGTTTAATTAAGCTAATTATGAGGTGCTAATTGCTCATCAGTGCCAATTAAGTTTTTCTTTTTTAAATATTTAACCCAACTCCTACCCCGCTTTTGCAAAAGCCCTGAAGCCCTTTAAATCTCTATGGGCTTCGGAGCAGTTACCACAGTGACAGCTGCTACTGTGGCTTTGTAGAAGGGGGGGGGGGGAGTATGGGGTAAGTTGGCACTTAGATCAGCGCGCCTAGCCAATCTAGGCGCCTAACTTACGGGTCCTTTTACTTACGCAATGAGTGGTGGACACCTAGAATGCTCTCCCAGAGGAGGTTATTGCGGAATCCACCGTTCTAGGATTTAAAAGCAAACTAGATTCACATCTTACAAGAGGCATAGAGGGATATGGGTGACTAAAATTACGCCAGGTGTACACCTGGCTGGGCCTCCGCATGTACCGATCGCCAGATTTGATGGACCGAAGGTCTGATCTGGAGATGGCAGTTCTTATGTTCTTATGACCCTTTAATTACTTAACTTTAGGCATCTTTTAATGAGTCAGTAAATAGTTGTATTCAGTATAAAATCTTATTGTTGGTTTACAAGATATATTAATCAGGTAAACCTATTTTTTGGTTCACATTCTTCCTCACATATCAGTTTGTGCCCTATAAGACTTTCATAGTGCTATAAGAATGTTATAGCCCTTTCCTTTGTCCATATTCACTTAGACTATATCAGGGATTCTATTTTTAGTACTGTAGCACTAACGCTTTGGCATGGCCCATCTCATTTGAGATTAGAATTATCACTTCCCCAATTCAAAACAGGGCTTAAAACACAACTCTTCATTAGGGCTTTTGAACTTTGGTGATCGCATCTTTCAGTGGCTACTGCTGATGACAGTTGGCAGGCCGCGGTGGAGAAACCACAATGCAGCTTTGTTTATTTCTGTTAGCTCTCTTCGTTCATTTGCTCTCTCTTTTGATTTTTATTGTAACTGTTTTTAAATGATTTTTCTTCCTCAATTTTTAATAATTGATTTTGCAAAGGGTGGGAGGTTATTTCTATCCTAATTTTAGCCCTTTGAGTATATACATTCAGGGTGGGTGGGAGGAAGGTGGGATGATATTACTATTTTAAATAGAGGAAAGCTATTGAAAGAATCTATGTTTTTATTGATTTTTATTGATTAATCATTGGGTGGGTGGGGAAAAATGGTTGTTCATGTATATTTGTACGATGACTGTGCTTTTATTGACTTATTATATGGATACATATTTGTGTTTTGCACTTTTGATGTTTGGAAAATCAATAAAGAATTAAAAAAAAAAAATTTGATTTTGCATATAGATTTGCTTATTGTAAATCGCTTAGATGTTTGTGATGATAGGCAGTATATTTGAACTGGAAACTTAGGGCTCCTTTTACTAAGGTGCGCTAGGGCTTTAACGCACGGAATAGCGTGCGTTGCATTGCTGCGCGCGCTAGACCTTAACAGCAGCATTGAGCTGGCGTTAGTTCTAGAAGCGTAGCGTGCGGTGTAGCGCGTAGTAATTTTCTGCGTGCACTAAAAATGCTAGCGCATCTTAGTAAAAGGAGCCCTTAAACTTGGAATTTTTAAAAAAAAGTATATTGCTGCTTTGAGCATATATTCATCTGGTTTGCAAGCTTCTCTCAAGCTTTCCTGTGATTTGTAATAGGTTTTAGAGCAGGGCTGCCTGTAATATTTGGATGCAGGAATTGGTGCTCCATTTTTCTCCCTTCACCCATCACAGTCTTTAATGGGACGAGTGGTGGCACAAAGTCTGTTCCCTGTTTTTATTCTGCTATTTATTACTACTACGGTAATTAAACAGACTTTTTTCTTTCCTTATTGAACGAGAAGGTCCTAAAGACTTTAGCCGTCACAAGAAAATGGGGGAGGGGGGGGAAGAACCTGGTTCATGTAGACAAGATGTGCCATTCATGGCAACCACAGAAACAAATTAAATAGCTTGTACTGAGTGAGAGTAGCAGCCTACAGTGTAACAATCCTGGGGTTACCATGTCAAATGTGCAGCCCCACAGCTACATTGGTTCCTGAGGTCTGAGAACTAACAATTAGGCAATGTAAGGCATAAGCCACAGACCAATATTTTCAGTCATTTCTATCGTTTTGTTCCATATGGTAAAATTATATTCAGCAAGTGGCCATAATTACAAAGTGAAATAGTACTAATGATTTATACCCAACAGTTTTTGCCCTACATGAATGCAACTAAGATATGGAGACAGTGATGGCAGATAAAGATCATAAGACCTATCTATCATAAGGCCTAACTAGTCTGCGCGTCACCATCAGTTAATATCCACAGTGCTGCCGTCTCCTTCAGAAATCCTCTGTGCTTGTCCCACCGTTTCTTGAATTGAGATATAATCCTCATCTCTACCACCTTTGCTGGGAGGTCATTCCATGCATTCACCACATTTTTTTTTTTTTGTAAATAAATGTTTCTTTAGATTTCTCCTGAGTTTATCCCCTTTCGTTTTCATCCTCTCATTCCAAAGCTGCCTTTCAACTGAAAGAGGCCAATCTTTTGTGCGTTTATGCCAAGAGGTATGTTAATAGGCTTATCAATCTTTCTGTGGCCATAACCTTATTCATGTGGCCACAAAAAGTGTGCAATGCTTTAGCTGCCAAATTCTAGATCATTCTTGAAGCTTCTCTAAATCCTTCCTCATGTTACCAACACCTTCCAGGAAGTCTACCCCATTGCAGATTTTAGGAACCATTTCAGTAATGATCACTTGGTAGAAAATCACTCAGTAGAAAATCAGGCATGGTCACTACAACTTCTATAGTTTGAGCTTAAGGAGATTAATATTGAGGTTTGAGAATAGCCTACAGTATTTATTGTTTCTTATATTGGGCATATTATCTCTGTTATCCCCCCTCCCCCACCTTTTACAAAGCCATGTTAGGCTTTTTGAGTGTCGGAGCTAATACTGCCACGGCTGGCAATAAAAAAGCCTAATGTGGCTCCGTAAATGGGGGCCTTAGTTTTTTTCTTAATTTTGGATCTGTATTGTGGTCTGAAATTTTCATTTTTCTGATAAAGAGCAATTGTTTATCTTTTTTAAAAAGTTTAATTTGTTCCTTGGTATGAAAAATTTCGTTTCAAGATTGTATTGTCTTGATATCAGTCATGCAGTAGTGTATCCTTTAGAATCTGTTAGAGAAGGAGGGAAGAGGACATTCTCTTTCTGAGAGGAGAAAAGTAGAAGACATATCTTTGGGTAAGTATACATTATTTTGCTCTGAGCTTTGATAGGTTTGGGAAGAAAAGCTCAATTGTAGCTTTCCTTCTAAAGAACAAACTTTTAATAAAATCCTAAGGCTCTCTATACTAGTCTAATATATTCCTAGTAGCTTAAAAAATTAATTATCTCAATAACAAGATGCAGACAGTAGTCCAGCAGCAAGAGGGTCTATCCAGTCTTTTGCATAGGGTGTCACATATATGACTTTCTCCCGGTTGGTGAGAAGTTATATGTGTGTGCTCGCTGCAAAGAGCTCCTAGCTCTCAGAGAACGAGTACGTTCCCATGAGGCTAGAGTAGCAGACTTGGAGGAGCTGAGTGAGACATAGAAGTACATAGAGGAGACCTACAGGGATGTTGTAGAGAAGTCCCACCTCCAGTCTGGTAGCCCCTGTGCTGCCTTGGAGGAGAGAGGTCTCCTAGAAGGAGAGCATCACCCTGGTGAAGTAGGAAATCATCCTATAGCTAGGACCCACCCACCAGGAGATACAATATCCTCTCGCACCGAGGATGTGTCTCCAGGGGCTTCTGCCCAGGAGGTAAAAGTTAGGACAGCGGTTGCAGTTGGTGATTCGATTATTAAGCATGTAGATAGCTGAGTGGCTGATGGGCATGAGGATCGCCTGGTCACTTGCCTTCCTGGTGTGAAGGTGGCGGACCTCACGCGTCATATAGATAGGATTTTAGATAGTGCTGGGGAGGAGACAGCTGTCCTGGTACATGTAGTTACCAATGACATAGGAAAATGTGGGAGGGAGGTTCTGGAAGCCAAATTTAGGCTCTTAGGTAGAAAGCTGAAATCCAGATCCTCCAGGGTTGCATTTTCAGAAATGCTTCCAGTTCTACGCGCAGGACCCAACAGGCAGGTAGAGCTCCAAAGTCTCAATGCATGGTTGAGACGATGGTGCAAGGATGAAGGATTTAGATTTGTTAGGAACTGGGCAACCTTCTGGGAAAGGGGGAGTTTGTTCTGAAAGGGATGGAACCAGGCTGCTGGTGCTAACGTTTAAAAAGGAAATAGAAACATAGAAGATGACGGCAGAAAAGGGCTACAGCCCATCAAGTCTGCCCACTCTGCTTACCCACTCCCTGTCTATGCCCTAATGACCCAATTTCCTTATCTTGACCCTCGTAGGGATCCCTCATGGGTATCCCATTTATTCTTAAAGTCTGGCACGCTGTCTGCCTCGATCACCTGCACTGGAAGCTTGTTCCAATGATCAACCACTCTCTCTGTGAAGAAATACTTTCTGGTGTCGCCATGAAATTTCCGCCCCTGAGTTTGAGCGGGTGCCCTCTTGTGGCCGAGGGTCTCTTGAGAAAGAAAATATCATCTTCCACTTCGACATGTCCCGTGAGGTACTTAAATGTTTCGATCATGTCTCCCCTCTCCCTACGTTCCTCGAGAGTGTAGAGCTGCAATTTGTTCAGTCTCTCTTCGTACGAGAGACCCTTGAGCAGCTTTTAAACTGAGATGTGGGAGAAAGCCAACAGTTGACCGGGAGCAGATGGTTCGGTGTGAAGTATCCTTGGAGGATACTATTGAAACAGGATATTTAGGGAGTCCCGGTAGAGAGGTTCCAATAATAGTGAAAGAAAGCCAGGAGGGTTTAAGAGGAAGGCAGAGTAAAAGATTCAAACTTTCCCTATCTTCTCAGCAGCCTGTAGTTGCAAGGAAAAAACACAATTTGAAGTGTCTGTATGCAAATGCTAGAAGCCTTAACAATAAAATAGGAGAGTTAGAGTATATAGCACTGAATGATGAGATAGATATAATAGGCATCTCAGAGACCTGGTGGAAGGAGGACAATCAATGGGACACTTTTATTATGGGACAATCAATGGGACATTTTTATTATTTTTTTAATAAATAATTCTTGCTTCAATTTCCAAAAAAGCGTGGAGGGGCATAATCAAAAGAAACGTCTAAGTCCGTTGTGGCCTAGGTCACAAGTCATCCAAAGTCGGACACGGGAAAAAGTCCATTTTCAAAAAATACGTCCAGCATATTTTTTTTTCAAAAATCATCCAACTGTACGTCCAGCCGTCTGATTGTTCAGACCGCTAAGTCGTCCATCTTTATACCCCATTTTTGACTAAATTCGTCCAACTCAAAAATGCTTAGAAAAAGACTTTTTGGATGTGGGAGAAGCCAGAGAAGTAAGGGACTGGACACCCAGACATGGCAACAGAGTAGTGGGGCACCTTACAGGGCACTGCTGTGAACTTCACAAAAAGGGTGCCACATAAACATTACAAACTGCCTTTATGTCATGGTGAGCACCCCAAAACACCACCAGAATCTACTAGACCCACCTATGTACCACCCCAATAGCCCTTATGGCTGCAGGAGCCACTTATATGGCAGTACAAAAGGGTTTTGGGTTATTTTGGGGGGTGCACATGTTTCTCCATGAATGCAGTGATTAGAGTGGCTTATGGGCCTGGATCCTCCTCTCCATGGTTCACTAACCCACCCCTAAGACCACTTAAGCCACCTCTGTGCAGCTCTACTAGGCTTTCCTATGCTAGGCTGCCAGGTGCTGATATTCTGGAGGCAGATATGTAAAATTGTTATCACGTTTTTTTATTGGAAGGGGGTGTGTGTCAGTGATCACTGGGGCAGTGTGTGGAGGTCTGTACTTTGTGTCTGCAGTGCTTATCTAGTCACTTTGGATACCTTCATAGAGATATAAAAAGGATGGAGTCAGCCCAGAGGAAGGCTACTAGAATGATGTGTTGTCTTCGTCATAAGGTGTATGGGGACAGACTTAAAGAAAGACAGGAGAGGGGAGATATGGATATAGAAGTTTAAATACCTACGTGGCATAAATGTGGCATAAAAGTGGCATAAACGTGGTATAAATGTGCATGAGTCGAGTCTCTTTCATTTGAAAGGAAGCTCTGGAATGAGAGGGCATAGGATGAAGTTAAGAGATGATAGGCTCAGGAGTAATGTAATTAAATTATTTTTTACAGAAAGGATGGTAGATGCATGGAACAGTCTCCCGGAAGAGGTGGTGGAGACACAGACTGTATCTGAACTCAAGAGAGCATGGAATAGGCACATGGGGTCTCTTAGAAAGTGGAAGAGATAATGGTTTCTACGGATGGACAGACTGGATGGACCATTTGGCCTTTATCTGCCATCATGTTTCTATGATGTGTGACATGGAAACTTATCATGATGGAGCATGAAACCTTTTGCCCATTGCTCATGTTGAAATCTGTTGTTTAAATGTTTTGAATGGAACCATAAGAGATGTTCAGATCCTCAGAAATTTCCCTAATAGTCAATCGCATGTTTCATCAAATCATTTCGCTTACTCTTTCAACATTCTCTTGGGTTTTTGATGTTGAAGGACATCCCAATCTCTCCTCATCTTCAACCAATTCATAACTATTACAAAATCACTTGAACTACTCGTAAACCATCTTCATGATCATTGCAGCATCACCATAAACAAATTTTTAAACATTTTTTGTGTTTCTTTAGCACTTTTTGGCAGTTTGAAACAAAATTTCATATTTTTTGTGATCCATGATTTACAGCACACTTTAAAACACACCTTCTCTCGACCACAGCGCACAACCAACTGCCAGACTGTACAAGATGAAAGTTGTCACACACTGTTACTAAAGTTTGACACACTACTACCCATATTGGATGGCACTCGGCAGTACTATTCAATGTATTTTTTAAAATCTCAAAATATCTGTATCTATCTCTTTGTGTGTGTGTTTGTGTATATATGTAAATAAATGTATGTCTCTAGAACAGGGGTGGACAACTCCAGTCCTCGAGGGCCGGAATTCAGTCGGGTTTTCAGGATGTCCCCAATGAATATGCATGAGATCTATTTGCATGCACTGCTTTCAATGCATATTCATTGAGGACATCCTGAAAACCCGACTAGATTCCAGCCCTCGAGGACCGGTGTTACCCAACCCTGTTCTAGAATGTATATGTATGCATTCTATTTATATCAATATATATTTGGATTTAAGTAATAGACTGACTTAGATACTGCATTCTGTGATTAACATCACTCCCATCTCATATAAGAATGTACTGTTAGCATGAAGTGGATTGCCAAGACCATGGAGAGAGAAGGCCATTTGTGTGATGAGACACTTCGCAATTGTCCCAGAGTTCAGATTTGTTTTGTTTTTCTTTACTCTTCTTGGACAGATGTAGTTTTCACTAGTTTGGTTTCTTCTTGGATAGGAAATGTTTAGTCATCTTGTTTTGCACTTTTCTGGAATTTTTTTCTCCACTGTTTTTTGGCTTTTCATTTCCAGCCAGTCCTCCTTACAAGAGGAAATTGGAGATTTTTTTTCCTTTGGTGTTTTTGTCACACAAAATGTGTTGATTTTTTTTTTTTTCTGTCAAATTCCTTTCCTCCTAGATTCATTTTTTTCTTTAACCCTTTAATTGGCAGACGGTGAAATGGCTGCTTTATGTTGAATGAGAGCAACAGTGCCAAGTAACAGGCATCTGAAGATGCAGATCTCCCATAAGAGCCATAGATGACACATGTTGCTTCTGAGCAACAATGCCAAATAAAGGGTTAAACACAAGCTGGCATATTTTCTGAAAGAAGCGTATTGTTCACGGTGCAGAGGCACAGAGCCTTTTGCCCATCACATATGCATTACAATTGTACAAAACATTTGTTGTACAATTTATCTTGTATTAATAAGCTGTAGGAAGGTTGTTATTTGTTTAGGCCCTTTTGCTCCTCTTTGAATCTTGTCTCTATAGTAACTTGTTTGGAATTTGAGGAAAAGTAGTTCCCAAATAATATGATTATTTCCAGCACAATATATATCTTCTATTTTCTTTTCACTTTTGTTGATTGTGAAAATTGAGACCACTTAATCTATCCTATTACTTCACTGGCAGAGTCATTTATTTTGAGCCCAGAAAAGAGTTTTTTTGTTTTACATGGCATTTTCTCCTGCTCCTTGTAAGGTTCCAAATCTGTTGGAACCGACCTCTTCCTAGAAGTCGCAAGATTGTTGGCGGTATATAAGAATAAAGTTATTATTATTATTAACAGAATAGCGTATGAAGTTTTGCAGCTCCTTGAGGTAGTTTTCAAAGTTTATATTTCTTCCTTTCCATCCCTGCCCAGTCATCTCGGAAACGAATCTTGGCTAATGTTTGAGCCGGTGGTCTTTTCAGACCTGATATAACCGGACACTTATTTGGCCACTAGGTGTTAAACAGTGGCTATTGTCCTGTCACCTCCCTCTTCAGAGCCTACGGTTACTGCCTGTGCAGCATTCCAGCACCAAATCATTTAAGCAGCCTCTATGAAAAGGATGTTCATTCAGATCCTTCTTGTTTATCCAGGAAAACTTCAAACTGTATGAAGCATAACCAGTTGTGGCTGTAGGCATTCTCTTCACTGACATGTGGACAACCTAAGCGTGATTCCTTAGTTTGGCTGGAGTTCATAACAGGGGCACAGCAGCCCTCCAATTTTGGGGACAGCCAGGGATGGACAGAAGGGGCAATGCATTCCTCCCTGCTCTTGTTCCCTCCCCCCTGCACACATGTGCATGCATGTGTGCTAAACATACCTTTCCTGGTACGGGATACTGAGGTCCAGTCAGACAAATAAATACAGTGCCTGAGCTACTCCCCATCTTCTCACACTGCTTCATTAATGCAGAAATCAGTGGTGTGTCTCCAGCCACTGATTCCAGGACTCCCTGAGCATGCTTAGTTTGAGCATGTGTGAGAAGTCTTGGTGTCGATGGTTGAAGGTATGCCGTCAAACCTCTGCATTAAGGAAGCTGCAAGAGGAGGAGGGGAGTGGCCTAGGCACTGTATTTTTTTGTTTGGAAGGGCTTGTCATCCCCACTAGCCATTAAAAGGGTTGCTATAGTTCTGGAAGGGGCCTGAGTCCAAAGTGGGGGTAAGAACATAAGAATTACTGCTGTTGGGTCAGGCCAGTGGTCCATCGTGCCCAGCAGTCCGCTCACGCGTTGGCCCTTGGTCAAAAACCAGCGCCCTAACTGAGACTAGCCCTACCTGCGTACGTTCTTGTTCAGCAGGAACTTGTCTAACTTTGCCTTGAATCCCTGGAGGGTGTTCTCCCCTATGACAGACTCCGGAAGAGTGTTCCAGTGTTCTACCACTCTCTGTTCGTACGGAATCTATCCCCTTTCAATTTTAGAGAGTGCCCTCTCGTTCTCCCTACCTTGGAGAGGGTGAACAACCTGTCCTTAGCTACTAAGTATATTCCCTTCAGTACCTTGAATGTTTCGATCATGTCCCCTCTCAATCTCCTCTGTTCGAGGGAGAAAAGGCCCAGTTTCTCTAATCTTTCACTATACGGCAACTCCTCCAGCCCCTTAACCATCTTAGTTGCTCTTCTCTGGACCCTTTCAAGTAGCATCATGGCAGACCCCCATGGTTCCCCATCTTTGGCTGTGCCACGGATTCATAAACCTTGTGGGATTGAGGCAGGAGCCTCTCTGCTTTGCTAGCCAGATTTGATGCTGTGGTGGTTGATGTATTTTTTTTGTGAGGAAGTGTTGGGAAGTAACAGTTTAACAGTATAATACTGTAAATAGTATTGATGTGATTTTTTAAAAATAATATGTTGGTTTTTTTTGTATAAATTGTTTTATATATTGTAAACCACTCTGATATTATATGAAGCATGGGATATCAAATATTTTAAACTATGCCTTAGATGGGGCGGGGGAAAGAAAATCCTAGGTAGTTGTGACTGAAGATTCCTGATGCAGTAGGCTAATAGAAAGCTGGTTCTAATAGAGCTGGACGTCCCCCCAAAAAGCACAAGGAAACTTGGACAATAAGTTTGACATCCCGGGATGAGATCCTTGTGGTCTTGAAAGCTTATGTACTTCTTTTCTTAAAAAAAAAAAATAGCTTAAGCTATGAAAATTCTGTGTGTTTTTTTTCTCCAGGAATTATATACTCAGTAGTACTGGTAGATTAAAAAACTTTTTCTTGGAGATGTCAGAGCTGTCAGCGTGGTACTCTCATTCTGTAGGAAAAGCAACTTATGTGTAATTCTCCATGCGAAATCTGTAGGGACCTGTAGGGACTTTTAATGATAGAAGTTCTTATGGATAGGTTGACTACTACGGTCAATACTATGGGGACCGTTTTCAAAACAAGCTATGCATTTGCTGGTGGATGGTGAATGCATAACTACTCAGTCATCAAGAAGCCCTTTTACTAAACCACATTAAGCAGCAATATAAACTTAACGTGGGAAAAAGGCTTGCCACAAAATGCACCTAAGTGCACCTATATTGTAGGCGCTGCTTGGCTTGGTTTTCAGTCAACCGCTAGGCGCCGCTTATATAATCCTGCCTAGGAATGCCTAGGTGTGCTTAGACATCACTAGGCATCTTAGAGGTAGGTGCCTGTATATTAGGCCAGGTTTTACGTGGCCTAATTTATCAGAACCTAAGTCAACCACACCTATTCTCCGCCCCAATCATGCCTACTTTTCAGATAGGCATCATTAGGCATTGGAGGCATTGTTAATTGTATATTTTTTCTAATTGGCTGAAAACTGGTACGGTCAATTACCACACCAATTAATCCAATTACAAAAAAGTTGTGCGTGGATTCCAAAGTTAGGCATTGCTAGGTGTCCTTGATTAGGACGTCTAGCAGCACCTAATGGAGGCATCCTATAGAGAATCTGGCCCTAAGCGCCTTGCGTAAATATTTTTTTAAGTCCTGTGCGCTGATGGAAAAATTAGTGAAGCACCAGCAAAAAAAGAAAAAAAATCCAATATTCAAAATTATTTAAATGTCCAGGAGAGGCTCCTGTCCATTATAAATCGCTTGGTTTGAGTTAACCGTAAGTATTCAGTGGCACATAGCTGGACATTGCCACTGAATATAAGAACGTAAAAGTTGCCATACAGACTGAATATCCATCTTGCTCAGGATCCTGTCTCCAACAGTTGCCAGCCCAGGTCACAAGTATGTGGCAAGATAGCAAGGAGTAAAACAGATTTTATGCTGCTTATCCTAGGAATAAGCAATGAATTTACCCAAGTCCATCTTTAGTAATGGCTTTTGGACTTCTGTTTTAGGAAATTATTCAAATCTTTCTCAAACTCTGCTAAGCTAACTGCTTTCACCACATTCTCTGGTAAAGAATTCTAGAGTTTAATTACACGTCGAGTGAAGAAATATTTTATCTGGTTTGTTTTAAATTGACTACTTAGTAGCTTCACTGCATGCCCCCTAGTACTAATATTTTTGGAAAGAGTAAACAAGTGATTCACATCTATATGCTCCACTCCGATCAGTATTGGCCCTCTCCTAATGGTGAGGTTAGGGGTGGGTCAGGGGCAGAGTGAACAGAGCATGGCCCTAGTTGGTTAGCGACAATATTCAGACCACAAACGGGCTGGGTAAGTGCACAAAGTTAGAACAGAAAAAAAGATATCTTAATTTTTATTTGCCAAGTTCAATCAGGCACCAGTCTGATCAGCTGGTGCCTGGTTAAACTGCAATAGTGTCTGGCAGCCCCTCCTTGTCATCCCCTTTTGCAATTCTCCCTCCCACCCCTACTCCCTTTGGGCCTACCTGAATTCCCTGGTGGCCTAGGGAGAAATTGGACAAGAGCAATGCCCACTCATTCCTGCCTGCAGTTTAAAATATCAGCCCTATATTTTCTTAGTTGGGGGTAGGAGGGGGGATCAGTTTGGGGTGGAGGCTGCCTGACCTGTGTTAATTTATGCGGGTATTCAGCTGGGACCCACATAAGTATCTTATATGAGTCCTGACTGAACATAAGTAGGACCTGCGTAAGCTGTGGTGGCCAGGACATCCATAATTAGCCCTGGCTATTCAACGCTGGTGCCCAGACAATGTCCTAGGTTAATTTAGCCAGCAGCAGTCAGTGCTTAAAAATAAGTTCTGACCGCCGCTGGCTGAGTATCGGCCAGAATATATTTAAATGGCTTCAATACTGCCAAATTAAAAATGAGCTTATGGTACTATTAGCACATGCAGAACCCAGAGTTTGCAGTGGCTTAGTAAAAGGGCCCCTAAACATTTTTTGGATAAAGTAATGGGGTTTCTGTGTTTAAAGGTAATAAATAGAAATAAAGTAAGAGGATAAGGTGATAAACCTTTTTTGTAATAGGACTAGCTTTATATACTTTTTGACCAGCTTTCAAAGAACAGCCACGTGCCAGCACATATCATCATAATTGTTTTCCATATGGAAAAACATTCATGATAAAAGGATCCTACTTGTGTTTCTCCTTGATTGTTATATATATTATTTAATGCAGAAAATGGGAATAAGGGTGCTATATTGAGGAGAAAGGACATGGTAACTTAGGAAAATAGTAAGAGAAAGATTCTCAAAACTTTAACGTTGTCTTTAACATGGTCGCTAAACTTTTTCCAGCCGGTTTAGCGTGCATGTATTTTAGTGGCGGATTATCAAACCGGCCTACCGCGATCTTTTCCGAGCTTCCTATCAGTCTCCAATTCTGCCATGCAAATGGGTTCATCAATATTTGAATGAGCGCTTTGATCAATTCTTCTTTTTTGCCGAGAGATTCTCCAAGCACGGTGTCAGCTTTTGGTGATCAAAAATCAGCGACTGGTCCAGGGGTGCCGATACTGTGCCAGCACTGTGAAAAGCTCATCTCTGGCATGTATTTTGACTGTGGCTCATGAAACATAAAAAATAAAAATTACAACTTTTTACTTGCAACCGTTAATACATATCAGCAATTCAGGAAATACTTGAAAACATACTTGTTTGCTAAATTTCTAGGTAATTAAATTCTCATTCCAATTGTTATTTTTTCTTCTATAAACCACATGGAATTTTATTTATTTATTTATTTATTTGATTCGATTTCTATCCTGTCCTCCTGGGAGCTCAGAAGTTACATTGGACAGTACATTTGGCGATATGATACAATACGGTACTAAACAATACAAGTCACAAAAGGGCAAGGCTGGGTAATTTGAGGACATTCATAGGGAATTCCTGGAGGGGCATTACAGAAGATTGGACCAGGGGTTTATGCAGTATGGAAGCAGGTGATGTCACAATGGCTTGATTGTGAATCTGTACAGTGATGTGTATGTCTGGTAGCGCTTTAGAAATAATTAATAGTAGTAGTGTGAAGAGTTTCAGTCTTTGGGAAGCAGAGCGGAGATTGTGATGTCATAATGCCTCATTCCACCAATAAGAGCCAACCTCATCGGTGATGTCACAATGGCATGATTGTCCTGTACTATCCTCTGCCCTCCAACCCAGCCAGCAGATTAACTGTTCCCCTTAACTGTATCCATGACATCCTGTTTGTCTGTCTTGTCAGTTTAGATTATAAGCTCTTTCGAGCAGGGACTGTTTTCTTCTTCTTTGTGACTCTGTCTGTGCAGCGCTGTGTGCGTCTGGTAGCACTAAAGAAATAAGTAATAGTAGTAGTTATAAGGTCATTTTCATATTTTAATTAAATTCCATTCCTTTTTCTGTGTTGTCCTCTATGCTTTCCCATATGTTCTTGAAATAGTCTGCGTTTGTTTTCACGACCTCTTGTGGGAAGGCATTCCAACTATCCACCACCCTTTCTGTGAATGTTAAAGGCAAGTATCAACTCACACAAACACCACATCAGAAACCACAAAGCAAATAAAGATGACATCTCTGTGGGTGAGCAATTTTCAGAACCTGGACACTGCATCAATGACCTTATGGTCAGAATACTATCCAGGAATGTAAGACCTTCTGAAGTTAAAAATGTTGAAATATTTTGACATGCCCCATACAGGACAAGAAGGATCTGGTTTTCCTATCATATCACAAACCATAAAATTATACTGCTTGGCCACCTTCTGATTAGTGATCCACCTCTCCCTGTTTCTCTCTGTCACTTCTTCCCGCGCTCCTCCCTCTCCTTTGAGATTCATTGGAATGCTTTCCATGTTTCCCTATATATATATATTCCTATACCTCAATTTGCAAGTAATGCAGTTTGCGAGTGTTTTGCAAGACAAGCAAAATGGTCCAGCAAATTTTAACTCGCAAAAAAAGCGTTGTCTCGATAAACAACGCACAACGTCGATGAGCACTCCAGCGCTCATCTACATGCGTGTTTATACGTAACGTGTGCGTACGTGATCGTTTAACAGGACGGTGCTCGTCTCAAATATAACAGCCCGCATTTCAAACGCCCGGACCGGCCGGTATTCGGGTTTGTCGGGTTGGGGTACGCCTTCGACAGGAGGGCTTGGGATCCCTCCTGCTGGTATTCGGGTTTGTCAGCCGGAGGGGGGGGGGGGTGCCGGTAGGAGAGATTGGGCATCTCTTCTGCCGGTTTGTGGCAGTTCAGGGAGGGGGGGGAGGTATCACGGCAGGAGAGGTTAGGCATCTCTCCTGCTGCGATTGTTGCGGGGGTCCTCAGGATTCTGTAACCAGTGTTGTTTTTGACATACACTGTTTACAGAATCCTGCTTTTAGGTGAAGGACTGGCCCCTCCCTCGCCTAAAAGGTCTTGTTTGGGACTTGGGCGATTTTCTGGTTGGGAATGTGTTTTAAGGTTAGACGTAGTGGTGGTCTGGGCGATTAAACTGCTGAACATAGAGGCAGACCATTCTTTTTTTTTTAAAACTCATTTTGGACGGTTTTTTTTGAGATTGGACATTTCCCTGCTGCCTACTTTCAGTGTTTAGGGACTTATACCAAAAGGGGACTTAGACATTTTTTTTATTATGCCCCTCTATATGCTTATTTTGTACAGTTAATAAGTATTTGCTAGTAAAGTTGGTGGTGATGGTTGTTGAACCCTGACATTTTTTTTGGTAATGCTGAAGTGTAAGGGGGACTTATTACAGAACTCAGGAAGCTGCAGTCCCTTTTATTACCAGCCAGCCACCCTTTTGCAGACATAAGTCCCAAAGCCCCAATTCCAGGTACTGGAGGACTCAGCCAAAGAACAAACTCCAGAAACCTGTCAGCTGCAGGACAGAATATTGGCATGTATGTGCTGTTACTATGCTCATTTTATGCATATTCTTGGTGCTTAAATGTTGACTCCAGTCATGGTACCAGTGGCGTAGTGAGGGGCGGTCTGCCCTGGGTGCCATGGTGGGGCACCCTTTCTCCTCCCTTCCCCCTCTTTCTCCTCCTCCTCCCCTCCCCTCCCCCTCTTCTTTCTCTTCCCCTTCCCCTCTTCCTCCTCCTTCTCTCCCCTCACCACGCACGCCCCTTTCCTTCTCCAATACCTCTAGTTGTTCACTGCTGCGAGCAACAATTTCAACGTGTTCCTCATGACTGCGTCTGCTCTCCCGCTTATGTCACTTCTGGGTGCCGCACATAGGAAGTGATGTCAGAGGGAGAGTCCCCCACCACATTCTGGTATCTTTCTCACTCTACTTCTCCCCCCCATCCTGTGATCTAGTATCTCCTCCTAAGAACATAAGAACATAAGCATCGCCTCTGCCGAGTCAGACCACAGGTCCATCGTGCCCAGCAGTCCGCTCTCGCGGCGGCCCCCCCAGGTCAGTGACCTGCAAATGATCCTCTTTTGAAGACATTTGACCTGTATAGTACCCCCTCTATCTATATCCCTCAATCCCCTTTTCCTTCAGAAACCTGTCCAACCTCTTCTTGAAACCCGAAATCGTACTCTGCTCCACCACCTCCTCTGGAAGTGCATTCCAGGCATCCACCACCCTCTGAGTGAAGAAGAACTTCCTAGCGTTTGTTCTGAATCTGTCTCCCTTCAATTTTCTTGAGTGCCCTCTTGTTCTTGTTTCCCCTGCCAGTCTGAAGAATCTGTCCCTCTCTACCCTCTCTATACCTTTTATGATCTTGTAAGTTTCTATCATGTCCCCTCTAAGTCTCCGTTTTTCCAGGGAAAAGAGCCCCAGTTACTCCAGCCTCTCGGCATATGGAAGGTTTTCCATGCCCTTTATCATTTTTGTTGCTCTTCTTTGGACTCTCTCAAGTGTCGCCATATCTTTCTTAAGGTACGGCGACTGGTATTGAATGCAGTACTCCAGATGAGGGCGCACCATCGCCCGATATAACGGCAAGATAACTTCTTTGGTTCTGGTAGTGATTCCTTTCTTGATAATGCCCAGCATTCTGTTCGCCTTCTTTGAGGCCGCTGCGCATTGTGCCCCCGGCTTCATTGTTTGGTCTACCAGAACCCCCAAGTCCTTTTCTAGGTTGCTTTTGCCCAATACCATTCCCCTCATGCTATAGTTGTACATTGGGTTTCCTTTCCCTATGTGGAAGACTTTGCATTTCTCTACATTGAAGCACATTTGCCATTTTTTCGCCCATTCACTCAGTTTGTTCAGGTCTCTTTGTAGCTCTTTACATTTCTCAATAGTTCTAACCCTGCTGGAGAGTTTTGTGTCGTCCGCAAATTTTATAACCTCACACTTCGTCCCTGCTTCTAGGTCATTAATGAATATATTGAACAGCAGTGGTCCTAGCACTGACCCCTGCGGGACACCGCTCGTAACTGCTTCCATTCCGAGAAGTGTCCCTTTACTCCCACCCTCTGCCTCCTGTCCTTCAGCCAATTACAGATCCATCTGTGCACGTCTCCTTCCACTCCATGATTCCACAGTTTTCTTAGCAGGCGCTCATGGGGTACCTTGTCGAAGGCTTTTTGGAAGTCCAGATATATGATGTCTATGGGGTCACCATGGTCCAATTGTTTGTTTATCCTCTCGAAGAAGCACAGTAGGTTCGTTTGGCAAGATCTTCCTTTACAGAAACCATGCTGGCTGGTTCTCATCAGATTATTTCTCTCCACATGCTCATCGATGCTGTCTTTGATTAAAGATTCAGCCATCTTCCCTGGAACTGAGGTTAAGCTCACTTGTCTGTAGTTCCCCGGGTCGCCTCTGGATCCCTTTTTGAAGATAGGTGTAACATTCGCTATCCTCCAGTCCTCCGGGATTACCCCTGTTTTCAAAGATAGGTTACAGATCTTTAGTAGTAACTCTGCTATTTCATCTCTGAGCTCCTTCAGTATTCTCGGGTGGATTCCATCCGGTCCCGGTGATTTGTCTGTTTTTAGTCTATCTATCTGTTTGAGTACGTCTTCCAGGCTCACCTCTATCTCAAAAATTCCCCTCTCCCACTTTTGACCCGATGAGGCAAGGGCTGAGGGTGCTGATGATAAAAGATGCCAAAACCCCAGTCTGGCATCTATCCTTTCAGGACTCTGAAGGTAGACTGGCCTGGGATTTTAGTGCCCTTTATCACTGACGGCCTAGACCAGTTCCTCATCTGGTCCATAGGCTGAGCCGGCCCGACTGTTATGAATGTAAGAATTGTTCATTATATTTGAATTACAGAACAGCACAGTAAATGACAACAGTATGTTTAACCTTAAAAAAAAATAAATCTATTTTTCTACTGAATCTTTGCCTGATGCATAAGTTGGATGTGACTCTGCTTCTGCTAACTCCGCTTTTTGAAATTTTGTTGGGGTTTTTTTTTTTTTTGGGGTGGGGAGGGGTTGCCTTTTCTGCTATCATTTCAGATTTGTTTGTCTTACCAGCCATTTCTCCTCCTTAGTAGTTCACTAGCATGAGTATCGACTTGCAGTGTTTTGGGCCAATTTTAATATGCTTATTCACAGAGAAGAGGTTCCAGGAAATAAGAAAAGCTGTTGCTGAGTTTAGGGACCCTTTTCCTAAGGGTATTACACCCTAATGCACTTACCCCCAAATTCTGTAAATGGTGCCTAAAGTGATGCACAACTTAATTGACTAATTGGTTTAATTGGCACCGATAATTGGCAGTTAGCACCTTGAAACTGTTGCTAGTAAGGGAATACAGTGATACCTTGGTTTACGAGCATAATTCGTTCCAGAAGCATGCTCGTAATCCAAAGCGCTCATATATGAAAACAACTTTCTCCCTAGGAGATAATGGAAACTCAGATGATTAGTTCCACATTGTTCCTCTCTCTTGCTTTAATGGTGTGACTTGGGTACGTCCAACTTCACCCCCCAGTTTAGAATTATACTCGACTCCAGTAAAATGAAACAGGGAATATGATTGTTACATTGCTGAACTAGGACAGGACATGGTGTGGGAGCGGCGCAGATCGCCTCGTGCATTTTATTAGCCATTCTCTCGCGCACCGTTTCAGGCCTGCATTCCCTCTTCTTCAGAGCAGGATCTGTCCGCCGCCAGAAGCTGAGGAACAACAAGTCGGCCCCAGTCAGTCTTATTTCCGGCTCGAAGGTACAGTAGGTCAGTCTGATGCCCCCCTCCCTGGATCTCTGAGTTGATTTGAGTGCCTCTTTCAACCTGTGCCGGGTGAGACGCTTAGGATTGGCTGTTGCTTGCTGCTGGCTTCTCTTGGGTTGGGCACGCACGGGGCTTGGTTCAACGGGATTGGCTATTGCTCGTTGCTGGCTTCTCTTGGGTTGGTCGCATTGGGGCTTGGTTTAATGGTGTGGTGGAGGAGTAGAAAAGGCCTAGCTTCAGCTCCGAGCACGTTGCCGAGATTGTGGGGCGGCAGGTTTGGAAAATCAACTTAAGCTGCGGGTAAATTTTGCTCATTTTGCAAGACAACGCTCAGTTTGCAAGTTACAAATTGCTGGAGTGTTTTGTTCGTCTTGCAGAACACTCAGAAACTGCGTTACTCGCAAACTGCACACACACAACTCCTAAAGCACAATTCTGTCAAAAGTATGTGCAAATTGCAGTGTGTGAATTTGAAGGGGGGTGTGGCTGGGGGCATTCCTCAAAGTAACATGCATTGTTATAGAATGTGCCTTAGGCGCAGGCCCATAGACCTGGTTTTAGCTGGCCTAAATGGGTGTGCGTTGCACAGAGGCACTAAGCATGACTCTATAAAAGGTGCACATACCTTGTTGAATCATGCTTAACATCATTCTAGTTAGCACTAGGTATGAGATATAGAATCAGGCGCTTATTGTATGAAAAACAGACTACTGCAAAACACATTAGTGTTTTGCATCATTTTACCTGTTAGAGCAGGGGTGACAAACCACAGTCCTCGAGGGCCACAACTCAGTTGGGTTTTCAAGATTTCTACAATGAATATGCATGAGATCTATTTGCATACATTGATTACCATGTACTATTTCCAATCTGATGCATACTTGTGGAAACCTTGAAGCCCAACCGAGTTGAGGCCCTCAAGGTTTACCCACCCCTGTGTGAGAGCATGCTAACTCGTATCGTAACTATTTCTTTGAACTATTTTAAGGATGCGGTGTGTCATGGGCATAGAATAGTCTTGTCAGTTTTAGTGCATAGCGAGGGTGAGAGGTACCGAGGGTGGTGGCTCCCCTTCCCCAGTCCTTCCCCGCCGCCTCCTTCCATGTGTGTGTGCCCCTTCCCTGTACCTCTGTAACATTCCTGGTGCGAGCAACAACCCTAACCTGCTGCCAGTGTCGGCTCTTCCTCTGATGTCATTTCCTAGGTGTGGGTCCAGGAAGTGATGTCAGAGGAAGAGCCAAAGTGCGAGCAGCAGGTTGGGGTTGTTCGCATTGAGAACATTAAAGAGAAGTGCACGCACATGGTAGTGAGGGATGGGGAAGGAGCGAGGGGGGGGATGGAGAGGAGGATGGGTACCAGCGCCCTACCAAAATGGTGCCCATGGCGTTCCGCACCCCCCCTTACTAAGCCACTGGTCCCTTTGTTTTACTGAATTAGCTATTTTTCTGCCACTAGCATCAGCTTTCTCATGACTACTTTCCCAGCTTCTATTATTTTCTAGATATTGTTGCCTGTTCTTTCTACAGTCTCTCATACTATGTTTTCCCGAAAATAAGACAGTGTCTTGTAGTCATTTGGGGCCCAAATAAGGCATTAGGTCTTATTTTCAGGTAGGGCTTATTTTTTTCATGTATATGATCATCTCTCCCTTCCTCTCCTTCACCCCAATTATTCCTCTTTGCTTTCCTTCACATGTGCAACATCTTTCCTCCCCTCTCACCCTTCCCCTTGTGCCTTCCCTATGCAGCATCTTTCTAGCCCTCCATCCCTCTCATCCCCCTGTGCAGCAGAACCCTTACCCAGCTTCCATCCTTCCCTCCCTCCCATCTCTTGTGTACAGAACCTTTTGCTCAGCTACCTTCCTTCCCTGCCTCCCAGCCCTCGTGCAGCAGAACCCTTTGCTCAGCTTCCATCCTTCCCTCCCATCCCCCTGTGCAGCAGAACCCTTTGCCCAGCTTCCATCCTTCCCTCCCTCCCATCCCTTATGCAGCAGAACACTTGAGCACTCACCGCCGCACCTGCCGCGCAGCCAAACTGCCGATGACCCTCCATCTTTTCCTCCCAACCGATCCCCGCCATAAATACTTTGCTGCAGAGGTCCAACCGGGCTCCTCTGCAGCAAGGTATTTATGGTCATGGTCGGTGAGGATTGGTTGGGAGGGAAGGATGGAGGATCAGAGAGGGTTTGGCGGTTCGGCTGCCCGGGAAGAGGGGGAGGGGGGGAAGCGCAGCTGCCTACGACTAGGGCTTATTTTCGGGGGTAGGACTTATATTAAGATCTACCCTGAAAATCATGCTAGGGCTTATTTTCTTGGAAACACGGTGGTTTAGGAATGCTAGCCATTCTTGTGTTAACCTACTAACATGGTCACATGGTGCACGCTAACTAACTGTTGCTGAGTTAACACAGGAGCACAGTGCATATCCTGAAGAGCAATTATTCAAACATTCCTTAAATTGTGCCTCGTTGAACCTGGCCTTAGAACATTGGAAAGTCCCATTTTAAGACACATTAAGCTCAGATTCTAATGCTCTTTTTAGCCCCTTAGTTTGTTATATCAGCAAAATTTGAGGCATCTACTTTTTACCTGAAGTTTCCATAGTATGTCCAGTATTATTTGCGTATTTGCAGTACTGGAGATTGGTGTTTGAGGGGACACAGGCATTTTAATAGTGTCTTTGTGGGGTTCTTGTGGTCACTTTTTTACGATATCTTAGGTGGGTTCTTTTGGAGGAGGCTTTCCTATTTGTTATATGAAGCTCTTTTCTAATTGTGTGCTTGTGTGTGTATTTTATAAACTTCTTAGTTTGCTTTTTTGAAGTGAGGTGGTATATCAAGATAAATAACCTGCCACTTATTTTTCTCCCACTTCGTAATTTGGGTAAATTCTAAAATCCCATTTCTACATTGAAAGATTGTTGTTGAATGAGGCCTAAACTATGGGCTCCTTTTACCAAGTTGCGATAGTATTTTTAGCGTGCACAGAATTTTAGCGCACGCTAAACCCACGCTGTGTGGCTAGAACTAACACCAGCTCAATGCTGGTGTTAGCGTCTAGCGCACGGGGCAATTCTGCGCGCGCTAAGTGCACGCTAAAACCGCTATCGCGGCTTAGTAAAAGGAGCCCTATACGTTCACTTGATTTCAAAGATTCAAGGTTGTTATGTTGTTGCAGCTCAGTTTTTGGTTTCCCTGGTTCCTGGATTTTGTAGCTCATTTTGTAAAAGTATTTTTTTTATTTATGTTTCCAAAATGTATGCAATAAAAAAAAAAAGAAAAACAACAACTAAAAGCTGCATTATCATTACAAAGCTCAAACTATTAAGTGACAAACACGAGAGCTATCAAGTTCAGTATTTTATGAATAAGCGAGTACAATATATAATCTAAGATATTCCGAGTTTTAATAAAGGATGGTAAATGATTATGTTTTAAAGCTATGACTTCATATTTCCTGTACGCACATAAAGGGCTCCTTTTACTAAGGTGCGCTAGGGCTTTAATGCGTGGAATAGCGCGTGCTATATCGCCACGCGCGCTAGACCTTAACGCCAGCATTGAGCTATCATAAGGTCAAATATTCTGGAATTAGTGGATACAATAGCAATATTCAGATTAGATGATCATAATATAATAGTTTCATATGATATGGAATCTGATATGTAAAATACCGTGGAAATAGTGTCCCAGATTTGAGGCCAATATTGCGATAGATTATTACAAAAATAAAATCATATGCGATAATGTTCCTATCGAATTATTGCATGACCAGCAAATATCAGAAGTTTTGCGTGGAAGCTTTGCGAGTTTTTCAGGAGTCCAATAAGCATTATGTAAAATAAAATAAGAGGATTGTATGTAGTAAAGCTCCAGAGAATGAAGGTCGGATTGATGTAGACCAAAAAATTTCCCATTGTGGGGGGTTAATTGTAAATCCAGTTGTGCATTCCATTTACAATTAATGTCAAACTGAGTTTTAGTAGCCTGAAGGATTTTTATATACTATAGATGCTGATTTTGTAGACTGTGAAAGAGATGCACATATGGAAGAAATGTGGGGATATTTAGGAACAATTGTAATAGCAGATGAAGAATTGTGAATATTGTCTTTAAATTGAGTTAATAAAAAACATTTTGACTCTTGTTTCGGGTTTAAATCATATTTGTCTCTAACGGTCTGAAATGGAATCAAACTATCATTTTCATAAAGTTGTGAGAACGACCATATGTTTGCTGTACACCATTCTTTTCTAGTTTTACAAGATACATTACAATCAAATACAGAATTATACCATAAAGAAATATCCACAATATCTGTCCATTTCTGATGTAAATGATTCGCAAGATTGTGGCGGTATAGAAGAATAAAGTTATTATTATTATTATTATTATTAATAGTATGAGAGGTTGCTTTTAAATTGCAAGTGTTGTTTTTATATTTGAATCTATCCTTAGAAGGGAGAAGTTGTAAGGGAATATTTCCAATCAAATCTTTTTCAAACTGAATCCACCTTGGAGAGTTAACATTAACCCCCTCTTCTACAAAGCCGCACACAACAGCCCTGAAGCCCTTTAAATCTCTATGGGCTTCAGGGCCGTTACCGTGTGGCAGCCACTAGCGCGGCTTTGTAGAAGAGGGGGTAAGATTCTTTAAGTACCAGAATTTTGCTTGTGAAACTTGAAAAGCCAAATGATACAACCTAAAATCTGGTAAATTTATACCTCCTAAAGATCGAGGCAATTTGAGTTTTTGGAATGCAATGCGTGAATTACAATTATGCCATATGAATTTAGATATTAACATATCAATTTTCTTGTAGAAAGAATCAAGAAATGAAATAGGGATCATTCTAAGTATATACATTTCCCCCTCCTTATTCGCGAATTCTGTATCTACGGATTCGCTTATTCGCTGTTTTAAATTTAAAAATGTATTTTCATTTTTTGGGCTATTTTAAGCCCTGTAAACCCCCCCTTAAGCCTTACCTGGTGGTCTAGTGGATTTTTGGGGTAGGAGCGATCTTCCCACACTCCTGCCCTGTGCAGATCGCTCACAGGAAATGGCTGCCTTGAGCTCCCGTAGTCTCTCGAGCCATTTTCTGTGAGCGATCTGCACGGGGCAGGACCGTGGGAAGATCACTCCTGCCTGAAAACCCGCTAGACCACCAGGTAAGACTTAAGGGGGGGGGGGTTCAGGGCTTAAAATAGCCAGGGGAAGCGGGGGTTAGGGGCAGAACCGGCCCAAATATTATTTGTGGTTTTTTAATATTCGCGGGCCGGCTCTGCCCCTAACCCCCGCGAATACGGAGGGGGAAGTATAATTAATTTTTGGTGACAAAACCATTTCTATGGCTTCTGTTCTGCCTCACCAAGATAGGAAAAGAGGATACCATGAACAGAAAAGATCTGTAACCATTTTTGTGATAGTTTCACTATTATATTTAAGCATATCTTTTATATTAGTACCAGACAACCAAGTGGCAGATGAAATTTAATGTGGACAAATGCAAAGTGATGCACATTGGGAAGAATAACCCGAATCATTGTTTCCGGATGCTAGGTTCCACCTTGGGGGTTAGAGCCCAAGAAAAGGATCTGGGTGTCATTGTTGACAATGCGATGAAACCTTCCACCCTGCGGTGGCAGTCAAAAAAGCAAACAAGATGCTTTTTAAAAAAGGGATGGTTAACAAGACTAAGAATGTTATAATGCCTCTGTATCGCTCCATGGTGCAACCTCACCTGGAGTATTGTGTTCAGTTCTGGTCATCTTATCACAAGAAAGATTTAGCTGCACTAGAAAAGGTTCAAAGAAGAGCGACCAAGATGATAAAGGGGATGGACCTCCTCTCATATGAGGAACAACTAAGCTCTTCAGCTGAGGGGAAAAGAGTCAGCTGAGGGGAGATATGATTGAAAGCATCATGGCAAATTCTGTCCAATTAACTTTATAACCTGAGATTTGTGAAAATGAATTTATATAAGATACAAGATGTGGTATAGAGTTTAAAGTAACATAAAACAAGATATCATCTGTTTAAAAGGATAATTTATACTGCTTGGTTTTATTCACGATATCTGTGATGGAGGGATTATTTCGAATAGCTATCGCTAAGAGTTCGAGCTCTAGATTGAATAGTATTGAAGAAGTTACTCTGTTTAAGGTATATTTAGGTGAATTTACGTTAATATAAATTGTTGCTTGTGGAGATTTATAGCGCAAACGTACCATGGTAATAAAAGCTTAGGCGCAAGTACATTAGAAAAGACTAACAACCTGTTTTACAAAGCTGAGCAGCAACAGCCCCGAAGCCGTTTAAATTTCTATAGGCTTCGGGGCCTTTATCCGCAGTGGCCCAGGCTAAACGGCTTCGTAAAAGAGGCCCTAAATAGAATTGTATGGATAGACCATCATTACCAGGTGCTTTGTTTTTAGGTAACTGTTTCATTATGTCGGTGATCTCAGGAATGGTTAAATCCCTTTCTAATAATAGTTTTTGATCAGTTGTTAATATAGGGTGATCTAGTTTCCCTGAAAACTGATTAAATAAAGTCTCTGAAGGGAGAGTTTGAGTCATACAATTTTTTTTATAATAATCAAGGAACAACAGAATAGAGGAAATAACCTCAAACAAATTATACAAATTAAACATAAAATAAAACAAAATGCACAAGAGCTGTGGATAATCTTATCGGATATAGGAGTCAAGTGAGATTACAATAATGTTATGTTTGAAAGCAATTATTTCTTCAGATTTTCTAATTATACACAAATGATTCCACTATTCGTGAAAATTGAGATTACCTTTTTTTAAAAAAATATTTTTATTGAGTTTTGAAAAGTGCAAAAACCATCAAAAGGAACACATCCACAATCCAGTGACATACAAATATGAGCAACAAATACTCTCTAACAAAATGTTGTTACTAAAATAATGAGATATTGGAACAAATCGAGAAAAGAAACGAGGCATAAAAAGAGGAAAAAATAAACATTTGTCAATTATGAAACATGAGTGAGGTTTTCCTGTACATAATGATCAAAATAAGCGACAGGGAGAGCGACAGTAAGATATTGTTGAGAAGTTGTCTCCTTTGGAAGCTGCAGTTTGTTCATATCTTTTATAAAGACAAATAGAATTCCACCAGAACGTATAATTCAAAAAATTGAGCAGATTTCCAGTTCTTTAAAATATGAAGAATACCAATAGCAATCATGAAATCTATCAGTTTAGGTGGACAGACCAATTCCGCAAAGCAAGGATGTTGTGAGCGAAGAATAATCAAATCAGAAGAAATGTCTGCAGAACACTTGGGGCTCCTTTTACGAAGCCGCGTTAGCGGTTTTAGCGCACGCAGCTTTTTAGCTCAATGCTGGCGTTAGCATTTAGTGCGGCCGGCAGTTTAGCGCGTGCTATTACGCACGTTAAACCGCTAATGCGGCTTCGTAAAAGGAGCCCTTGGTAATATATCTGATAGTTTTCCAAATTTGAATTCAAAAAGGTTTTATTTGGGTACAATGAAAAAGCATATGAGTTAATCAGAATTGCAGTGCCAACAAGTAGCATTTGGTCTGAATTTTGCTTTCCACATGCGGAAAGGGGTCCAATTAGCATGCCACATTAGAAAGTATAAAGATTGTCTTTCCAATTGCAGGCAATACTCATTAGGGCTCTCCTGGAAACCTGACTGGCTGGTGGTTCTCCAGTGAAAACAAAAACAAAAACTGTGGATACAGATGTTCTGGAGATAATTTATTAAACACTGACATATAAAACCATGAAAATTCACTTTAAAAAGTACAATGATAAAAAATACTGTTATAAAAATCCAACCGGACCCTACACGGTCCGTGTTTCGGTGAACACGCTTTCCTCAGGGGTCCAATGGTTTGCAACCTCACATATAAAGAATTGGACTGAAAACAGTCTATTGTCTTTAAACATGTGAGCAAAGAACACCGCAGACAAACTGAAGTAGCAAAAACATGCCCATCTGCAGTAACCATTATCTCTCTCCTTATTGGCTAAGGCTCTTAACATTTGCATTTCCTCTTCCTATAGGCTAAGGCTCTTTACACCTGCATTGTGATGTCATAGAACTTTATGGTTATAGAAACATAGAAACATGATGGCAGATAAAGGCCAAAAGGCTCATCTAGTCTGTCCAACAAAGAAAAATGGGGAGACCCAATGATCCACAGTGAAAACAATCCACTGATGAAAACAAAAGCAAAAACTGTGGATACAGATGTTCTGGAGACAATTTATTAAACACTGACATATAAAACCATGAAAATTCAATTTAAAAAGTACAATGATAAAAAATACTGTGATAAAAATCCAACCGGACCCTACAAGGTCCGTGTTTCGGTGAACACGCCTTCCTCAGGGGTCCAGAGGTTTGCAACCTCACATATAAAGAATTGGACTGAAAACAGTCTATTGTCTTTAAACATGTGATCCTCCAGGACATGGTTGGGGACCACTGCTTTACAAAACGGAAGACTCCCAAAATCTCATTAGCTAATGACAAAGAAACACTGACATGGCATTTCTAATTTAGAAACGTTTCAGTAAGCTTTTAGTGTGAGCTAAAAGTTGTTTTACATGTTTTGCAATGTGATCTCACCTTGACCCTTACTACTTGCACAAACATTAAACTGGTTTAGTTTCCAAAAACCTGTTTATCTGTGTACCAATTGATATCATTGCTTTAAAACCATTCATATACCAATTGTGCACTGCTCATTGTGACAGCACGGTTTAGCCAATCTTATCCCATTTGATCTCGATTGATTAATTCTGTTTTATGCCCCAGATTCATAGAATTTTCCCCAAAAGTGTCATTTGTGCTGGACAGAGGCAGGGTTTGCCATTGGATAGAGTTAATTGGTGTGGTAGCCATGCGAGTCCACTTTTAAAGGGAATAAGTAGAAATAAAACAAAAACAGAGAAAAATAAGACAATACCTTTTTATTGGGTGACGGGATAATCGCGCGCCAGACACCAGCACACCGACAATCCAGCGCTGACAATTCGGCGGAAGACAGAAGCGCGCGGGGGAAAAAATAATTTTTAAAGAGCTCCGACTGGGAGTTTGGGGTGGCAACCCCCCCCCCCCACTTTATTGGTTAGTGTTTGCGCTGCCGTTGCGGGGGGGGGGGTGTGTGGGGGGTGAAAACGGAACTTTTCCCGAAAAAAATCAGAAAAAGTTCCGTTTTCGCTATAATGGAGGTTTCCAATCCCCCGAACCCCCCTCCAATAGCAGCGCAAACACTAACCAATAAAGTGGGGGGGGGGGAGTTGCCACCTCAAACCCCCTTGTCGGAGCTCTTAAAAAATTACTTTTTCCCCCGCGCGCTTCTGGCTTGCGCCAAATTGTCGGCGCTGGATTGTCAGTGCGCTGACGTCTTGCGCTCCACTGTCTATGAACCTTTTATTGTACTAACTTAATACATTTTTGAATAGCTTTCAAAGGCAATATCTTCTTCAGATCAGAAATGAGCAAATGATAAGTATCAAAATATATAAGCAAAACATATAAGCATTCCAGTCTTGGTGAAGGGATGCTTAGTCCATAAATTTAAACCAGTCCACTTATCTACTGCACTGGTCCAATGAGATGTCCATTTCGGATTCTTATTTAGGGACACGATCATGCTTTCAACTTTACTACTACTGTTACACAGCATTTCTATAGCACTGCCAGACGTACACATTGTTGTACTTTGAAACATTGAAGAGACGATCCCTGTTCAATAGAGCTTACAATCTCCAGGCACTAGTGCCCAAATTCGGTAACCAGTGTCTAAAGTTAGGCACCTAGTTTGGAGGCGCCTACCTAGATAGGTGCCTATCTAAATTGAATAACAAGCTCAATTAGGCTTTTTAATCAGCACTGATTGAAACATAGGCGCCTATTAAGAAAGCGCGATTCTTTAAGAAGGCGCCTCTAAAAATTTAGGCGGCCTTCAAAAAATAGGCGCTATGCATTTTAAGCGTGGGCGTGGCTATGTGTTAGGCGCCTTCTTACAGAATCACTGCTCTTAAGCGTGCTTAAGCGCTCGCATGGGCGCCTAACTTTTAATTGTGCCTTGAGTTGACCTATTTATTGGGTGCCTCCAAACTAGGTGCCCAAATAGGTGCCGCTCAGCGTGATTCACTAAACAGCGCCCAATTTTACTTGAATTGCGCTGAACAGTGCCTAAGTAGGCGCCTAACTTTTGGGCGCTTCTTATAGAATTTGCCCTTAGGTCTGTGGGAAGGACCTTTTCAGTTTCTTCATTGGCTCGACTCCACTGACACTTTTGCAGCCCTCGCCCAATGGTTCCTTAGACCAGTGTATCTCAAACTGTGTGCCAAGACACACTAGTGTTCCTCCTGAGATTTCAGGTGTGCCGCGGTACACTGGGGAGGAGGAGCGGCGCTGGCGCCAGCTGACTGCCTACAGGACGTGCCTCTCGCCATCAGTGGGCGCCATCACCTATCCTCTTATCATCAGTGGGCGCCAGCACCTATCCTTCTCTGTGGCACTCTTCCCTTCTGGCACCCCCCCCCCCACTAGCATCTCAGGACCCACACACACGCGGACATCGACATGATGTCATGCATGCGCATGATGTCATCACGGCGATATCCGCTCACTTCCAGGTGCCTCTAGCCGTGGCCACTATCTTTAGTGTGCCACGGCTCAAGAAAGTTTGTGGGATACTGCCTTAGACAATTGAATAAACAGTACCGCAGGGCACCTTGTTGGACAGTGGGCATTTACCATTGGGCACAGCAGTGTATTGGTTTAAATTTATGGCCATTAAAGTAGTTGTTTGGACATTTTAATGTACTTAACGCAGGTGAGGCTTTTTTTGACACTCCTCTTTTATGAATACACATCAGATCAAGTGAAGTCACTTTTGTACAAATTAGTATTATGAGGGGAAATTCAATGATATGTATTTAATGGTAGACAAATAGAGCTTTCAAAGGCACCATGTACAACTTAAAATGACAAATTTGCCACTTACTGTGGTTTGGAGGTGCATACGCTTTGCAAAGTTCTTTTTTTTATTTGTGTTATCTATTCTCTCTGATTTAGCGTTTTGTGGTTAGGATCTATCCTCTTCATAACCTCTAATTTCTTATTATGTCCTTCCCTCATTTATTGAATTACCTGTAAACTGTGTCGAGCTTTATCTTTATGGAGATGATGCAGTATACAAACTTAAGGTTTAGTTTAGTTTAGGATTATTCCTTCAGATAAGAGAGCTGGTTTGAGAATTCCTAATTATACTTCAGTAGAATGATTTAACTCCCAGTCCATTTCAGGCATAGGGTAATTTGTAAAGTGTAACTTTATACTAGAGTACTTTTTGTGACTCTGGGATCACACTTAAATTATAGTTGGGTGCTGTATCTGAAGTTGAGATGGATATAAATTGGTGCATTTTATATAATTTTTGACTGTACTAGATGGAACAGGTAGGGTGAAGAAAATAAAATATGTCTATGAGAAGAGTGGGGTGTCAGGTCAAAAGCGCGCCGGGACAAAGGCGCGCCAGACAATTGAGCGCAGCGCGGAGGCGCGCGCCGCTCAAAATTAATGTTTTTAGGGCTCCGACGGGGGTGTGTGTGTGGGGGAACCCCCCCACTTTACTTAACAGACATCGCGCTGTGTTGTGGGGGCGTTGTGGGGGGTGTGGGGGGTTACAACCCCCCACATTTTACTGAAAACTTCACTTTTTCCCTGTTTTTAGGGAAAAAGTTAAGTTTACAGTAAAATGTGGAGGGTTACAACCCCCCAAACCCCCCCTAACACCGGCGCGATGTCTATTAAGTAAAGTGGGGGGGGGGTTCCCCAACAAAACCCCCCATTGGGGCCCCTAAAAACAGTAATTTTGAGCGGCGCGCGCCTCCGCGCTGCGCTCAATTGTCTGGGCGCGCCTTTGTCTTTCGCGCCATTGTCTATGAACCGAAGAGTGGAGGTGGGAGAAGGAGTCGGTGGCTGAAGGGGAAGTAGAAGAAGGGAGAAATGATGCCTGGAGAGAAGAAGGTAAGGTGGGGGCCTAGAAAATGCCTAGTGAGAGGAGTAAAGAGGGAGAGAATGGCTAGATAAGGAAGAGGCTGTGACATTTAGCAATTGTCACGTATGTGAGATGGCCACTGAATATTAGTGCTTAGTGGCTAGCAGATAGCTGGCTATTTGTGAAATTTAAAGCGCTACGTTTAGCAGCTAATTTGGCGAACTTAAATTTATCTTTGGCCACTATAAACTTAGCCATCCAGTGCTGAATATCAACTTAACCAGCTCAGTTTATAGCAGCCAAAAATAAACTGGATATTCAATTTTGGCCACCAGAAACAGCCCTGCACTGAATATCATGGTTCAATGCTGACCGCAGATCAGCCGGGCTATCTCCCACAGTCTTTGTCTACAATTTCTTGCTTTTTCATAGTTCTCTCTTAAGGCAAAAGCGGTCGTCTTCTTTCTTGGTTTCTTTGTTCTGACACAGTCTCCTTTACTAGACTAAAAATGCAGACCAGTCTCATATGCATTAATATAAACAATACAGTGTCTTTTCTGTTCTAATTTTTTGGTTCAGATCCAGAATACTCTTGTTCCATTTTGTGGATTTTAGTTTGAGGAAGAGTAATCTCTCAAAACATATGTTAATGCATGTTAATGAGGTCTTACCAGCAGTCCAGGATAATGACAAGAAAATGATGTGTTTTTGGGGTTTTTTTTGCATTGATTTTACTGTGTTTTATCCTTAAACCAGCTGCAAGTTTTGGCTTTGCTTCCTCCATTTTCAATTAACTGTCAAGTCCCGAGTAACCCTACCCCAGATTAACCCCATCACCCTTTTCTGAACAATACTACAGAAAACAGTCTTTATTATTTTGCATTTACATAATGAGAATGATTTCCAAAAGAGATTTTCCAGGTAAATGGACTATTTGAAAATGACACGCTCTCCCTGAATGTAAAATACACGCAGACAGTGATGAAGTGAAGGTTAGGAGGTGCCCCCCACCACACCCTCCTCTCTGCATCCCTGCTCCTTCCCGCCACCCCCCCCTGCCCGTTCCTCTAAATCTTTACCAGTGTGAGTTGCTTCGGCAGCATGTTCCTCGTGCCAGTGTTGGATTTCCCTCTGATGTCACTTCCTGGTCCCGTGACCCGGAAGTGATTCATAGGGGAATCAGGCTGGCGCGAGCAACAGGCAGAAGTTGCTCGCGCTAGTGAAGATCTACAGAGGTACGGGGCGGGGGGATGACGTGAGTGTGGCGGCATGGAGAGGTGCCAGCGCCCTCCACTGCCCATGGCAGTCCGCACCCCCGCTTCCCCCGTACCACATCACTGCGTGCAGATAGTTCTTTGGGTTTTGGGGTGTTTTTTTTTTTTTTTTTTTTAATAACAGTCAAGACCTATTGTTTTGCCTTGAATTTATCTGCTTTTTGCTGACCCCCAAAAGCTTCTCCTCTAGGTAACTGCATGGTTAAAGCCAGCCCTGGTTACAGTGGCGTGCCCGCGCCCCTTCCCCGTACCTTTTTAACTTCGGCACGAGCAGCGATGAACTTGCTGACCGTGTCAGCTTCGGCGCTTTCTCTGATATCACTTCCGGAAGGAAGTGACATCAGAGAGAACTCTGAAGGGGGGGAGGGAGTGTGTGGGGAATAGGGTGGGAGAGGTCTGCCACTGCCCCGGGCATCGGCCACCCTTGCTACACCACTGCCTAGTTAAAGTTAGCATGCTAACGTGGACATTGTCACAAGGTCTTAATTGAATTATACTGAACTAATCCAAATTGTGATTAAAATTAGTGAAACTATTCTTTGAATATCCTGTTAACTTTTTCCTCATTGAAATGTTCACCCTACTCTGTTAAGCTGCAAAAACTGTTAACTAAAGCTATGGATGAATATCTCCTACCGTTTGAAGGGAGCTGCTTCTATCAGCAGGCTATTTTATCTATACCTGAAGCATTTCAAAGTCTACTTTGTTCAATAATTTAATATTCTGACCAAGAATGTCCCAGCTCTGCTGTAAGTTTCTTTTTTTTATGTAAATCACTTGAACTTATTTTTATTTACTTAGGACTAGCAACATCCTGGTTTGATCAAGATTGGTCAGCGTGTCTGCTGTTAAAAAAAACCCCAACAAAAAAACACAACATGAGAAAATATTACGAGTGGAGACAGAGTTCTTATAGATCCAAAGGACTTTTATCTCTCCTGTGATATATACTACATCCAGACCTAGCTTCTTTTGCAGGAGTCTGCAGTGTAAGATCAAACACAGCTCTGTTGTTCATAAGATCTGGGAATGCAAACCAACTGTCAAATTTGGGGAGATGGTAAGGTCATGTGTGAGACGATTTGCTTTGGTCTTCAGATTAACAGAGAACCTCTTGGTCTGTTTTCTCTAGAGGAGCATATAGGAAATAGTCTACATTTTTGTGTGTTTGCTTCTGTTTTGGGAATAAGGAAAATTGATCTAATGTACTGGTTTAGGATTTATCAGTGTAGGAAGATGTTAGTTGTGGCGTAGTGGTTAAAGCTCCAGCCTCAGCACCCTGAGGTTGTGGGTTCAAAACCCATGCTGCTCCTTGTGACCCTGAGCACTTAATCCTTCCATTGCCCCAGGTACATTAGATAGATTGGGAGCCCGCCAGGACAGACAGAAAAATGCTTGAGTAACTGAATAAATTCACATAAACCATTCTGAGCTCCCCT
Source organism: Geotrypetes seraphini (assembly GCF_902459505.1). Classification (NCBI taxonomy): domain Eukaryota; kingdom Metazoa; phylum Chordata; class Amphibia; order Gymnophiona; family Dermophiidae; genus Geotrypetes; species Geotrypetes seraphini. Next base: position 149,331,003 of record NC_047092.1, on the reverse strand, counting down.
GGGAGGATGGTATAGAAAATTGAATAAATAAATAGTGTGAAAAGTTTCAGCCTCTGATAACCAGAGCTGGTATTGTGACATCATAATGCCTCATTCCACCAATGCCGAAGAGCCAACCTCATCAGTGATGTCACAATAGCTTCATTCACTGGCTCACTTCTACTACATTTTGATTTCTAGAGTGGCGCAGTGGTTAAAGCTCCAGCCTCAGCACCCTGAGGTTGTGGGTTCAAACCCATGCTGCTCCTTGTGACCTTGGGCAAGTCACTTAATCCCCACCCCCACTCCCATTGCCCCAGGTGTATTAGACAGATTGTAAGCCTGCCGGAACAGATAGGGAAAAATGCTTCAGTACCAGAATGAATTCATGTAGGCTGTTTTGAGCTCCCCAGGAGAACGGTATAGAAAATTGAATAAATGAATAGTTTTACCTTCAGTAATCCAAGAGCAAATTTTCACCTACATTTAGTTTTTGTTTTACTTTTTTTTTTTTTTTTAAGTACACTAAGGGCTCCTTTTACTAAGATGCGCTAGGGTTTTAACGCGCAGAAGAGCGCGCGCTACATTGCCGCGTGCGCTAGACTTTAATGCCAGCATTGAGCTGGCTTTAGTTCTAGAAGCGTAGCGTGTGGTAATTTCCTGCATGCGCGATAAACACTAGCGCACCTTAGTAAAAGGAGCCCTATATCCTGGAAATCTAGAGAACATTTTTACATATCAGAAATAAGGGATTTATATATTTGCAGCAGAATGGAGTTAGTATTTGAGGCACAAGGTTATACAGTTTGTATTGTTTTTAAATTGTCCCATGTCAACATTTTGATTAAAACCTGATAGTGGCCAAGCAATTTGGCCATTTGAGTATACACTTCTCCCTTTGTATTCACGGTGGATACGGGCAGAACATAGCCGCAAATATGGAAAAACCGCGAATAACTGTTTATATGTTATTCATGGGTTTGTTTTTTTTTTTTTTGTAACAGCCAGCATTTTTGCTAATGAAACTGCGAATAACTAGAGACTCTGCAGCTGAAGGTACTTGGGAGTGTGCCGGATGCCTTGTACATGAGCAGCTCTCTCTCGATCTCTCTCAATTGAGACGTTCAAGTATCTTACGGGCCGCATCGAGGCGGAGGAAGATATCTTCTTTTTCAAGGGTCCCACGACAACAAGAGGGCATCCGTGGAAAATCAGGGGCGGGAAACTACGAGGTGACACCAGGAAATTATTTTTCACTGAAAGGGTGGTTGATCGCTGGAACAGTCTTCCACTGCAGGTGATTGAGGCCAGCAGCGTGCCTGATTTTAAGGCCAAATGGGATTGGCACATGGGATCTATTCACAGGGCAAAGGTAGGGGAGGGCCATTAGGGTGGGCAGACTTGATGGGCCATGGCCCTTATCTGCCGTCTATTTCTATGTTTCTATGTAATCTCGCTGGTTGGGCTGGCTGGGCTTCATGCAGGCTCTGCTTCTTCTCCGTGTTGCAATGAGAGGAGGCCTGCGTGAAGGACGCGTCAGTTTCCTGCACCGTCTTCTAGGTTGTTATGTCACCCTGTGGATTGTGTGGAGCTGCTCTCCTTAGAGCTTCGTAGATTCGCCATCACACAGGTGTTTCTGTCAGGTGAGCCCTCCAAAAGGCACTGTTTTTACTTTAATTGCTCTCTGTGATGTAACTCAGATTTTACATGTGAATATTCAGTGGGTGAGGAAACGAACTGTAGTGGCCCAAGGCAGAAGCACTCCTCCTCCTTTTGTTTTCATTTTTATTTGAATCAGGAGTAGCAAGGCAAAATGTATTATACAGGATGATTATTTTACTTGAAGGTTGATCACCTGCATCTTGGTTTCAAATGTAGTTTGGGTTCAGAGTTGATTGATTTTGGGGGGGCGGAGTCTGCATGCGAAAAATTGCGAATAAGCGAAACCGCAAGTGCAGAAACCGCGAATACGGAGGGAGAAGTGTATGTGGTTACTTCTGGTGAATGTGCAGTAGGTGTGTTAGCTTGAGATTAAAGATACAAGGGGATGAATATTTTTAGGCATCAAGAATGCGCCTACTTTTCTTTATAGAATACATTAAAAATATAATAATATAATAAACATAATATATATTTGTTATTTATTTACCCACTTCTACCAATTTATACTTTATAGAATTCAAACATAATAGGTCAACAATGCAGTATTATATGGTGTGAGCACGGATGCCTGCCTAGAACTGATGTAAATGCCCACGCCTAGATTCTGAAAGTAACATAAAACAGTAAATGATGGCAGATAAAGACCTGAATGATCGATCCAGTTTGCCCATTAGTTATACCCATAAAAAATTAATGATTAAATTAACTTGTCTCTTCTTTGATATTTCTGGGCCATAGACTGTAAAGTCCACCTGGTATTGTCCTAGGTTCCAAATGCTGAAGTTGTGTCCAAGCTCTCTCTAGCCTATCCAACCATCCTGTTTGCAGGATATCTACTATAAAGTCTAGCCATGTTCCAAGTTAGTGGAGTTCCCATTGATGCCTTCCCTAGCCCATCCTACACCAAATCACCACATATGGGACACAGACCGTTCAAGTCTGTCCAGTACCAGCCTTAGTTCTTTAATTTACATCCTTTGTTTTCTATTTATTTATTAAAAAATTTATATACCGCATACACAACTATGCGGTTTCCATATCACATACATAAAATCTTGTTTCCATGCGAGATAAGTATGCTCATACTCCGTATATATGAATTTCCACTTACAAGTACACACCATAAATATTTGTATATACTTACAGAATAGCAAGTAGTGGGAATATAATCACTTATGCTTATATGTGACACCCAAAGTTTACCATTGTTTATACCCCTGTTTTCTGTACCATATTTTACCACTGTATTTGCTTCTGTTTTGATGTCAAATTTTTACCTGTTTTTTTGCTCAGTCTCTGCACCACACTGTACTCTCTGCCAAAGGTTTTGTTACCAGTCTCTCACTCCAGTTGCCCCGTTCCCCTAGCACATCACTGTGCAATCCCCCTATTACCCATTTATTACCCCAAGTCTCTTCCGCTCTAGGCACCACACGGAAAGCGCTTAGCCACAAATCGTCCCCACTAGCCCCTTTAGCCCAAAAAGAAAAAAAAAAAAAAGGCTCTCCTCCCCTCTCTCGGCCCCGTACTTAGTAAGCTCAATTCAAATTCCCCTGCTCCTTCCCCAACCAACTCTACTCCCCCTTGCTGCAGACTCTCACACACCAACCACCCCACCATGAATCCATCCTTCTGGATCCTTCTCCTCCTACTCTGCTCACCTCTCTATCCTTCCCTCTGTCTGAAACCTCCCTCCCCCAACCTTCTCGACCCCGCTAACTCCAATACCATCTGCCCCGGACTCAGAATCCCCACATTGATACGCACCAGAATTTCCCCTCCCAAGAAAAACCCCCGAAAAGTCAACCAAGATTCCCTAAAGCCCCTACCCCCTGCCAATCCTCCCAACACTGCCCCAGACTCTCTCACCCCAGTCCCTACACTTTACTGCAATGCCAGATCCGCGTGCAACAAGACCCAAATCTTGAAAGACCTTCTAGACGAGCTCGACCCTGGATTCCTGTGCATCACAGAATCATGGATCGCCAAAGACGACCTATTCACGCAAAACGAACTCCTCCCCCACGGTTACCAAGGCCTCTTTTCCCCCAGACCCAATCGAAAAGGAGGTGGCCTGGCACTCCTCTACAAATCTTTCTTCGACGTCCAGCTCCTCGAGACGGGCACCCATCCTTCTCTAGAATATTTGCTTGCTTCAGTAAATGACGAACTCCGCACCCACCCACTGGGCATCCTATTACTATACCGGCCACCCACCCCTTGGGCAAAATCTTCAAATCTCGTCTATGAGACCATAACAAATGCCTTCCTTAAATTCCAAAGACTTCTGATTGTTGGTGATATCAATCTCCACCTCGACGACACAAACAACAATGATACATCCGAATTCAACAACTTCCTTACCTCTCTTGGCTTTCCCTCACCCACCCCATCCCCAACCCACGAAAAAGGGCATACTCTAGACTTCACCACCTTCATCGATCTTACCACCTTCAAAACCTCAACCGACGACACTCGCTGGGAACAAGTCCCCTGGTCAGACCACTTCTTAGGGACTACCTGTCTCCCCGTCTTCATGTCACACCTTGACTCCCCACCCCACTCCTCCCATTCCATAACCTTCCGAAAAAAAATCTCGAGCAACCTATTCTGGCCCAAATTTCTCAACAAACTCTCCTCCAACCCTAGACCTATAGACCCCGAATCACATTGGCACAACTGGACTGCCCTCTCCGAGTCCACCTACCACTCCCTTGCTCCACTAACCACCAAAACCATCTCCTACCCCCGAAAGGCCCCCTGGTACCTACCTCTTCACAGAGAATTAAAACAGAAGTGTCGCGCTTTGGAACGCAAATGGAAAAAATCCAAATCCCCCTCCGATAGACAGACCTGGAGGGCTAACATTAAATTTTACAATTCAACATTAAAAAAAGCCAGGAAAAACTTCTTTGGAGACAAGATCTCCAGATCCAACAACCAGATCAGTGCGCTGTTCAACATCTGGCGCTCCCTAACTACAAAAAAAGACCCGTCGTTGCTTCCACCATCTCTATCAGCCGAGGCCCTTGCAAATTTCTTTAATGAAAAGATTTCCACCCTAAGACGCTCCTTCCCCCCCACAGTCTCCTACAATCCCCTGACCTCTACTGTTCCCAACTCTACCTTACCTGTATCCATTCCTGCCGACAGATCCTGGACCGCCTTCGAGCTTGTCTCTGAACCGCAAGTCTCTAAACTCTGCCTCAAATTAAAAACTTGCAAGTGCATTTTGGATCCTTTCCCCTCCTACCTATACGAGAATATCCCTACACAGGCCATCACTTCCCTCACCGAACTTATAAACTCTGCCCTAACATCAGGCCTTTTCTCCCCCGACATGGGACACATTTCACTGTCCCCTCTACTGAAAAAGGCCGATCTCGATCCCTCCATTCCATCAAATTACCGTCCTATAGCAAATATCCCTCTCCTAACCAAACTATTAGAATCCATCATATCCACCCAACTCTCATCCTACCTAGAACGATTCTCTATCCTCCTACCCCACCAATTCGGCTTCAGACCCAACTTCAGCACCGAATCCCTCTTGGCCTCACTAATCTCTAAGGTGCAACAACTCCATTCTCGCAACAAACTTGCTGTTCTTCTTCAATTCGACCTCTCCGCAGCCTTCGATGTCGTTCACCACGACATCCTAATCTTCCAACTCCCCGAAATAGGCATAAGCTCCACAGTCCTGGATTGGTTCTCGAAATTCCTACGCTCCCGCTCCTACACCGTTAACACAAACGGTACCTCATCCCCCGCCTGGAAGCCAAAATGTGGAGTCCCGCAAGGCTCACCCCTCTCCCCTATCCTTTTCAACATCTACATGTCCTCTCTGAAACTCCTTCATTTATCCCCCCTAGAAACTCTCTACTCCTACGCTGACGACATCCTCATCCTCCTCGAAACCGACTCGAACCTCTCGAACCTTGCTGAGAACATCTCCACATGTATTACGAACCTCCAATCCTGGGCCCAATCTGTACAAATGAAACTGAATGAGTCCAAAACCAAACTACTTTGGCTCGGCCCAATCTCAGACCATTTACCCACCTCCATCCCTCTACCCTCCGGCCCCACTCTTCAGCTTGAGTTTTCAAGCAAAGTCCTAGGCATCATCTTAGATTCCTCTCTCTCCTTCAACGATCACCTCAACTCCCTGGTAAAAAAATGCTTCTTTAGCCTCCATATGTTGAGGAAAGTAAGATCCTGCTTTCATCATTCTCATTTCGCCATCCTCGTCCAATCCACCATCCTCTCTAGACTGGACTACTGCAACTCCATCTATATAAGCCTAACTAAGAAAAACCTCCATAGACTTCAACTAATTCAGAACGCCGCAGCCAAGCTTATTTTCGCAAAAGGCAAGTTCGACCACGTTTCCCCACTCCTCTTCAAGCTTCATTGGCTCCCAGTATACTCCAGAGTCCTCTATAAATGCGCCTGCATAGCCTTCAAGATTCTACATGGCGTCCTCCCTCCCATTATCCCACTCTTCTGGAATTCCTCAAACCCGCTCTCGACTAGATCCTCCCAAAAACTGAAACTATCTTTCCCTTCCATAAAAGGTATATCCCGCGCAGGAAAACTTGGAACATCCCTCCCCTTTAGAACCATAGAACTCTGGAACAATCTTTCATCCCCGCTCAGAAATTCTAGCTCCTTCCAATCCTTCCGCAAACACTTGAAAACTTGGCTCTTTTCAAAAATCTAATCACCTCCCGTGCTCTAGTACCCTGTCCCCCTCTATCTCCTCAGTCCCTCTCCTATATCCTTTCTTTGTAGTTCCTTTCCTTTCAAACTCTGTAAACCGTGCCGAGCTCTGCGCACGCGGAGATGGTGCGGTATACAAACCTAAGGTTTAGTTTAGTTTAGTTTAGTTTAAATTTAGATTTTTCCTTCTAGCTTATGTATTTATACTACCTCCTTAAAACAAGTTCAGCTCAAAGCAATTAATATATTATTTGCCAACACTTGGTTTAAGTAACGACTAAACCCCAAGGCTCTAGAGTCACCGTTTCCATCCCCATGGATAACTGTGGGAAACCATCTTCACATCATTCTTTAAGGATAGAGGGAATGTCCCATCCACAGAGGCACCTATCAGCACCTACAGTCAAAGTGGGTGTGGCTTATGCCAGTGGGGAGTGTGTGGCTCTGAGGTTGTGGGTTCAAATCCCATGCTGCTCCTTGTGATCCTGGGCAAGTCACTCTATTTCCCATTGCCCCAGGTACATTAGATAGAGTGTGAGCCTACCAGGACAGACAGGGAAAAATGCTTGAGTACCTGAATGTAAACCACTTAGGCTATAAGTGGTATATAAATACAGTAAAACCTTGGTTTACGAACATAATTTGTTCCAGAAGCATGCTTGTAATCCAAAACACTTGTATATCAAAGCAAATTTCCCCATAGGAAATAATGGAAACTCAGACAATTCCTTCCACAACCCAAACCCTTTAGTCAAAATACTACACATACTTGTATTGCAAGAGCTCATTTAGAACAGTCACTACACTCTCGCAGCGTCACATCGGCTCAGTTGTGGTGATGTGACGCGTGTATACTGTATGTACTCGTATTGCAAGACATTGCTTGTATATCAAGTTTAAATTTAATAAAATGTTTTGCTTGTCTTGCAAAACACTTGCAAACCAAGTTACTTACAATCCAAGGTTTTACTGTAAATAAATAAAATAATAAATACATGATTTGCATGCAACCAGCTCCAGTTTTGGAGACGCCGGCCGATACTGGCTCCAGTTACAGAATCCAGCCTCAAGGTTCAAGGTTTATTAATATTTGATTTATCGCTGAATCTGTTTACAAAGTGATGTACATAAGTAAAAAAAGCATAAAATTATAGAGATACAAATTAAAATTCAGTAACATCAAATTTAAGACAAGACAGACTTGAAATGGGAGGGAAAGAAGGGCAAAGATTACATCTGTTATAAATAGAAAAACAAATACGGGAAAAAACATAAGGGAACAGGGGTAGGTAAAAGATTAAAAAACATTATTGTATGTGCAGAGTCTTCACATAACGATCTGCAGGACCTCAATCATTCTTCACCTTCTCCTCAGTCAAAGGTTGCACTCAAGAAAGATTCATCAATAGACTCCTACCCTACCAAACCACCTCCAAAGACTGCGAATGGAACCAAATGGTCAGAGTGTCTGTCTCCTACATGCCTTCAGAAAGCTCCTAAAAACGCACCTCTTCAACAAATTTGGCAACCCACCCTAAAAGCCCAGAATAAGTTCTTCTGCCACCATTGCTCCTCTATTCCATGTTGCAACTCTCGGACAAAGACCATCCTTTGCTAGCCTCCTACTTTGTAAAGAGATGCTTTACTTCCTCATGTGAACTTTCCAGTTATCAGTCTGCATATTTATGTTGCTGTTCGCTGACTCTACTCAGCGTACCTCTTTTGTAAACCGCCTCGAACCGAAAGGCTTTTGTATATAAATAAAGATTTATGTTATGTTGTAACAATATGGGGCTCCTTTTACGAAGGTGTGCTAGTGGTTTTATCGCACACACCGGATTAGCACGCACTAGCCGAAAATCTACCGCCTGCTCAAAAGGAGGCGGTAATGCCTAGCATGTGCGGTAATTTAGCACGTGCAATTCCATGTGTTAAGGCCCTAGCGCACCTTCGTAAAAGGAGCCCAAGAGTTTGGGCATGTGAGAGCTTTGCCAAATTGGTTATCCTTATGGTATCTTATTTGAGTCCACTGTATGACTATGGACTGCATGGCATTTAATGCACACGAATTCCTTAGCTCACTTTAGTAAAAGGATCTTAGTGTAATAGCTTCTTCTGTTTTTAACTTCTATTAGCATTTTTTTGTTAAATTTTTATATTTTACATTGCATGCTGTTAGATCATGTATTTGTAAAATCAATTAAAAAGGATATACAGTGCTCCCCTGGTCATTCGCGGTCGGCGATTCGCAGTCCTGGTCATTCGGGGTATTTTCCGACTGCGAATTACCGGGCAGGAGAGGGCAGCCGGAGCGCCGGCGAGTGAAGGAAATCACTTGCGGTATTCTCCAACTACCTCTTCCTGCACTAAAATCGGGCCTCACCAATCAGGAGCTGCATGTCAAAGCAGTTCCTGATTGGGAGGCCCAACTTTAGTGCAGGAAGAGGCGGTTGGAGCATACCGTGAGTGATTTCCTTCACTCGCTGGCGCTCCGGCTGACTTCTCCTGTCTCCCCCGCGAAAAACCACATTCGTGGTTTTTCAACATTTGCGGGGGTTCCTGGAAGGGAACCCCCGCGAATATCGGGGAAGTACTGTACCACAGTCTCACAGGTAAAACGTTAGAAATAAATAGTGGAAAACTAACATGACCTCTAGTGTTATTGATCGTATATCTGGTCGTACAAGTTAATGCCCAGTCCTAAGAGATTTCAGTTTTGATGATCTTGCAAGCTCCAATTTAATTTCAAAACCTCTGTGCCACTCATCCAGATATTCAAAGCTGTACACAATAAGTATTTTTAACTAAAATAAAATATTAACCATTGAAATGCCTAAAGTACAGCAAGCAATGATAGATAGACACTACCATCTCGTAGATTTTCAAATGGAAAAAGCAGGGTTAAGGGAACCATTGAAGATGGGGAAATATTATCTTGCTTGTGAGTCAAAACTGTTTAGATTTTTTTTTAAGTTAATAAAAAATCATTCTTCCTAGTGTATAACACTGTATTGTAATGCCAATCAACCATAGCTGTGCATATTTGCTTAGTTCTAAAACTTGACTATTTTTTATTTTTATTGGACTCGTGTCCTTTCATCACAAAATGGCTTCCAGTTCCTTACTGTTGACTCTGTTTATCTTGGCTGCCTGAAAGACTTGTGCCTAGTAAAACACAGCCACCATGACAGTCTTTTGATGTTCTCTATATTTTATATTTTTCCCAAATATCTATGATTAGGCTTTTAGATTCTACATTTACTAGTTTTAAGTTGTTAATTTTTTTTTAATTGTTTTCAGTGAAGCCACAAGTATTGGTGGTTTCTTTCCCTTTCACTGCCAGAAATATGTGCAAGTTGAGAATTTTCCTGGCCTAAATCATGGAAATATTCTTTTAATTGAAAAATATTAGCTCTTGACACTGTTAAATGATTCAGCAAGATCAAGTCCTCTGGAGAAATGGAACTTAACTATAAAAGTCATCATTTACTGTTTGACATTCTTGATAGTTTAGCCTCAAGCAGGCAGGAATTAATGATTTTGAATAATGACTTTATATTCACATCCAGAAGTTTGACCATATTCAAGGTCTCTCAATCTTTTATTCAAGAAAGGTCATAGTTGCCTTGAGAAAAGCGTGAGGGTAAAAAAAAAAAGATCTCTTTACTTTAAACCCTCCTTTTACTAAGCTACAGTGGCGGTTTGTACCGTGGCCCAGAGCACCAAATGCTCTTACTTTGCTTCGATGCTCATAGAATTTCTATGAACGTTGGAGCATTTACCACTCCGGGCCATGGTAGAAACCTCTACTGCGACTTAATAAAAGAGAGCCTAAATTTGTTGTGTAATTTGTAGTATTAGAGAGAATGGAGTAACATAGTAGATGACGGCAGATAAAGACCCGAATGGTCCATCCAGTCTGCCCAACCTGATTCAATTTAAATTTTTTCTTCTTAGCTATTTCTGGGCAAGAATCCAAAGCTCTACTCGGTACTGTGCTTGGGTTCCAACTTCCGAAGTCTCCGTCAAAACTCACTCCAGCCCATCTACACCCTCCCAGCCATTTAAGCCCTACCCAGCCCATCCTCAACCAAAAGGCCATATACAGACACATATACCATGCAAGTCTGCCCAGTACTGGCCTTAGTTCAATATTTACTATTATTTTCTGATTCTAGATCCTCTGTGTTCATCCCACGCTTCTTTGAACTCAGTCACTGTTTTCTTCTTCACCACCTCTCTCGGGAGCGCATTCCAGGCATCCACCACCCTCTCTGCAAAGTAGAATTTGCTAACATTGCTCTTAAATCTACCACCCCTCAACCTCAACCTAGTTTTCAGCATTCAGGTATTGTAGTGTGGATGCCTTATGTTAGCTCTGCACATGCATTAAAATAAAATGAATGTGCACACAAACCTAGAAAATAATGATACAGCCTATCCAGTGTGCCCATCCACCCCAATTACTAAGGGCCTCTTCTATCAAAATGTGCTAGCCGTTTGTAGCAAAGTGAGCCACGCTGAATGGCCCATGCTGCTCCCAACATTCATAGAGTTCCTATGAGCGTAGAGAGCAGCGCAGGCCACTTAGCGCGGCTCTCTGTGCTAAAAACTGCTAACACGGTTTGATAGAAGAGGCCCTAAGCTTTACAATTCCTTCCTCTCCCTCTTGTTCCAGAGTTTATCTTCAATTGAAAGATGCTTGCCTTCTGTGCGTTATGTAAAGATATTTGGGAAATCTGATGGAGGTATTTTTTAAATCTCACTTTAATTCAAAGTACCGGTATACATATTTAAGTGCTTGTCCTCATATACAGTCAAACCTCGGTTTGACGAGCAAAACATTCTTGCAAATCGTGACTCGCAAACTGAGCGTTGACTCGATTTACGAGTATCACTCCCCCCCCCCCCCGAGAACTGGCATCGCTCCTCCCACCCGCGTGAACCGGCACCCCCCGCCCACCTGAACAGAAGCCTTACCCAATCTGGCACCGGCACGCAGCCCACAAGACGTGCCGGTGAACGAAGATCCTTCCTGTTGCCTGGGCCTTGAGCAAGAGATCTCTGAGAATCTCAGAGAGAGCGAGAACCAGAAGGCCTTGAGCATACACAGATGCTCAAGGCCCAGGCAACAGGAAGGATCTTCGTTCACTGGCATGTCCTGTGGGCTGCGTGCTGGTGCCAGATGGGGTAAGGCTTCTGTTTGGGCGGGCGGGGGTGCTGGTTCGCGCGGGGGGGGGGGGGAGCGATGCCGGTTCTCAGGGGTGGGGGAGGGGAGCAGCGCCGGTGGCCTCGGGGGGTCGAGTGGGTGGTTGGGAACCAATCAAGCGAGATTCCCTTACTTCCTATGGGGAAACTCGCTTTGATATACAAGCAATTTGGTTTATGAGCATGCTTCTGGAACAAATTATGCTCGTAAACCAAGGTTCCACTGTACTTTGAAGACCATTCACCATTTTGGTGACCTCCCTCTGGATCAACTCCATCTGCTTCATGTCCTTTTGATGGTGCAGTCTTCAGAATTACACACATCTCCCTAAGAGACCCTGTTACTAAAGGGCATTAACATGTGGTTAGTGCATGCTAGCAGGCTTGTCTGTTTGCATACTATCTGGGCATTACCAATTTTATTTTTAACATTTTTAGGAGGAGGCATTTTGGGCAGAGATTGGTGTTTGACAGTGTTCCAAACAGACGTCTAATAAATAAACTGAGTGCCCTTGGGATGGGTCCCAAAGTGACGGGCTGGGTCAGGAACTGGTTGAGTAGAAGGCGACAGAGGGTAGTGATCAATGGAGATTGCTTTGAGGAAAGGGATGTCACCAGTGGTGTGCCTCAAGGTTCTGTTCTTGGGCCTGTTCTTTTTAACATTTTGTATAAATGATATTGCTGAAGGGTTGTGGGGTAAGATTTGCCTCATTGTGGATGATACCAAATCTGCAATAGAGTAGACACGCACCAATATCTTACATTCCCACCAAAAACGAAGGAAGGTACCTTTTCCCACCCCCACATCTTCAACAGGTACCAGAGGCCCCAGGATACATCTTATGCAAATGGGCAGGAGTGAAATAAAGGGTGGTGGGCTATGTATCTCAATTGTTGCAAATTCTAGTTCCCTTCACTCCTCAGGGCTGCTTACTGGGCTTCTACAATGTGTGCCTTCATTCCTGGCAAAATAAGCTTCGTCATTGGGGCCTTGCTGCAGCTAAGTGCATGATTGCTGCCCATTGGAAGCTGCTGGGGTCACCCATAATCTTGGATTGGACTTTGAAGCTTCAAACTATGTGTGCAATGGAACTTTCCCTTGCAAAAAGCCACGGTCACTACTTTTTACAAACCCGGACTTGGTCTTTGCTTAAGGACAAAGTGGACTCATTAACTTAGGTTTACCGATGGGGGCGGGGATGGTGGTGGTGGTTTAGCGGTTGTTTTGTGGGGACGACTTCCTGAAGGAACAACAAGTTATTTGAACATGCTGTTCACCACTGTTGCCTGGACTTCCTCTCATACCATGCTATTCTGGATCTGCTTCAGTCGGGCTTTCGCCTGCTTCATTCCACAAACTAAAGTTTCCAGTGATCTGTTCTTGGCCAGATCCAAAGGCCTCTACTCTATCCTCATCCTTCTCAATCTGTCTGCTGCCTTTGATACTGTTGATCATCGCCTTCTCCTTGATACACTGTCCTTGTTGAGATTCCAGGGTTCTGCCCTCTCTTGGTTTTCTTCCTATCTCTTCCATCACACCTTCAGTGTATGCAATTGTGGTTCCTCTTCACAGCCTTCCCGCTATCGATTGGTGTACCTCAAGGCTCTATCCTGAGACCGCTCCTTTTTTCAATCTACACTTGTTCACTTGGAGCACTGATCTCCTCCCATGGCTTCTAGTATCATCTCTATGCTGACAACTTTCAGATCTACCTATCTGTGCCAAATATCTCTACTGATACCCATACCAGAGCCTCAATCTGCCTGTCCGACATTGCCACCTGAATGTCTCACCACCATCTAAAATTGAATATTGCTAAAACAGAGCAGCTCATCTTCCCGCCTAAACCCACCTCTCCGCTTCCCTCATTCTCTGTCTCTGTGGACAACACTCTCATCCTTCCTGTTTTGTCTGCTCGTGATTTTGGGGTTATCTTTGACTGACTGCTCTCTCTCCTTCACCACTCTGATACAACATATTTCTAAAACCTGCTACTTCTTCCTCTATAATATTACCAAAATCCAACCTTTCCTCTCTGAGCACACTTATCCGTGCCTTCATCACCTCGCACTTAAACTACTGCAACTCGCTACTCTCAGGCCTTCTGCTTAGCCATCTCGCTGCCCTCCAATCCATCCAGAATTTGGCTGCAAGACTTATATTCCAGGAGAGCCGCTATACTCATGTTACCCCTCTCCTAAGTCACTTCATTTGCTTCCCATCTGTTTCAGACTACAATTCAAACTCTTACTGACCTACAAATGCACTCACTCAACTGCCCCTCACTATCTCTCTTCACTTATCTCCTCCTATGATCCCCGCTGTGAGCTCGGCTCAAATGGTAAGTCCCACCTATCTGCCAAGCTGCCAAATCCTTACGGCGGGCTCCGTCTCTGGCAGTGTTCAAATTGCACATGGAAACTTGCACACAGAAATATGGGTGCATCCCAAATTTTGACAACCATATATAGAATCTGTGGGAAAAGTGACTTTTATATGTCCCAAGTTTGTTTTTAAGAAAAATACATATGCACTTGACACCACCAACCTCATAAGTGCTTTAAATATTGGGCCACCTGTGTTGTTTTTTTTATTGGGGGAGGGGGGGAAGGCTAAAGCACTATTTCTCAACTCTTTTCTGAAGTACCCCTTGCCAGTCAGATTTTCAGGATATCCACAATGAATATGCATGGAAGAAATTTGCATACAATGGAGGCAGTGTATGCAAATCAAGTTTAGGCATATTCATTGTGGATATCCTGAAAACCTGACTGGCAAGGAGGTACTGCAGGACTGAGTTGAGAAAAACTGGGCTAGCATAGTGAAGAACAGTCCTTGAAATCCTGAAAAAAGCAAATCAAGTTTCCAGGGCTGATGTCATCTTATTAGTAGATATCATAGAAACATAGAAATAGACGGCAGATAAGGGCCCACGGCCCATCTAGTCTGCCCACCTTAATGTCCCTCCCCTACCTTTGCCCTGTGAATAGATCCCATGTGTTTCCACTGTCCAGACAATGAGTCTTCGAGTACGGACTAGGTAACAATTTGGCATTAGTCTTCAGGGAAAGAAGTTTAGAATTGTAGCAAGGCAATGATAAACATTTTCTAATTGCCTTCCAAATGCATCTTGGTAAATGAACCAAACAGCTCTGCTTAATGTGAGTTGATAGCTTTGCTAGTTTTTGCAAAGACTATATAAACCAAGGCTTAGGGGATAAATCAATTGCTGCTGTGCCTGCAGAGGGCTATAGACAGACTTATTATCTGGAAGCCATTCATTAGCAGGGTGTGCAGCAAGCATGCTTGATTATATTCTGTAAGATCTAGAAGCCCATCCTCTGAATAATTCCTACCTGAGATTTTACTTTGTCAGTAACAAAAGAGAAATAAATGCCAGCCGAATAGTCATGTTAAACAGTAATCTTACCTGTAAAAAACTTATAAGCTGCTCTTTTCAGCAAATAGAAGATACTTGAAGCTAGACAGGTTGATTTACAGTTTAACAACAATCTTCTGGCAAGGCCCATGGTGCTTTGGCCAGCTCTGCATTGCTCTGCCCACCTCTGAGCTTGGACAAGAAACTGAACCCCACATTTACTGGCTTCACAACCCTTTTACAGTTTATTAATGAAATGGGGGGGGGGAGAGAGGTGAATTCTTCCTGTTTTTTTTTAAGTGCATTATATTTTATTAATAATTTCAAATATAAACAAGTCATGAGTCAAACACAGAAATGATTGGCAAAACAGATTAATTACAATAATCGGTATGCAAATAATGTTGACACTTAAGGGTCTCTTTTATTAAACTGCGCTAGCAGTTTTCTAGCGCAGGTTTCTAGCGCAGGGAGCCGCGCTGACTGGCCTGTGCTGCTCCCGACGCTCAGAGTTCCTATGAGCGTTGGGAGCAGCGCGGGCCTTTCAGCGTGGCTCTCTGCGCTAAAAACTGCTAGCGCAGTTTAATAAAAGAGGGGGCAAGGGCCTCACAAGTACATTTTTAAGCCCAGACTTCTAATTCCATATGATCCCCCCCAGAATACTAAGATCTGCCTCATAACATACTCTTAATGTTCCATCATTAAATATAATTGGCACCCATCAGGGGTTCTATGTTTTCGGTCACTGCTCCTTCAATTTGGAACTCTGTCCCTCTATACATCAGAGTAGTTTAAAATGCTTTCTTTTTAAAGACGCGTACAACTGATTTATCCTTTTAAAATAATGTATATCTTTATCTTTTCTTTAAAATCTTCTTTTTATTTTTTTCTCTTTCTTGCAATCCCTACCTTGTCATAACCTACTGTTTCTATCCATTTATGTTCTCTTTTCTCATAAATTGTAGTTCTTCCCTTTTTTCCCTTTTGTTTTCTTTAACTCCTCCCCTCCAAATTTGTTTGTCTCACATGACTATGTTTATTATTTGTAGTTTGTTCTCTAATTATTTTAAAGTGTACAACACTTTGAATTTTATGTAAAGCGTTTAATCAAATTTTATGAAACTATAAATCGCTAATGCAAGGATCTGGATTTAGCTCATGCCTTTTCCTATAACAGCTCGATGCAACTTACATTCAGGTGCAAAAGGTATTTTCTAAACTAAACTAAACCTTAGGTTTGTATACCGCGCCATCTCCGCAAGCGCAGAGCTCGGCACGGTTTACAGAATTAAGAGGAAAGGAACTACAATGAAAGGATATAGGAGAGGGACTAAGAAGATAGAGAGGGACAGAATACAAGAGAATGGGAGGTGATTAGATTTTTGCAAAGAGCCAAGTTTTCAAGTGTTTGCGGAAGGATTGGAAGGAGCTTGAATTTCTGAGTGGGGATGAGAGGTTGTTCCAGAGTTCTGTGGTTCTAAAGGGGAGAGATGTTCCAAGTTTTCCTGCGCGGGATATATCTTTTATAGAGGGGAATGATAGTTTCAGTTTTTGGGAGGGTCTGGTGGAGTGTGGATTTGAGGAATTCCAAAAGAGTGGGATAACGGGAGGAAGGACGCCATGTAGGATCTTGAAGGCTATGCAGGCACATTTAAAGAGGACTCTGTCTCAAGAGGTCCAAGATTACAAGGAACAACAGTGAGTTTTGAACCCTGGCTTCCTTGATTCTCAGCTCACATAGGGTGACCAGATTTATGTCTGGAGAAACCTGGACAGGTGGCCCCGCCTTGTTCCGCCTCTAGCCCCGCTCCATTCTGCCTCTAGCCCCACCGTGTTCTGCCTCTAGCCCCACCCCTGCAAAGCCCCATCTTTGTTTTCTGACCTCCGGGCTGCAACTGAAGGGACTCCGACCATGCACGGATGCATGTGACATTATCCGCGCACGATCAGAGGCCCTCCAGACGCGGCTGGGAGGTTGGGGCTTTCCAAAACCCGGACAAACACTGGGTTTTGGAAAGTCCGTCCAGGCACCCAGATAGTCCTCTTAAAAGAGGACCTGTCCAGGTTTTCCTGGACGTCTGGTAACCCTAAGCTCTCTCCTCTAGCAATTAAGCCATTCCTCTACTCCAAAGAAAAATCCCTTCCCCAAAAAGATATCAGCTTTCCAAGCAAATCAAGTACTTCTTATTTGCAAAAACCAGGGTTTCTCATTCTAGTTCTTGGTACACACCTAATCAGTAAGGTTTTCAGTATTTCTACATTGAATATACATAAGAGATGTTTGCATACGTTACCTTCATTATATGCAGTCTCTGCCATGAATTTTCACTAGGGATATCCTGAAAATCTGATTGGCTGGTTGAGAACCATTGGCTTAGATTAACCTTTAAAAAAGAAAATGAGACTGAATCTCTAAACCAATTATATTGCTGCTGGAAGTATGCTCTTTGGTTTGATCAGAACTGAAGCATGCGATCGGAAAAAAGGACAGCAAAATGAATGTGTTGCCTGATTTGTCTTTTTTTTCTTTTCCTATTTGTTTTTACAAGACTCATAGATTTGAATCTTTCATACTGAGAGGGCTTCAATCTCTAGAGCAGGGGTGCCCATACTTTTTGGGCTAGCGAGCTACTTTTAAAATGACCAAGTCAAAATGATCTACCAACAATAAAATTTTAAAAAAACACAACGCACACTGTACGCATAGAATTGTTAATTATCATTCCTATTCCGGGGTTTTTTCAAAGAGGTCAAAGCAGATGACTCTATGCACTGTCACCTCAGTAACAACCATACAAAAATAGACAAATATACCCCCCTCCCGTTTTACTAAACCACAATAGTAGTTTTTAGCGCAGGGAGCTGCGCTGAATGCCCAGCACTGCTCTCGACGCTCATAGGCTCCCTGCGCTAAAAACCACTATTGTGGTTTAGTGAAAGGGGGACCATAGTGCAAAATATAGACAGCAGATATAAATTCAGACACATTTTGATCACTAAATTGAAAATAAAATCATTTTTCCTACCTTTGTCTGGTGATTTCATGAGTCTCTGGTTGCACTTTCTTTTTCCGACTGTGCATCAAATCTTTCTTCCCTTCTTTCAGCCTTTATGCTTCTTCTCCTCCAGACCTCATTCCCTGCCCCAACTTTTTGTTCCCCTCTCCCTGCCCTTTCTTTCTCCCTGCCTCCCTTTCTTTTTTTCTCTCTTCATGCCCCCTTTCTTTTTTTCTGTTTCCTTTCTTTCCTTCTGTCTCCCTGTCTGCCCCCTTTCTTTCTTTCTCCCTGCCCTCCACCAAGCCACTGCTACCACCATTGGGGAACAGGCCCCCAAGCTGCCGCCGCCGCAATCGGGTAACAGGCCCCAAAGCCGCCGCCGTCCCAAGCTCTCCCTGCTTCCCTGTGTCGGGCCGACCAGCATTCCTCTCCCCGACATCAATTCTGCCATTGGAGAGGAAGTGGCTGGCCCGAACTTCCTCTCCGATGACAGAATTTACATTGGGGAGAGGAAGGATGATCTACCGGTCGATCGCGATCGACCTATTGGGCACCCCTGCTCTAGAATAAAATAGTGAAAAAGACTTCCTTGCCCTGTTCTACAAAGCAGAAGGAATTCTTCTAAGGCAAACCCATTGGTGGTTATGTTCAATTTGAGGGCTGTGCAAAAGAATTAAAATTTCTAAATAATTGATCCAGTGATTCCATATTTTTCAACAGCAATCCTTGGAGGACTAGTGGGTACAGTGGCACAGTAATGAGGGTTGGGGTGGGGGCACCGTCTAGGTGGGAGTGCCTGCACATGTTGTCCTCTTTGCTCCCCCTGCTATTTCCCTGCCCCCCCCCACTACCGTGCACACACACCCTTCCCTTCCCTCCCCCCTCCTTACCTCCTTAATGTTCCTGTTGTGAGCAGGAACCCCAAGCTTGTTGCTAGCATTGGCTCTTCCTCTGATGTCACTTCCTGGACCTTTGAAAAATGTATAACCTCTTTCCCTATGGTGGTAATTTTTTTTTTTTTTTTAAATGTAGCAGCAACTTCAAAGCAAGTAATATAACTATAGATACTGTTGGCAGGAAGAATATAGATTCTGTTGATTCCTTGGAAAAATTAGGAATTAACCCCTGAAGCAGACACAGAGCTAACAAAGCTTGAAGCTGGGCTGAGGGAGGAGGATAAATTTAACAGTTATCGGCAGCTGAAAAGGTATTAAATAGGGTGGATGGGGCCCACACAGAATGGCAGGCATGGCTCTGGCCACCTTGTTGGACAAGCTGGATGGACTGTGTGGATCTTTATCTGCCATTACTTACTGTGTAACTGTGTATTATTTCATACAATTGAACATCGGTATATAAAAGTTTTATTTGTATCTAACAATTAAGAATGGTTTTAATGGTTAAGAGGAAGAGCCAATGATTTTAATGAGGTTAACATGAGAGTAGTTAAAAAGTACTGCAATTAGGAGGAAGGGAAAAAAAAGCAAATAATGCTCTTTTCTGAGGTCTCTAAATTCATATTAAGAGTTTTAATTTTGTACTTTGAAGATTTGCCTATATAAGATATGAACTTATATGAGCCATTAAGGAACATTAGGTGGTCTGTGAGCATATATTTTGAAGAGTGCGTTCTTGGCAAACCATAGGGATTTTTCTGTGCTCTCAAAGATGCGGTTATAGTTTGTGATGTACTGAATTGTTCATTTCAAATGCTTTCAAACCACTTACTTTTATTTATTCAGCACTTCTTCATTCTTGCTTGTATAAATTTAAAATCTGGAAAATTCCACAGTTTTGAGCAGGACCTCGGTAAGATATCTGCCGACTCTGATGTTTGGTTAGAAAATTGTTGACTATTGAGTTGATATGAGAATGGAAGTAGTATACTCAGAATGTTTGTGGAGTTCCTTTCAAGCTAATGTACTTATGAAATATCAAATACAAGATTTAAAAAAAAAAAAAAAAAAAGAGAGCATACCTTGTTTGATATCTTCAGCATCTACCCCAGGAACATTAGACTGGCTGAGGAGTTCATAATGCTTCCTGTCAGAAGTTGTGTTAATACCTCCCCATTGCTTAGTCTAGCAAGTTGAAAAAAAAAAAGGCATCGCTGTAAATCTTAAGGGCGTATATATATTCCATGATGTATTTTCCCCCTAATTTCTTGTTCAGAGTGGTCACAGGTTTAAGAATAAACAAAAATCCACTTTACAGATTGATGTAGTCACATATTGGTCTGGGTTGTTCCTGAACAGTGCCAGAGCGGATAATCAACAACTGAGAAGAAATCAGCTGAAAGGCAAGAATATTGTCATGCAGGACAGAACCAATTCAGTTTTATTTCATTCTGTGCTTAATTAAAATTGCCTTTCGGGTCTGCAGGTTCCTTCTGGTTTTGCCAAAGCTTAAAAAGCTGGAGAAAGCGTTGAGCTGGTATGATTGCTACTTCTGAAAGTAAAGGGATTTTACTCTGCTCCAGATCAGACAGGATCAGAAAAGATCCATGCTATTACGGAATGTTGCTACTTTTGGGGACTTTGCCAGGAACTAGTGACCTGAATTGACTACCGTGTGGACAGGTTACTGGGGTTGGTAGCGTGGAATGTTGCTACTTTTTGGGGTTTTGCCTGGTACTAGTGACCTGGATTGGCCACCGTGAGGACAGGCTGCTGGACTAGATGGGTCTATTGGTCTGACCCAGTAAGGCTATGCTAATATTCTTATTATTCCGTTTCTATCAGAGTGACTTAAAATAGAGTTTCTTTGATGTGGGCTTAAAACGTTGCATTGAGGACTTGAGCATCTCTTCAGCTTTGGATTGATGTCATGCCTACACCCGCATACATCTGCCTAAGTCTCCTGCCAAGTGTATTGTCGTTATGAGCATGTAATATTGAGGAACTAAAGCTCCAGTAACTTATGTATGATTTGCATTGGTACAGAGAAATTTGTTAGCATTGGAGGTGGAGAGATGAGGATCTTCAAATTCCAAAACAGGTGCATCCATAATTCTCAGCGGTGTATCGGGACCAAAACATGGTAACATAGTAAATGAGGGCAGATAAAAGATCGGCACGGTCTGTTAACCCACCATGGTGCTCTGTATTCAGCAAACTGAATGGATTTGTCAGGCCACCTTCTGTCACTATATCTGAATAAAACAAATTGATAGGCGACTGGTGAGACCCTAGGATTCAGAATCTCGGAGAGAGCGAGACCAGAAGGCCTTGAGCATGCGCAAATGCTCAAGGCCCAGTCCAGACTGGCAACAGGGAGGTTATCCGCAGCACTGTCCAGCCCAGAAGAGGGAGGATCTTCGGGCACTGGCACCGGCATGTGCTATGCGTTGGCTTTGGTGCTGGTGCTGGTGCTGGTGCCGAAGCCCAATCAGGGTAAGGGATTTCGTTTCGGTGCTTGGGGGGATGTAGAATCACGGGGGAGGGGGGGCGATGTGAGCAGGAGGGAGGATGTCGGTTCGCAGAGGGGGGATGCTGGATCGCGGGGGGGGGGGGGTATGTAGCAGCATCGGTGGCCTCAAGGGGGGGGGGAATGGAGCAGCGCCGGTAGCTCGGAGGGGGGGGGAGTAGGTGGAACGGATCAAAGCGAGTTTCCCTTACTTCTTATGGGGAAACTCGTTTTGATATACGAGCAATTTGGTTTACGAGCATACTTCTGGAACGAATTATGCTCGTAAACCAAGGTTCCACTGTATTTCTAAAGCGCTACCAGACGTACAGAGTCACAAAGAAGACAGTCCCTGCTCAAAAGAGCTTGCAATTTAAACAGGCAAGACAGACAAACAGGATGTCATAGATAGAGAATGACACGGGGAAAAAATCTGTCCCCGTCACCGCCCCGTCACCGGCCCACCATCCTCTGCACCGCCCCGTCACCGCCGATCCCTTCACCGCCCCGTCACAGTCACCGCCATCCCTTTCACCGCCCCATCACCGCCACTGCCATCCCATTCACCGCCCCGTCAACGTCCCCGCTGCATCCATATAAGCCTTTTTCTTTTCACTCCCTCCTTCCAATTTGAGCCGGGAACACTAGCGATCGCACGGTCCCCGCGGCCACTACCTGCCTGCCCGGTCGATCCTGGTGTTTGGCCGGCTCTCTCCCTTCTCCTCACCTTGGTTTGTGGGTTTTCTTTTTCGGCAACCTGCGCGCTTTCCCAGGGAGCCGCACACGCGCGGCTGCTCAGTGTTCGATCTTCTGCTCTGCTGCAACTTCCTGTTTCCGGTTGCGTCAGAGCAGAAGATCGAGGCTGAGCAGCGGCGGGTGTGCGCGGCTCTCTGGTAGCGTGCGGGTCGCCGAGGAGGAGGATCTGCGGACTGGGGTGAGGAGAGGGGAGAGAGCTGGCTGGACACTGGAATCGATTGGGCGGGCGGGTGTGAGCTGCGGGGACCGCGCGATCCTTCATGCCTCACTGCGGGGGACAAGACCATTCACCGCCCCGCGGGCGGTGAATGGCCTTGTCCCCGTCGCCGCAGCGACTGCTAGTTTTCTTCCCCGTTTTCGGCGGGTGACCCGCGGCTAAAATGCGGTGGCCGCGGGTAAACCGCCACCGTGTCATTCTCTAGTCATAGATACAGTTAAGGGGAACGGTTAATCAGCTGGCTGGGTTGGAGGGCAGAGGGAAGTACAGGATAATCAAGCCATTGTGACATCACTGATGAGGTTGGCTCTTATTGGTGGAATGAGGCATTATGACATCACAATCTCAGCTCTGCTTCCCAAAGACTGAAACTTCACACTATTACTACTACTACTACTATTAATTGTTTCTATAGCGATATCCAGACGTACACATCACTGTACAGAGTCACAAAAAAGTCTCTGCTCAAAAGAGCTTACAATCTAAACAGCCAAGACAGACAAACAGGATGTCATGGATACAGTTAAGGGGAACAGTTGATCAGCTGGCTGAGTTGGAGGGCAGAGGAGTAGGGTTAAGGATTGAAAGCTATATCAAAAAGGTGGGTTTTCAGTCTGCTTTTAAACAAGGGAAGGGAAGGGGCTTGACGGACAAACTCGGGTAATTTATTCCAGGCATAGGGGTCAGCTAGATGAAAGGAACGAAGTATGGAATTTCCACAGATTAGACGCCAAGCCTGATAGAAAAGCATGTAGCCAGTTCTATGTGCACACTTTAATTGATGCCAAATAACTGCAATAATTAGTTGTTAGCACCCAGCTGTTGATCAATTAAGGAGTCCTTTTATGAAGTCGCGCTAGTGGGGTTAGCGCGTCGGACATTTCATCACGCGCTAACCCCCGCGACCGGCTAAAAAACTAACGCCTGCTCAATGCAGGCATTAGCGGCTAGCGCGGCAGGCGGTTTAATGCGCGATATTACGCGCGTTAAACCCCTACCGCAGCTTGATAAAAGGACCCCTAACTTGCATGTGCAACTTGAGCATGTCCAATTTCAGCACATAACTTTGGGCACCATATATAGAATCCATGGGAAAATGAGACCCTGTGCTAAAAGCATGACTTACGGTAAAATAACTGGTCTTATGATAGCCCTCATTGATGCCTATGTCCCCACCCGCCCCCTTAATGATCTGAACAAAATACTGTAGAAGCAGATGGACAAGTATTTTGAGAGATCTT
Organism: Geotrypetes seraphini; assembly: GCF_902459505.1. Classification (NCBI taxonomy): domain Eukaryota; kingdom Metazoa; phylum Chordata; class Amphibia; order Gymnophiona; family Dermophiidae; genus Geotrypetes; species Geotrypetes seraphini. The sequence continues at coordinate 149,307,437 of NC_047092.1, read as the reverse complement.
TATATTTGTAAAACAGGTAGGTTCATTATATTTATAATTACATTGCTGTTTTGTTATGCTAAGTCTTCTGTGGGCAAGTGATTGCATAATGTATGCACAGAGATTTCTTAAATTGATTTGCATATTTGTTTTAGATTTAATGTTCCTGAATAAATTACGAATTGAATCATCTACATTAAGAACGTAGGAAAATTTGACATATTTATTTTTAGCCACAAATCATATCCTGTAATTATAAAGGACCTTCAAGCCACTTTTATTTTGATTGTCCAAGATAAGAGAAAAATTAATTCAAGCAATATTTTAATGCCGGTCTCTCGTTTACTCACATAAAGCTTTCTGGTTCACTGCAATGTATACGAACTTCTGTACCTTTTTTAATTAATAATAACAGTTTGTATACCGCAGGACCGTGAAGTTCTATGCGGTTTACAATGATGAAAAGATGTTACAGATTGAGTAGATTTAACAAAGTTAAGGGTTAGTGATTAACAGTTCTGGGGATCAGTAGTTGTGGACTAAGATTGTATAGGTCAGTTACCTAAATACTTTAAGGACAGATATGTTTTTAGGTGTTTCCTAAATTCCCCATAAGTAGTATGCATAAGCAGTTGTTCCAGATCGTTACCCCATAATGCTGCTTGATGTGAGAAAAGATGTTGATGATGACTTTTAAATTTACATCCTCTAACTGGTGGAGAAACAAAATTCAGATGTGAGCTTCTCTTATGTTTGTTTGTTGTGAAAGAGAAAAGGTCAGTTTTATATTTAAGGGCCAAACCGTATAGTACCTTAAAGCAAAAATATCCAAACTTGAACTTCACACGCGCCTCCATTGAGAGCCAGTGTAGGAAGGTGTTACATGATCGAACTTCTTCAACCAACAAAGTAGCCTGACCGCCGCATTTTGTACCCGTTGTACTCGCCGCATATTCTTCTGGTGAACTGCCAAATAGGCGACGTTACAGTAATCAAGTTGGCTCAGTATAAGAGATTGTACCAGAATTATAAATGATGAATTACTAATTCCACTATGGGCTCCTTTTACTAAGCCGCATTAGGGCTTTAATGCACGGAATAGCGCACGCTACTTTGCCGCGCGTGCTAGACATTAACGCCAGCATTGAGCTGGCATTAGTTCTAGAAGCGTAGCGCGCGGTAATTTCCTGCGTGCGCTAAAAACGCTAGCGCACCTTAGTAAAAGGAGCCCTAAATCTTTTTTGAGATACAGCAAACAGAACTGCACACAGCATTCGAGGTGTGGCTGTAGCTTAGAGCGATACAAGGGCATTATAACATTTCCATCTTTGTTTTCCATTCCTTTCCTGATAATTCCTAACATTCTAGTTGCTTTCTTAGCTGCTGCCACACATTCAGCTGAGGGTTCAATATATCCTCAATGATGACACTAGATCTTTTTCCTGGGCAGTGACGCCTAGCATAGAACCCAGCATCATGAAGCTATAGGTCAGGTTCCTCTTTCCCACATGCATCACTTTGCACTTGCTCCCATTAAATGTCATCTGCCATTTTGATGCCCAGTTTCCCAGTCTCAAAAGGTCCTCTTTGTTTATTTTACAACTCAAGCAGACAGAGGATTTTAGGAGATTTTTAGCAATGTATTTATCTTTGCTTTACTTTGACCCCAGACTTAGATCTGGTCATATGTTTATTAAAAAAAAAAAAAATCAAAATCCAATCTGAAATATGTTGTTGGTAAACTCTGAGGCGGCGTTTACAGCCTAATTCTATATAAAGCACTAAAAACTATGCACGCAAGTTTAGTATGCTCCTGATTTGTGCGCATAATTTAATTGAATAATGCCAATAATTGGGATTGTAAGCAATTATTGGTGCTAATTAGAATCAAAATATATGCATGCATTTTTAGGAATGGGATCCATATGTAAATTTTACACATGGTTCAAAGAAGAGGGCATGACCATGGCAGGGCCTTGGGTGGAATCAGGGGAATTCTGCAAATTACATGTGCGGTTACAGAATAAGGGGGGAATCTTTGACTAATTTAGGCATGAGGATTTACACCACGTTTAAGTTAATGTTCATGGCCGTGCCTAAAGATACCGAAGAGAAAGCCAAAGAAAGGCCTTAACGACGAGGGAAGCACGTGCAACAATGGAGTCATGAGGATAAGATGCCAAGTAATCAGCCACTTTATTGGTAAATATGCTAGAAAAGCTCATAGACTCGACACTGGCAGTGTTTCGGCATCTGTGCCTTAATCAAGAGTCTGAGGGACCATGTGAAAACAAAAAGTTCAACACAATTAGAAACAATTCAAAACCTTATACAAACGAAGAGAAAAAAACAATAATTTAAAAACAATTGTTTACCAATAAAGTGACTCCAGAAAAAACCAGGTCCGACGACCAGGCCAGAAAAAAGATTACTTGACATCTTATCCTCATGACTCCATTGCTGTGCACACCTAAAGTTATTTATTCAATTTATTTATTTTATTTTGTGCTGTTCTCTAAATTGTGCTTAATTTTGAGTGCTGTTAGAATAGCCCTGAGCCCATTTATAGAATCTAGCCCTAATGCATGAAATGCATTTTAAAAACTTTCAGTATTCTGCATGATCGGAATATGAAAAAAAACAAACCCCTCTTAACCTGGGACGTGATCCATGAGAGAATGAATGGCAGTAGTTAAAAATGAGTACTGCATGCTTTACTAAATACTTGCATGTGTGTCCTGATTCAGATGTGCAATTAACTATTACAAAACTTGACTTACAAAGCTCTATTTTGGAGCCTTCGCAAAAATCTTTCCAAACGGATGGGGCCACATTAATCTTGATACGGATGGAAACTAATTGCTCCATCGCTTCAGTCTCTCTGGAATGCAATGTGGATCTCGCAGGAGCTGAGACTCTTCAAAACTGGGCAAAGCATACAGGAAGGGTTCCCAGATTTCAGAAGCATCATGGAAGTTGTACCCATTTGACAACATTTATTTAGTTTCATACAGTATTAATGAACTTTCTTATCATTCAGGTATTTCTTGGACGTTTAATCATTTTTGTTTTCTGTCTTGGTCTGCTTTTCTCAACAGGAAACTTTTTCCTAGGAACCTGGGGGAGACCGATAGTCAGCCAATGATGGTGACTGTTTTTTTAGCCACTGCTGGCATTATTCCCAGTAATTTAAGGCCAGGCAGTGTCTGGGCATCAGTGTTCAATATGTGGGTTAAGGTGGCTGCCTCCTATGTGGTTAAGTACGATATTCAGCACTTAACCATATAAGTGACACTACGTAAAGACAGGACTGACGTTGATGCAGTCTGATTTCACTGCTAAACTCAGTGCTGGCATTGGGCAGGGTGCAAAACAGAGTGCGAAGTTCTTCCCTTCTCCCCACTCCATTCCAAAGCCTCCCCTCACCTTTTAAAATGCAAAGGGGTTTCCAGCATGGCAGCAGATCTCTAGCACTGCCTATAGCCTCCTCAGAGCTGTTCCTTTGCCGCAGTTTTCCCCCTCTGATTCTACTTCCTGTTTCCGCTTGGGCAGACCAAGGTAGGGGAACAGCGCTAAAGAATCCACAAGCGGTGCTAGAGAATCGCTGCTGCGGCAGTAACCCCTTTGCATTTTAAAAGGTGGGGGGGGGGCTTCAGAATGGGGTGGGGAGAAGGGAAGGCCATCTGGCCCACGGGACCTCCTGGAGCTGTTGATTTTTAAATGAAGGGAGGGATGCTAGATGGGAAGGCATGTGGGTGTGGGTAGGAAAAAAAGGGGTGTGGGTAGGTGTCACACCCACGCTCTCTGCGAACACCCTGAGCCGTCGGGTAGTGACACGAAGTTTGTTACTGGTGTGGTCCCTTTAGAATTAGGGTCTCCTTTCAAGTTGGTAGCCGCTGGCAAATGCCCAACTAAGCTTATTCCCCAAGGGCTTTGAAGAAAATCACGCTTGTCAGAATGGCCTTGGTGCAAACATAAGCTTTTATTCGGCCACCAGCCGTGGAATTACTGTGCCACTCCAGGTTTTCCTGGTAGCATGAACATCATACAGAAACCAACAGAAAAAGTTCATTTCACTCCTGGTCACCCAGTAAACAGCTTTGGACTTGGTTTATAAACCATATACAGTCCTTAGTATTTCATGAGGCTAGGAGGTGAAACAGTTAGCACAAATAACTTTCCACTGTAGCTTTACAGAAGAGACATTCCTGTTCATGTCTGAGAAATATTCTGTGCTGTCCTGCAGTGCACTTACTCCCTCCAGCTGGGCTGGACTTTCTCCCTAGTCCCGAGCAGGCTTTTCCCTGAGAGGGTTAATCTCCTTCTCCCTACGAGGCAGGCCGGCTAATTGAGTTAGTTAGTTGCTATGGCAATCACTTCACAGCTGGGCATTTTCACTGAGTCCTGAAGCCAGGAAACTCTGAGGTTTAAACTAGCCAGCATTACAGCCTGGCGTTTGGTTTAGCTGTGAACATAACCTGAAGAGGAGATTACTGTATCCTTTACAAATTCCAGCACACTAGCATGTGAAATTGCAGTACAGGATTATTTTCCCTAGCAACTCCCACAGTCATTAGTTCAAAGAGCAAACAGAGAAATACAGCCAAAACAAAACCTCTGTTCACAGACCTTTTCCAGGATATTCAGCTCTCCATTTCCTCTGACCAGCTTTCCTGTATAGCCCCACTTTCCTCCAACACCATTGGCTCTGGGGAAAGGAATTCGGTGGCCAAATTACCAGCCTGTTCCTCAGTCATTTCCCAGTCAGTGCTGAGGAACTGCTCAGCCCCGTCCTGCCTCTGCTCTACTGCCAAGCCTCGTTCTGCTCCTCCTCCTTCCTCCCTTTGCTCTCTGATGAGCCTGGCTTTAAGCTGAGGGAAAGAACCACTCCCCCTTGGCTTTGGATGGGGGAAGGGAATTCCTTCCTCAGCCCATGCCGTTTCTCTGAGGGGAAACTGCTTGTGAGCTTTCTGCCTTACAGGCAATGGACAATAGCAAGGCAGCTTCTTCCTGCCTGGCTTTGGGACTGCTTCAGGTAAGTCTAAGCCTTCCTGTTCTATTTCCATTTCATTGTCCCTCACCAGTTAGTCAGCTAATTTATTGTCCTGGGCACTGACCTGGTCAGCCCTTCTGCACTGGCGTTTGTATACTTTCCTTCCTTTCCCTGTGGCAATCCTTGGGAAAGACGTCCGTTTGTCACATAGGAAAAAAAGAAAGGAGGAGTAGGGTTACCATATTTTTGCTAGGCACAAAGTGGATGCGTGGTCCCGCTCTATTCTGCCCTGGCCCCTACCCCGTTCCACCCACAGCCCTGCCCCATCCTGCCCCATCCCACCCAAAGCCCCGCCTTTTTCCATCCCCCAACCCCGGCCCCACACAAACCTTGTCTTTGGGCCATGACTGGAAGAAACCTGCACATGCGTGGATGTGACGTGGTGACATCATACACATGTGTGTAACGTTACTGTGTTGCACCTGCGCATGCACGGATTCCCTCTAGATCAGTGGTCTCAAACTCGCTGCCCGCCAGGTACTATTTTGCAGCCCGCAGCCTCTACTACTGCTGCTCACTCTTTGCAGTGTCCTCTTTGCAGTGTCCCCTGACGTCAGAGGAGGGGCAGGACTGCGGCAGAGGGAACGTGTTGCGGAGGCCGATGGCAGCCTGCAAGGAACATTACAGCACCGGTGATCCTCTCTGCAGGCTGCGGTAATTAGCTGAAACTAAGACTGGGAGGCCAGGGGGGAAGCTGGAGGACGCTGCAAAGAAGTGGGGAACATGCAGGCCTTCAGGGGGGGGGAAGATTTATATACTATAAGGAGTTTTACCTCATGCAAAATTGTCATTTCTTTAACAACACATTAACTATTTTTTCTGCGGCCCTCCAAATACCTACAAATCCAAAATGCGGCCCTGCAAAGGGTTTGAGTTTGAGACCACTGCTCTAGATGGCCCGAGCTCAAAGCTTTTCAAAACCCAGACAAAGTGTCGAGTTTTGAAAAGCCGTCCAAATGCCTGGACAGTCCTCTAACAAGAGGACATGTCTGGGTAAATCCGGATGTCTCGTAATCCTAAGGAGGAGGAAGGGAGATGTTCCGACAAGGGGGCATTTGGTTGGTGTGGAAATGGGGAGGGGGCATGGAGGAGGGCCCCTCCTTAATTTCTGCCCTGTGCCAACATGTCTAACCCAGGCCCTGGTTGGCTGTCATTTGAATCCAGAGTTCTGTTCAAGTTCTCCTGTTTCTGTTACAAAATAACATTCAGTATGCTTCCAAGTTATAATAATAATAATAATAATAATAACTTTATTTTTCTATACCGCCACAGTCAGACGACTTCTAGGCGGTTTACATAGTAAGAAGGCTGGACATTCAGCGAATATTAAAGGTTTTAAAACAATACAAAACAAAACAATAGATCCACATACAATACGATACTATACAATACCGTGAGTCTGAATAACAATACTATACATTAAGTCTAAATACAATACTATACATTAAGTCTAAATACAATATCGTACAAAGAGTCTAAATGCAATACAATAGTTTAGAGGCGAAAGTTACGTATTAATTGATTGGAGATCTAAGGGTAATGAGTGTCTGAGGGATTTAGAACAACCATGAGTTGGAGTTCTGGGTTCGAGGAGATCAAAGTATGAGGGGTTTGTAGAGAGAGAGAAAATGCGTTTAATGGGGAGAGGAGACCTGGTGGCGTTGGGGACCGTTTTAGTCAATGTATTTTGCGAATAGGGCAGTTTTGATTGTTTTGCGGAATGCATTATAAGTTACATTGGGTTCGATTATGTGGTTTTTCAGCCAGATTTGCTGTCTGTTCGCTTGGAACTTAAAGGTTCTATCCAGGAAGGCTTTGTATCTGCAGCCTGTAATCTTTGGATATGCAAAGATGTTTTTGTTCCTGGTCGTTCTTGTGGGGTTGTGTAGGGTGAAGTGTGTTTGTAGATATGAAGGTGCTAGTCCCCAGGCTTGTTTAAAACAGGTGCAAGCAAATTTGAATATAATTCGCGCTTCTATTGGAAGCCAATGCAGTTTTTTATAGTAGGGGCTGATGTGGTCGTTTTTTCTTAGTCCGAAAATTAGGCGGACGGCGGTGTTTTGTATGAGTCTTAGTTTTTTGATTGTTTTTTGTGGGATGCCCAGATATATGATGTTGCAATAATCAAGAAGGGATAGGATCAGTGCTTGTACCAGCAACCTGAATGATGTAGGGTCAAAGTATTTTTTTATGGTCCTTATTTTCCATAGCGTGTAAAAACATTTTTTCACTAGTGAGTTTGTGTGGTCAGTCATAGTTAGATGAGTGTCTAGCGTGATACCTAGTATTTTTATGTTTTTGGAAATTGGGTATTCGTGGTTGTTTATTTTTATCGATGTATTCGTGATTTTGTCATTAGGACTAGCCAGAAAGACTTTTGTTTTCTCTGCGTTAATTTTAGTTTGAAGTTGTTGGTCCATTTATTGATTTCGGTCATTGTGTATGAGAGGTTATCTACAATTTCTTTTGTGATGTCGTTTAAGGGTATAAGGATGGATATGTCGTCAGCGTAAATGTAGTGTATTAAATTTAATTTTTGTAGTAGGTGGCCTAAGGAGGCGATATAGATATTGAAAAGTGTGGGTGATAGGGGGGAACCTTGAGGCACACCTGATGGGTTTTTCCATGGTTTGGAGTAGATTCCATTGCCAATTACTCTGTAGGATCTGTTTGTTAGGAATTCTTGGAACCATTTCTTTGCCTTTCCTGATATTCCCATTGCTTCAAGGCACAGTAGCATGATTTCATGGTCTACCAAATCGAACGCACTGCTGAGATCTAATTGTAGAATCAGTGCGCTTTTGCCTTTACTGAAGAGATCATAGAGGTGGTTCAGTAAGGAGGCTAGGACAGTTTCAGTGTTGTATCCTTTCCTGAATCCTGATTGGTGTTCGCTAAGGAGGTTAAATTTGTCCAGGTAGTTGACTAATTGAAGGTTGACCAGTCCTTCCTGTATCTTTGTGAAGAGGGGAATGCTTGCTATGGGTCTGAAATTGGTTGTCAAGGCTGAGGAGGCTTTCTGGTCTTTGGGGATTGGGGTGATTAGTATGTGACCCATTTTTTTGTTTAATGTTCCGCTTGTAAGGGTGGATGTTAGCCAAGCAAAAAGTTCCTTTTTAAATTCTAGGGGGGCAACTGTCATGATTTTAGGGGGACATGCATCAAGTAGGCAGTTAGATTTGGTGTACTTGTTAAATAAATTCAGGAATTGCTGCCAGTTTGGGTATTCAAGGTGATCCCATATCATGTCTACCTTGGTGTCTTGGTCGTGGGGTTCCAGGAGTTGAGGAGCATTTGTTGTGGTCGTGGGTAGAGTTGCTCTTAGCTCTGTGATTTTATTTTGAAAGAAATTGGCTAGGGTTTGTGCCGATGGAGTGGGCTCAGTGTCATTTTTCAGTATTTGTGTTGTGTCGGTTATGGTTTTTACTAGTTTGAATAATTCTTTGCTGTTTATTTTTGAAGTACCAATTTTTTTCGCATAATGCTTAGTGCGTTTTTCTTTGATCATATTTTTGTATATTTTCATTTTTTGTTTCCATTTTGTCTTGTCTGACTCATTGTTTGTTTTTTGCCAGATTCTTTCCAATTTTCTTAGTTCCTGTTTGGTGGTTAGTAGTTCCCCGTCATACCATTCATTTGGTGGTCTATTTTTCTTTTTGTAGGTTTTATATGGTGCAATTTTGTTTAAGAGTTCTTTGCTGTAAGTTTCCCATTTTGTGGGGAAGTCCTGAGTTTCATTGATTGGGGGTTGTAACTCATAGTGGGTCCAGAATTCGGTTGGGTTAATGATGCCACGGCTGGTTACTGTGTTCATATTGGCGTTTTTGTGTTTTTGTTGAGTGTTTTGTTTTAGCCAATGTAGATTGAACTTGCCAATGTAGTGGTCTGACCAAATACATTTTTCCCAGGGCCCTGAGTGATATTGTATTTTGGGGGCTATTTCTTTGTGGGAGAAGGTGATTAGGTCTAGTTTGTGTCCTTTTTCGTGGGTTATTTCTGCGTCAGGGTTTGGAAAGTCCAGTGACATTAGGAGGTTGGCGATTTCAGTTATTTCTGGTTTTGTCGTTTGTTCTAGGTGAGTGTTTATGTCTCCCAGAAGCAAGTTGTATGAACCATTTAGGTTAGATAGGGTAAGGAATTCGGCGAATTCCTCTTTTGCGCTTGACCATTTTTTGGGTGGGATATAGAATAGGGTTGTGATTAGTGATTCTTCTAACTGCGCATTAGTGATTTTGCACGTTAGTATTTCAAGGTTATCAGAAGATTTGGAATCGGTTTTGATGTAATCGAAGTGGTCTTTTAGGATGATCGCTAGTCCTCCTCCTTTTTTCCAGTTTCTTGATAGAGGGATAATTTTGTATCCCTGAGGTAGGATTTCTTTCATGATGGTGTCGGTGTCAGAGATCATCCATGTTTCAGTCAGAAACAGGAGGTCAGGTTTTGTTTGTAGTATCCAATCATTTATTATGTGGGCTTTGTTTCTCACGGAACGGGTGTTTAGGTAGTATCCCTTAATGTTTTCGTAATTAGTTGCTGTGGGGATTTCAGAATATGTTATCTTTTTTATGTTTCTGTTGCAGGATTTGTTCTTGTGTGGTTTGCGGTATTTGCGGGTGGTGTTTAATATTGTGATTTGGTGAGGATCTTGTTTTGGTTGGTTTAGTAGTGGTTGGAGGGGGTTGGGGGGATTGGGTAGTTCGACTGGTTTGATCCAGGGGATGGGGTAGGTGTGCATAGGGTGGGGGGGGTTGTCTTCGTTGCCCCAGCATTTAGAGCATAATAGGTATAGAATCCCTAAGAATAATTGTTGTTTATTGTAGATTGCCATGTTGTGAGCTAAGGTGTGCGGATCTGGTTGTGAGGAGTAGGGCCTATTTCCTGGCCTATTGTCTATGAGGAAAGACAGTTGTGGTTGATTATACAAGTAGGTTATGCAGTAACATAAAGTAATTCTTCATGCATTAGTTGGACAGTTCTTGCAATAACAGGTTGTACATGCAGTAGTTGGTTATATACGCGCAGTTGTATATTATTATGTTTCTTAAGCAAGCGGTTATACATGCGGTTACATCATATTATACCTATTGAACATGCAGAATCAATCTGTACCTGCTGGCTATATGTACTGGGCAGGCAATAAACATACAGTATATAAATGTGCATGCAGTCTGAATATGCAAATTCTAGTTTTAAGGAGTACTTATCATTGGTCTGGAGTTGTGCTGTTCGCTCGTGGAGGAGCCTGCCCCGAGGTGAAAATGTGCTGCCGATGCAGCTATGGGTGTCCGCCGAGGGTCTGAGAAGGAGCGGCCCGAAAGCAACTGAGAATCCCCCTGCCGATTGCAGGCTCAGTTCTGGGCTTGCCTTTCTCACAGGCAAGAAAAAGGTTTCGCCGACGGGGGGCGGAGTTGGCTCACACGCCCGGATTGGAGGGGGGCGGTTTCGCTAGAGGCTCCGTGGAGGAGCCTGCCCCGAGGTGAAAATGTGCTGCCGATGCAGCTATGGGTGTCCGCCGAGGGTCTGAGAAGGAGCGGCCCGAAAGCAACTGAGAATCCCCCTGCCGATTGCAGGCTCAGTTCTGGGCTTGCCTTTCTCACAGGCAAGAAAAAGGTTTCGCCGACGGGGGGCGGAGTTGGCTCACACGCCCGGATTGGAGGGGGGCGGTTTCGCTAGAGGCTCCGTGGAGGAGCCTGCCCCGAGGTGAAAATGTGCTGCCGATGCAGCTATGGGTGTCCGCCGAGGGTCTGAGAAGGAGCGGCCCGAAAGCAACTGAGAATCCCCCTGCCGATTGCAGGCTCAGTTCATGATGTTACCTAAACTCTCACTTCAATCTAAGTTATACAAGCAAGAGTTCTCGAAGATTGCATCTGTTCGCCTATCAGTTAGTTAAATTTTGCCAGTATAAAAGGTTTTCTGAAAGAATCTTTGCCTTTCAGGTAGCCAAACTAAATATTTGGCTTGCCCAGTGTGTGTTAGAGGCCTCTTCTTATCTGGATTTTAGAAAACAGATAAAAACTCAATTATTTACTAGGCTAGGGTCTTAACACTTTTTATATTTTTTGCTATGTAAAATTCTCCGCATTCTTTTTATGCATTTCATAATTTTATGTATTTCTCTGTTTACTGGCTTTTAATTGCTGTTTTTATATAACTTGTACTGTTTGTATCTTATTCAATTGTTGTGAACCGCTTAGAACTCCCAGGTATGGTGGTATATAAATATAAATATAAATTTATTATTATTATTTATTATTACTGCACAGCACACTAACAAGTATTATCACTTTCTGTAACGTTTTTGTAAAATAATTAATTTATGAAATGACTACAGAAGCAGACTTCTAATTTTCTATGTGAACCTGAATTGTTGTTTTTTTTTAATTTTAGCACTTTCAGACCATGCTAAAGACCAAGCTGAATGTCTTAACTCTTCGGAAAGAGCCTCTGCCCACGGTCATCTTCCATGAACCAGAAGCCATTGAGCTGTGTACTGCTACACCGTTGATGAAGCCTCGGATTCACAATGGATGCAAGGTATTTTTTTGTGCAAAATCATGGAATGAATCCAGCAGCCCATCCGCAGGAGTTATATCTGATACTAGCTACGTCATTGTGAGAGCTTGTAACAATCTTCCGAGACCCTATGATGAACATGAGTTTATAAAAGTATTTGGGCTAATGGAAATTATGACCTCCATTCAAGAATTACTATTTGCAAGAATATTAGTGTAAAATGAGCAGACACTTCTGTCATAAGAGATACATCTGTCCTAGTTTTGCTTCACTGCATCTATGGAATAGCCTCTCTTTTCTTGAGAAACTGGAACAAATCATTTAGATGTAATGACAGTAAGACAAAGACTGGCTCAGCTTGTTTCCTATGACATGAAGTTATATGATCAGGTACACTTCCCCCTCCGTATTTGCGGTTTCCGTATCTACGGTTTCGATTCTTTGCAATTTTCTGCCAAAAAAATCATTTTCATTTTTTGGGTTATTTTAAGCCCTGTGAGCTCCCCCTTAAGCCTTACCTGGTGGTCTAGTGGGTTTTTGGGCAGGAGCGATCTTCCCACGCTCCTATCCTGTGCAGATCTCTCACAGGAAATGGCTGTCTTGAGCTCCCATCGTAGTCTCGAGAGACGACGGGAGTTCAAGGCAGCCATTTCCTGTGAGTGATCTGCACGGGGCAGGAGCGTGGGCAGATCGCTCCTGCCCAAAAACCTGCTAGACCACCAGGTAAGGCTTACAGGGCTTAAAATAGCCGGGGTGAAGCTGGGGTTAGGGGCAGAACCGGCCCGAATATTATTCGCGTTTTTTTAATATTCGCGGGCTGGCTCTGCCCCTAACCACTGCGAATACGGAGGGGGAAGTGTACAACTGTGTGGAAGAGAAGGTGTATTAACGAGCAGTAGGTCCAGTTTAACCACTAGATGGAGGAAGCATATACTTAGAGTATCACAATTGGGGAGCAGCGCTGGTGTGTATCACTGAAGACTCTGAGGAGCAGATTTGGGGTCTTAAGCGGCAGCACAGTTCTACTCAAGGCCACCTTGTCCTAAACAGGATGTTCAGAGGGGACAGGATATGGTAGGCCTAAGCATGTGTGGATGCTCATGTCCTCCTGCTGCTCATGGTGAGTTTTGTTAGTGCCAAAGGCCCAGGCATTCTTGGAAGTAGTGGTGCAGCAACGGACTGTGAACAGAGGTGGAGTAGGCCTGAGAGGGAGGAGAGCAATTTGGAAATGCTGATTAAGTTGATATTCAGCACTGGATGGCTAAGTTTACAGTGGCCAAAGACAGATCAGCAATTTAAGTGGCCCAGGGGAGATATGATTCAGACGTTCAAATACTTGAAGGGTATTAACGTAGAACAAAATCTTTTCCAGAGAAAGGAAAATGGTAAAACCAGAGGACATAATTTGAGGTTGAGGGGTGGTAGATTCAAAGGCAATGTTAGGAAATTCTACTTTACGGAGAGGATGGTGGATGCCTGGAATGAGCTCCCGAGAGAGGTGGTGGAGAGTGAAACTGTGACGGAGTTCAAAGAAGCGTGGGATGAACACAGAGGATCTAAAATCAGAAAATAATATTAAAAATTGAACTAAGGCCAGTACTGGGCAGACTTGCATGGTATATGTGTCTGTATATGGCCTTTTGGTTGAGGATGGGCTGGGGAGGGCTTCAATGGCTGGGAGGTTGTAGATGGGCTGGAGTAAGTATGAACAGAGATTTCGGCAGTTGGAACCCAAGCACAGTACCGGGTAAAGCTTTGGATTCTTGCCCAGAAATAGCTAAGGAAAAAAAAATTAAAAAAATTTAAATTGAATCAGTTTGGGCAGACTGGATGGACCATTTGGGTCTTTATTTGCCGTCATCTACTATGTTACCAATTTAGCTGCTAAACGTAGCCGGCTAGCACTTTAAATTTCACAAATAGCTGGCTATCTGCTAGCCACTAAGCACTAATATTAAGTGGCCATCTCACATATGTGACAGTTGCTAAATGTCACAGCCTCTTCCTTATCCAGCCATTCTCTCCCTCTTTACTCCTACCCCACCCTACCTTCTTCTCTCCAGGATGATTGAAAGTTTGCTTAGGGTGTCCTACCCTTAGGCTGGCCCTGTTGAGCGTTGGCCACTGAAAATTATACTCTGTTGGACTGTAAAGTCACATGGAATCCTTCAGAGATGCTGAGGCACTTTTGCTGAAGATGGCAATAAGTGCTACAGAGCTCATATCATTTAGTAACTGAATTTTACTAGAAGTCACAAATCTTTAAAGTGCCGTGTCTACATAGTCAAAACAGGAAAAGGCACCAAAGTCTAGTTTCAAAACAATAAATACCAGTGCACCACTATTCATATGTTCAAATCACATGTTCCTCAGAATACCACACGATAGAATTGTGTGGTAGCCGTCCTCATTGGAACTTTTTATAATGTGATATTTTTGAACTCTTGTGCAATTATTTGCATAATATAATTTATAAAGTGTCGGTGCTATCTAAAACCAAACGTTTTAAGATATTCTATATGTGAAGTTAACTTAGCTTTAGAACCGGGTCTGCTTCATTCCCCACCGACGCGTTTCAAGTTTTTCTTCAGGGTCTGCAAGATAATAAATGAGTTAGCAAACCGGGTGAAAAGCAATGCATAAATTAATTTAACAATGTTATAGTTACCAGAGTTATCCGTGATTTGTAGTATAACGCTAATCCATAGTGATACTATCCGGGGCTACAATATGGCCGCGGCGTTCAGAGTGGGACTGATATAGAGCCTCCCCCTATCATGTGACCCAGTCCGTCCAATGAACTAATTGAAGGGCCAACCAATTGAAGGGTCAGTGGGGAATGAAGCAGACCCGGTTCTAAAGCTAAGTTAACTTCACATATAGAATATCTTAAAACGTTTGGTTTTAGATAGCACCGACACTTTATAAATTATATTATGCAAATAATTGCACACGAGTTCAAAAATATCACATTATAAAAAGTTCCAATGAGGACGGCTACCACACAATTCTATCGTGTGGCATTCTGAGGAACATGTGATTTGAACATATGAATAGTGGTGCACTGGTGTCTACATAGTAAAATTCTGCATGCTAAATGAGTTTGGTAGCACCTTATGGAATAACAGATGTATTAAGGTGAATGTATCTGGTGGTGTGACTCCTTGTCTTAGAAAAAGATTATTCTTCTCTCTCTTACCATATAAGGTGCCCACTAGCTTCTTTCATTGCCACAGACTAAAGTTTTATTGAGTTTACTAAATATTTTTTTTCAGGCATTTGGGTAAAATAAGCAATGATTATATGCAGCAAACACTGAAGTCGCTGCAAACTAATATACTTCAGATAAGTGGTGTTATTGTACCTATTTCGAATTATTATAGATGAATTATTGGATGGGGAAAATCTGGTGTAAAGAGTTCTTTAATATAAAATGGGCCAATGACGATGTGACTCATCTCCAATTTGAAGGTGTTTGGATTGGGTCTGGCAATTGCCATCTGAAGGTCCAGTAAAATAAAAAAAATATAAAGTATTTTTTCTGTACCATATATATAGGATGCATATAATGAAGGCATTGTGGCCCGGATTCTCGAACTAGCACCAATGTTTTGGGCAACATTAGGCACCCATACCTCCATAAAAAAATGCCCTCCAAAATGGTGTTTTTAACTGAGGTTTGAGGCGCATACCTGCGCCTAGAAAATCGGTGCTGGAATCGCACCTACTTAGGTGCTTTAGGCCGTTAAATGCCAAAGTAGGTGTGGCCAATGCTAGAAGTGGCATTAGGTGGCCTAAAGCGGCTACATAGGTGTGATTCATGCGAAGATAGGTGCCGGAAATGGAGGCCCGAAAAACTTCCAGTGCCTATCTTTAGCATCGGCGCCATTCCAAAGCCAGCACTGATGCGTGTTTGACATGCGATCGGAGCCACTTTTAAGGCAGCCGCTGATATCAGTGCCAGTTTGAGAATCCAGGCCTCTATGCAAATGCATCTCATGCAGATTTAGAGTGGACATCTTGAAAGCCTGGGGTTGCTTGCCCTGGCTGTTTTTCATCAAATATAAGCAGATTCATAATTAACACAAATTGAAGGTGGAAGATAGGGTTAGAGACTAGTAGTCTCTTCTTCAAGTTTTACAAGCCAGTCTGGTTTTCAAGATACATCTCTGGTGCATTCAGTTTGGCTATTGGGATATACTTGCACTGTTTGCAAATACCACTCATACGTATTCATTATAGAGAGCTTGAAAACCCAATCAGAATTGTCTACCATTGGTCTTCACTAATCAGTCTGATCCAGTTTCCATTAATATTAATGTTTGGTATTGTAATTTATCTCTGTGTTTTGGTTTGTTTTTTTTTAATTAGAGCACGCATTCAAACATGAATTGTATTTTAAGAAAACTGGTTTTGGGCCTGGAATATTTATTTATAAAAAAAAAAAAAGGAGAAAGATACCTAGCTATGCATTGGGAAATTATGACGTTCTAACCACTATCCACCCATCTGGCAAGGCATAAGGGGGCATAGCTGGAAGCTGTGTAGACAACATGTATCATCAATTTTTGGGTTCCTCTATCATGAGGGAGATCAAGTTTCGATGGCCCTTAAGAATCTGTACTTCTAAAATATATCTAATTGCTACAAGTCACACAGCAATACAGGTTTAGGATAGTTCCAAAATGAAAACCATTTTCAACTCTAGTACATACGTATTTTTCTCATAGACACAGAATGGGAGAAAGGCCTTAGTAAACTAGGCCCTGACTGAAGTACTTGTGAGAATTATAAATGGGCAGAAAATATACTTTCTTTTTGTAACATCTGCACCAGGGATCCCCAAAGTCCCTCCTTGAGAGCCGAATCCAGTCGGGTTTTGAGAATTTCCCCAATGAATATGCATTGAAAGCAGTGCATGCACATAGATCTCATGCATATTCATTGGGGAAATCCTGAAAACCCGACTGGATTCGGCCCTCAAGGAGGGACTTTGGGGACCCCTGATCTGCACAGAAAATAAAGTCCAGTAATCTACAAAACATTCATATCGGTAACTGGGGTTTCTTCTGTCCCTTAGACTCCAATAAGATATTTTAGAAAGAGCATAACAATTCCAGCCTCACCATTTCTACCTAGTCACTTCCCTCTCACCTCATATTGTTTTCCTGGTTGTAGTTGTTGATTGTCTTCTTTGAGTGGAAACTGGGTGCATCTCTTGGTTTTGGAGAATGAGGTCTGTCTCAACTCCAGCTGCATCCCCTTTGAATATATTTATTCTTAAATGCCTTTTAAAAGTCAAGAAAGTTAAAATTCTTCAACTATTCCTTAGTGCATAATTTGGCCCGCTGTGGATCTTTGTCCAGAATGAAATACACTTATTGGATATAATTTTGGTTTAAATTTTCACTAGAAAGGAGGATGAAACTAGAGATCACTACCTAATTTCCACCTCAGAATCATAACACCATAAGATGTTATGATTCTGAGGTGGAATTAGGTACACCATAAGATGTACACCAATATGGTACACCATAAGATGTACCATATTGGGTTGGACCAAATTCCCATTGAGTCCAGCATCCTATATGTGACAGTGGCCAAACAAGATACTAAACAATACATCCATTCGTCGTTGCTCACAAAGAGAGATAAATAATGGCTTTTGAATGCTGCTTGACTTATAATGGGCTATGGACCTTTCTTCCAGAATCTTCTTTAAATCCTTTTTAAGACCAGCTACCTGGGCACAAGAGGGTGATGGGGTAGATTAGAAACTGCAAAAAAAGCTGATAGTAATAGGAAGATAATTGGCAGTTGGAGATGAAGCTGAAGATAGAATTGATATGGGGAGGATGAAGGGACAGGGCCTTTGGAGAGGAAAAGGTGAAAGTCTTCTATAGATGGAGTTGGAGGGAGGAAGGAGGAGAGCAAATATAAAGGGAAAGAGCAGTTGATTAAAATATTTAAAAAAATCCCACCAGCTACAGAGATGTTTATTGATGGTGATAAGTGCAACTGTGCTATCAGCATTCGGGACAGTTACATATTGTGTGATAGCTGTCATTGTTGTCCATGCCTAATCTCCGCCCTGATTCTGTCCAAACCCATGTTAGCCACCTATCTCAGGATTTTTTTTACCATAGGGTAGATTTACTACACAACCATTAGCTCTGACCTTCACTAACAGTTACCATGAATTAAAACCTGTGGCAAGTAGTTAATGCAGTTGGGTAAACATGCCCCTTAAGAGTCTAAACCAGTGGTTCCCAACCCTGTCCTGGGGGACCACCAGGCCAATCGGGTTTTCAGGCTAGCCCTAATGAATATGCATAGAGCAGATTTGCGTGCCTCTCACTTCCATTATATGCAAATCTCTCTCATGCATATTCATTAGGGCTAGCATGAAAACCCGATTAACCTGGTGGTCCTCTAGGACAGGGTTGGGAACCACTGGTCTAAACCATGCTAATGTTGTGCACTGCCTTCCCATAAACTCTGAAAACAGTTGCAGATCTGAACTGGAGAAAAAATGGTTTCTCAAGAGAAAGACCTTCACGTGCAACTGAATGAGAGGGTTGCTAATATAAACTCTTTCTTACTCTTGTTATGGCTGGGGAGATTGTCTTGCGTTTTAATGAATCTCGTTATATTGTTGACATGGTCAAATCTGTGAATGCTGGCTATCAGAACTGAATTAAAGCCAGATATTTGTTGAAGAGGTTGCATTGGCTTCCAGTAAAATCAAGGATATAATTTTTAAAATAGCATGTGAAATGTTTAAATTTTTATATGGACCAAATTCCAAAAGGCTCGTACATAGTCTAAATATACCTAAGTCACTTATTCCTGTAAGCAGCGATTGAAATTAGGCTGTCTGCAAAAAATATCCTTCAAAATTATGATAGAATCTTCTTTTGCGTTTCAAGGAGTGAAAATATGGAACCAGCTTCCCCGTTGGATTAGGCAAATTGGCTCCTATTATTCTTTCAGGAAAGCTTTATAAATGTATTTATTCTCTAATATATAGCGCAGTGCCCTAGATTGGTTGTTTCAAAAGAACATTTTATATATTTTTTTAATATTTAGGGTTCTGTAGTAACTTGCAAAGAATTGTAATTATCTTCTCATTGCAGAACTTCTTCTGATGTTCTAATCTGCTCGGAATCTAATTGAAATAATGAACAATATAAGTATAGTATCTGGACAATAGATGGTGCTGATCACCAGAGAGCAACAATGTCCAGTTTAAGTTTCGATAGTTAACTGTTTAAGGTTAGGACAATGTTTTTTATGCCGTTACATTGTCTGGATGGTTATCCTGTTCGTGGCGTGAATATCCCTTGATAATAGGACCACTCTCGCTGTATCCATGGATCACTCCAGCTCTATCTAGATAGTGCTGGGGGTGGCCTGCAGTGATTTTCAGTGCCATAATCTAGATAATGCTGCAGAAAATTCAAGGTGACCCCCAAGTCTATACTGCTTTTCTGTGTAGCAGCATCTGCTACTCAGATAAATAGCTTTGATTGACAATGATTGGGCTGTTTGTGGGATAAACACCCCCAAACCCACTAAATTCCTCTAGTAGTTTGTCTCCTCCCTGACTTTTCTTGTATGCCCCCACTCAGGTTTTGTGTGTTTCTGCACTGGCAGCTCATTCGTGATACATGCATAGATACTTGATTTCATTGGAAAAAATATCTAGCAATAGCACCCATGGCACGAAAACACTGAAACACAAATTTGTTTGTGCTCTAAATGAACCTGTAATTGAAGAGCAGTTTTTCCAAAACTTTAGTCCATTTGTTGTCCGTTTTGAGCTTTGAGATTAATTTTGTTCATGTACTGTAGCTTATTCCTGTGCCAAAACTGACCCAATTCCATGAGTTTTGGCATATGGAATAAACTGCAGTAAATGAATCTTGCCTTGATGAATAAAATTAATCACATAGCTCAAAATTGACAAAAAATGGACTGAGTTTTGGAAAAGTGCTCTTCAACTAGCTGGAAAATAACATCTATCTGAGTTTACAATTTAATTCACAAACACCCAAGAAGAGAGGCCCTAATGATATTTTAATTAATCCATTTTGAATTGACTGAAGTGCTTTTCTAAGAACTTGCCGAGAATGTTCTAGATCAGTGGTTCTTAAACCTGTCCTGGGGCACCCCCAGCCAGTTGGGTTTTCAAGATATCTCTAATAAATATGCATAAGATAAATTTGTATGTCTGCTGCCTACTTTATAGGCAAATCTCACTCATGCATGTATTAGAGCTATCTTGAAAACCTGACTGGCTGGGGGGGGGGGGGGGTTTCCCAGGACAGGTTTAAGAACTATTGTTCTAATCTAGACAGTCACCAAGCAAGAATGAGTTACTGGGCGATGCCAGTCTTCGTGCCTTGAAAGAGTTCAGTAAGTCTGTGATTCAGGGTTGTGACGGACTTATAACCAAGAAATAAATATTTTCGTAACAGATGTTTTTAGTAAAATATTTTCAAGCCATAAATTGCACAGCCACAGGCATACATTCAGTTTAAATAATTGCTTCTATCCTAAGCTTTCTCTAATTGCCTAAAATTACTGGCTTTTTATCAAACTATAAGAAGTTTCATATGCTATTTAACAACTTTGCATACTATCCTTCCTTTTTCCAGTTTCTCTCTTGATAAGGAAACTTCATCCTGTCCTCTAAAGTCAGTGTATATCAGGGATCTCAAAGTCCCTCCTTGAGGGCCGCAATCTGGTTGGGTTTTCAGGATTTCCCCAATGAATATGCATTGAAAGCAGTGCATGCACATAGATCTCATGCATATTCATTGGGGAAATCCTGAAAACCCGACTGGATTGCGGCCCTCAAGGAGGGACTTTGAGACCCCTGGTGTATATGGTAATCTACTCCTTGGTCTGCATCTTACTGTGATTCATGAATGCATCACAGACCATGTTTTGACTTGTCCCTGCCTTACTGAAGCTGATCGTTCTTGGCCTAACTTAGGGCTTCTTTTACAAAGGTGCGCTAGAATTTTTAGTGCATGCACCAGATTAGCGCATTCTATAGCGCGCGCTACCTGAAAAACTACTGCCTGCTCAAGAGGAGGCGGTAGCGGCTAGCGCGCATGGCATTTTAGCGCACGCTATTCCGCGCGTTAAGGCCCTAAAGCACCTTTGTAAAAGGAGCCCTTAATCTTTCCTGGTGATCTTTGATGCAGGAGCACTCCTGGCCATTCCATGTGTAGCCTCAAAATGGCTGCCAAAGACTGTAGCAGCAGTCTTGTGGCACAGCAATATTACTGTGAGCCTGCTACTAGATGTTGCAGCATCAATTTTGAGTCTGGATCTGGCATGGGCAGTGGAAGTGACTAGGCATCCTGCTCTGAAGACCTACTCAAAGACTTGAAATATCTTTTCCTACTCTGAAAGGCGTTATCTATACTAGTAAATTAGGGAGGCCTGTTCTTTTCAAAATTACTGAGCTCTGTCTGGAATAATTTTCCAGTCCAGTTGCGCAATCTGGGCTCTCGATACATCACTGAAACCATCGGCGCAGTGTGCGACAGCTTCAAAGAAAGCAAACAGAATGCTGGGCATCATAAAAAAAGGTATCACGACCAGGACGAAGGAGGTCATCATGCTGCTGTATCGCGCAATGGTGCGCCCGCACCTGGAGTACTGTGTTCAATACTGGTCGCCATACCTCAAGAAGGACATGGCGGTACTCGAGGGAGTGCAGAGGAGGGTGACTAAACTGATAAAAGGTATGGAAAATTTTTCATACGCTGACAGGTTAAAAATGCTGGGGCTGTTCTCCCTGGAGAAGAGGAGACTTAGAGGGGACATGATAGAAACCTTCAAAATCCTAAAGGGCATAGAGAAAGTAAATAAGGACAGATTCTTCAAACTGTGGGGAGCCACAAGCACTAGGGGGCACTCAGAGAAATTGAAAGGGGAGAGGTTTAGAACAAATGCTAGGAAGTTCTTTTTTACCCAGAGGGTGGTGGACACATGGAACACACTTCCGGAGGAAGTAATAGGCCAGAACTCGGTACAGGGGTTCAAGGAAGGTTTGGATAGGTTCCTGGAGGATAAGGGGATAGAGGGGTACAGATAGAACTTGAGGTAGGTTATAGAAGTGGTCAGAAACCACTTCACAGGTCGCGGACCTGATGGGCCACCGCGGGAGCGGACCGCTGGGTGAGATGGACCTCTGGTCTGACCCAGTGGAGGCAACTTCTTATGTTCTTATGTTCTTATTCCCAAAACATCTAAAATCGTGGCTTTTTTCAAAATTGTAAACTTCTCTTCCCTCCATAGTATCTCTATTCCTATTGTAGTTACTCTTTTTAATTTTCTATAAACCGTGCTGAGCTCTATCTTTATAGAGAAGATACAGTATATAAGCCTAAGGTTTAGTTTAGTTTAAGACGCTACTGGTCCATCAGGGAAGAGGTGAGGTAGGGGCTTCAGGAGGAGGCCTATTGCTTTTTGGAGGAGGGTCAGAATCAAAGGGTGAGAATACCCTAAGGAAGATATCCTGAGGCGGGTACCGGTGATGAGCACATATGCAGTCAGACCCGGTTATTCAATGCTGGTGCCTGGACATGAACCAACATTGAATATCTGGATCTAATTGAGATGGTAAGGGTCAATGCTTTAAAAAAAATGTTGTCCTCCTTTGACTCACTGACTGGTTAGCTTCTAAATCCACTTGGGTAGATATAGGAGCAGAAATTTTTCAAAAGAAAATACCCGGGTAAAAAGGCTGACTGAAAACTGGCACCGTGAAATGCAGCTTAAAATGGAACAGGTGCCCTAGCTGTGTAAAAATGAGGAATTCCTATGAATATTTAGTGGCAGAGTAGGGGGGTAAGGGAGTCCGCCCCAGGCACAGTCTTCCTAAGGGCATGGTACCCCTCCTCCTCTCTGCCCCCTCCCCCACTCCTCTCCTTGCCATGCACCCCTTGTCTTCTCCTGTACCGTTTTTACTTCCCTGGTGCAAGTTGGCTGCCCGCGTCTGCATTGGCGCTCCCTCTGTCACTTGTGGGACTCGCGCCTAGGAAATGATGTCAAAGGGTGAGCCAACACTGATGTGGGCAGGCTGCTCACACTGGATAAGTTAAAGAGGTATGTGGAAGGGGTGGGGAAGAGGGTGGGGCATCACTCACCCTTACTATGCCACTGGCTCATATACATGTGATTTTTAAATGTAGTGTGCTATTTTATTCCAGCTTGCTAGCCATACAAAAATGAAGACTCTTTCAGTATATACGATTTGAGGCTGATATTTTTTCTAAGGGAAATAGTCCCAGTTGTTTTCCTTTGAGAATGTGCCTAAAATACATACACATTGAGAGCTTGAGAACAGCTCCCTATATCCATTCTGAAATCCACTTTGGTTTGCCCTGAATAGAGTAAGGACATGGAGTAGCGTGTCTGGAAAGCAATACAATACTCGCAATACAAAATTTGCGGGGTTTCCGTTCCAGGAGCACCCGTGAATTTCAAAAAAACATAAATGCAGTTTAGGAGCGGATCGGAGGCGAGAGAGGGCTGCAGGGGCGGTGGTGGGTGCTAACAAAAACAATATTTAGGCTGACAGGTCGTTTGGCTGTGCAGAAGGCTGATTGGAATCGACAGCTGTGCAGAAGACTGATTCATGGACTCAGTCATTCCCTATATTTTCTGACTAGAAGAGGCAGTCAGAAAATACCACAAATGACTGAGTTCACAATTCGTGAACCGCAAATTCGCGGGGGGTCTACTATAATTGGAGGCATTTCCATGGTAAAAGTGATTTTAGGGGTGGAAGTAGGCTTTTTGATTATTACCCACCCTATCTGTGAGTAAAATTTACTCATGGCTTCAAAAGTTGCATTAATCTGCATATTGCAGAGGCATTCTCAGTGGCAAGCAAAGAGCAGAGAGTGGTATGTTTTATAATTTAGTGCTGAAAAATATTACATGCTGAAAAAGCAGAAATCTCCATCCACAAATTTTCCATAGGCAATAAAGTTTAGTTTTGCTCTTGATCACAGGTATAAACCCAGCAGGTGAAAGTATCCACTATTGCACTAGTGCACCCAATTTTAACTTACCCCATACCATTACATTTTTATTTAGCTCTTGCAATTCCTTTTTACATTCTGAAGACATTTCTCAACAGTTTCTACTCAAGAATAATGAGCTGGCAGATAGGAGACCACTGACACTCCTTCAGACCTTAGACAAGAAGGCCTTTTGTCTCATGTTATTCTCTTAGAAAGCAAGGTATTTGAAGCGAGTATTTAAACCAGTGTCTCGCAAACTTTTTCTGCCACGGCACATTAAACTCGGGTCCGTGTCTACGGGGCCTCTGAGCATGCGTGATGTCAACCGGTGACATTACACGCATGTGTGTGAAATCATCATGGCAACGTCTGCGCCTGCTCAGAGGCCCTGTAGATGCAGTCCTGAGCTCGGAGGCCTTCCAAAAGCCCAGACAAACTGCCAGGTTTTGGAAATCCCTCCCATCACAAAGAGGCGGAGATGCGACACACCTGGAATCTCACTGAGGCACACAATTTGAGATTACACTGCTCTAAACTGACTTGAATTTGTTGCCATGAAAAAATTGGATTGTCACCTTAGCACAGCTATGTTAAGCCATAACTGAGGTATGACAGGCTAAATGGAAAAAGTTCATTGACTGCAGATCTTCCCGTTGTTTCTTATATTCATCTTGCGTACGACTCTCCTGGAGTGCTGCCTCGATTACTCCCACTTTCTTACTCCCAAGTTCTTTTGCTGTGGCTTCCGTGATTTCTACCAACAGTATCATTAAATCTCTGTAGCAACGGTTGAGGATCACCGTCCATTTTTCTAGAAATGATTTGTCTGAAGTCACCATCTTAGGTTCTTTAAGGATCCGAAGACCCCTTGGGACCATTGATTTTTTTGAAATATTGCACCAGAGTGCTACTATGCAGTTCCGCTCGAATTGCTGTAATCTGCTTAGAATCCGTGAGGTAATTTAGTAGAAGATAAGAAATATATGTAGTATAGTAGAGTGGTTCCCAACCTTGTCCTGGAGGACCACCTGCCAGTCAGGTTTTCAGGATAACCCTAATGAATATGCCTGGGGCAGATTTGCATGCCTGTCACCTCCATTATATGCACGTCTTTATCGTGCATATTTATTAGGGCTATCCCAAAAACCAGACTGGCTGGGGGTCCTCGTTGAAAATCACTGGTACAGTATATTGGGAGAAAGAGGTCTTTCATAATATACTGGGTAGAGATGCACCATCTCTATGGTTTGAAATGACGGAGAAGGGACATGGGGTCATTATTCAACTGCTAATAACAAAGGAAAGGGAATGAAAGAACAAGGGACTGCAAGAGAGACAAACTGTGATTGAAGTGTGTGTGGGTGGGGAGGAGCAAGAGGTATTATTGGATACAGTAGGTATGCAATACTGTTGTGAAGGCAATGAGGGAAGAAGTGGTGAGAGTGGATAGGATAGTGGAAGGGGAGGGATATAGGGAGAGAGAGGAGTGAACAGGAAGTTGGATAAGTTGAAGATGGGATGAGAAGGACTGAAGTGAGATTAGCCCCCTCTTCTGTTAAACTGCACTAGCAGTTTTTAGCGCAGAGAGCCGCACTGAATGGCCTGCGCTGCTCCCGACGCTCATAGGAACTCTATGACCGTCGGGAGCAGCACGGGCCATTCAGGGCGGCTCCCCGCGCTAGAAACTGCAAGCACAGTTTAATAGAAGAGGCCTTAAATGCTGAAGGTAAGAGAAGAGAGTGGTTAGGCAAGGAAGGAATGGGACTAAAAATTTGGAGAGGGAAAGTTAGAGCGAGCCGTTGATAGAAAATGACATCTTTTTAAATCTGAAACACTTAAGTGAAAATAGAAAGAAAGAAAAGTTGGAGGGGAAAAAAAGAAGGAAGTACCCTCCTCACCCAAAAGGTAAGGGATAATATTCAGCTGACAGCAGTCGGCATTTTTAAAAACACCGTCTGCTGTCATCGTCATCATCATCACATTTATTAACTGCAAAACCTCATGGATCAATGCGGTTCACAAAAGACACAAAACTGATCATTTCCAGTGAACTACAGAATAATCATTAATCATTTTAATTCTCTAAAAATTTTATAAACAAAGATGATTTTAATAACTTTCTGAAATGTGTGTAAGAACCAGACCTTCCAAATAAAATGCGTAACTCCTTGACCCAGCTAGCAGACGTTGCTGGAACTTTTTATAAATACAACCTCGAACAGTTAGCGGGGATAGTCAGCAACAATATCCAGGTAAGTACCACTGAATATTTCTTCGAAGCCCCATTGTTGCGAGTCGGCTAGATATAAGCCTCTCTTATCTGGTTAACTTACTTTGAATATCGACCCCTGAAAGATAACTAAGATGAACATGACAGGTTGCAGAAATTTTATCATATTTAACATACCAAATTGTATTTATATACCATGATACACTGTTAAGTTCAATATGGTTTACAGGGTTATCCAAAGGCTGGACATGACCAGCATATGTTACAAATTGGAGGCACTCAGAGGAACATGAGGCCAGGAACTGAGCATAGATGACGGAGAAAGGGGGGAATGGATCATTGCCCTGTTAGGAATTTATGTACAGATGGCATTTCCATGTAGAATTCTGTAGGAACATTCCACACGTTTCAGCAGAATCTGCCTCTGAGCTGCCACAGAAAGCCAGAGGCAAATATAATTTAAAAATTGGACTACATCAAAAAGTACAAAGATTAGAGGATACTTGACGTTACAGGGAAATACTTTTAAAATCGATAGGAGGAATTTTTTTTTTACTCAGAGAATTGTTAAGCTCTGGAACGCGTTGCCAGAGGTTGTGATAAGAGCAGATAGTGTAGCTGGTTTTAAGAAAGGTTTGGACAATTTCCTGGCGGAAAAGTCCATAGTCTATTATTGAGAAAGACATGGGGGAAGCCATTGCTCGCCCTGGATTGGTAGCGTGGAATGTTGCTTCTTCTTGGGTTTTGGCCAGGTACTAGGGACCTGGATTGGCTACCTTGAGGCAGGCTACTGGGCTAGATGGACCATTGGTCTGACCCAGTTTGGCTATTCTTATGTTCTTACGTAAGCCAAGTAAGTATAAAACAATTAAGCTATTGTAACATCACTAATGAGGTTGGCTGTGAGACACTGTAGAATGAGGCATTATGACATCACAATCTCAGCTCTGGAATGTTGCTCTCATTGGGGTTCCAGAATCTTGCTATTCTTTCAGATGTCAGAAAGTTCTGCTTCACACAGAGAGTGGTTGGCATCTGGAATACTCTCCCAGGGGAGATTATTGCAGAATCGACAGTCCTAGGCTTCAAAAGCAAACTAGATGCATATCTCCTTGAGAGAGGCATATAAAGTATGGTTGGCTATAAAATAAACCAGGTGTATACCTGGCAGGGCCTCCGCGTGTGCGGATCGCCGGACTTGATGGACCGAAGGTCTGATCCGGAGATGGCGCTTCTTATGTTCTTATGTTCTTATGAATGTTGCTACTCTTTGGGTTTTGGCCAGGTACTAGTGACCTGAATTGGCCACTGTGAGAACGGGCTACTGGGCTTGATGGACCGTTGGTCTGACCCAGTAAGACTATTCTTATATTCTTATGACTGATGCCCTTGAAAAATAAGTTGCATTTATCAATCAAACCCTTACTAAAGACTATTCCAAGAAGTTGATGGGAAGATGCAATTAGAAGAGACACAGAGACGAGGGAAAACAAGATGATTAAGTAGTATTAGTAAGTAAAGTCAAGCAGACTAGAAAGGAACTGTCAGAGAAGCCAAGGGAAGGACTTTTTTGTGATTTTTGTTTTGTGTATGCCATCTTAGGCTTTGGAACTTGAAATTAAAGCTTTCAGTACACATTCATAAAGAGATGATTATTATGTGCAGTAAACTCATTTAAGCCTTTTGCATAAGAAAGCTATGCACCAATCGCAACCACACACATTTCCAGAAAACAGTCTGACCATTCATGGACTCTGATTGAAGAGCACTGTTGCTAGTTAGAATGAATAGAAAGAAAGGAACGTGTTTGGGTTTTGTTTTGTTTTTTTCTATATTTTTTTTCTTGGTTTTTTTTTTTTACACACCCTTATCCACAGAACGCTCAGTGTGCTGAAGGGAGAAAATGTACTGAATACAATTTATTGAATAAACATCCACACGTTGTCCTCAGTGTCTTTTTTTTCTCTCTTCAAATAGTTTGTTGTTGTTTTTTTTAAGTGATAAAACAAATCATTTTATTTTCTCCGAGTTCTTATGTGTTATCTGCTGACTTGGCCACCACGTTTAGTGTGCCGCCGCTTGGCAAAGTTTGCAAGACACTAGTCTAGTGGAATGTGAAATTAGATATTGTAATGCATTTCTGTAGCTTTTACTAACTATAAATTACTGCTTTAATTGTAATGTTCAATTTCCTAATTAGCTTGGTTGTGGGGGAGGTGGTTGAAACACATTGCTTGCTATTTGAGAGATTTTTCTTTATCATGACAAGCTGTACATACTAAAATTAGAAGGACAAATGAGCCTATCAAAATCTAGTTTCAAATCACTATTGCAATGGGCATAAAATGAAGACTGAGACAGCATTGTTGAAAGAGCATTTTTGTGTGTTGGGGGGGGGGGGAGTGTGGCACAGTAGTTATAGCTACAGGCTCAGCACCCTAAGGTTGTGGGTTCAAACCAACGCTGCTCCTTGTGACCTTGGGCAATTCACTTAATCCTCCCATTGCCCCAGGTATATTAGATAGATTGTGAGCCCACCGGGACAGACAGGGAAAATGCTCAAGTACCTGAATAAATTCATGTAAACCGTTCTGAGTTCCTGTGGGAGAACAGTATAGAAAATTTAATAAATAAACAATTTGAAGAGTTTCAGCCTCTGATCAGAGCTGGTATTGTGACATCATAATGCCACATTCCACCAATGCCTAAGAGCCAACCTCATCAGTGATGTCATAATAGCTTCATTGTCCTACACTTGACTCACTTTTGTTACATTTTGATTTCTAGAGTGGCGCAGTGGTTAAAGCTACAGCCTTAACACCCTGAGGTTGTGGGTTCAAACCCCATGCTGCTCCTTGTGACCCTGGCAAGTTATTTAATTCACTCATTGTCTCAGCTGCATTAGATAGTTTGTGAGCCCTCTGGGACAGACAGGGAAAAATGCTTGAGCACCTGAATAAATTCATGTAAAACCGTTCTGAGCTCCCCTGGGAGAACGGTAGAGAAAACTGAATAAATAAATTGAACATTGAAAGAGCAGATACAAATTCCTACTTCTCTGGATAGGTGGATACTCCTCAAACGAGTTTGCACATTTCCCGATCACACAGATTGGTCCACCCATTCAGCAACAGCTAGCACTCATCTGTGCAAGGTCTAATGGCTTTTGACAGCAGCACATTAAAACAAAATTGGAATTTATTATCTTACGTTCACGGAACAGATGCTGCATTTTTCTGTCCATCATTTCATTATGAAGTGTCCTTAAAAGATGTTTCTGTCTTTGTAGGATCACTTCAGTTTCAGAACTGTTCATCTGGGAACTGAAGCTGTGAATGGAACCTTGTTTAGGTTACTGTGGTTACAGAAGCACCGTGGCCAGTAGGGACAGTCTTGTGATAATTCATGCAAATATTAAACATTACCCCACTTTACTTATATATGCAAAGGGCGTACTGCTTTTTATATGCTAAGAGGCAGATTTTTCTACAATATATTGGATTAAACTTACCAGATAAGCTAGCTGATTAACTTTGATAGTCAGACATAAACAGCAAGCATGTTAGATTTTGAAGTTACCATGCCTTAACACAGTATATCACAAACTGTGTGCCGTGGCAGATTGCAGGTGTGCCACAAGACGCCCGAGGAGGGGAGGTGCCAGTAAAACCTCTGTTCTCTCATATTCTCTTCACACTGGACACAACTGAAAAGGTTGAGTCTTCACATAAGGTCCAAGGGCTGAGCCCAGCACTCATTGTTTCTCCTACCCAGAACAGACAGACACACCATCACTCTCTAAGAGCTCTGACTTATATAGGGGCAGGCCATACCATTACAGCCATCCCAGGAGGAGGATGCTATAAACAGATGGTATATGCCTCCTCTCTACTCTTCCATTAAAAAGAATAGTACTAGCTCTGAGGTATTTAGAGGCTAGACAATATTCCCAATCTTCCGTGAGAATATTTATACATTGATTTCTTAACTTTTTTAATAATATGTAAATTAGATAGTTTTTTTATGTATGGATCTTCAGAACGCCGTCGGGGACAAAATACTCGCTTAAGTCTCCATCAATCCAATTATTAATGAGTTTTTTTTTCTTTAAATTTATCATTTCTCATTGTTGTGCAAAAAATAATAAAGTTTATACACCCCTTTTCTTGAAATAAAACAATGCACAAGATAAGCGGTGCATAAGCTTTATTATTTTTTGCATAACGATAAGAAATGATAAATATAAAGGAAAAAAACAAATCAATAATTGGATTCATGTAGACCTAAGCAGTTGGGAGTATAATATTCTCATGAAAGATTGGGAATATTGTCTAGCATCTAAATACTTCGGAGCTAGTACTATTCTTTTTAACAGACTTGTATGATTACGTACTAAGCTAAGGGACCTTTGTATTTTGATAGCATACTCTCTGCTCTGACATACTAAGGCAGGGGTAGGCAATTCCGGTCCTCGAGAGCCGGAGCCAGGTCAGGTTTTCAGGATATCCACAATGAATATGTGCATGCACTGCCTCCTTGAGAAGCAAATCTATCTCATGCATATTTATTGTGGAGATCCTGAAATCCTGACCTGGCTCCGGCTCTCGAGGACTGGAATTGCCTACCCCTGTGCTAAGGCCTTGGGTATAGGAACATCAGGATTAGTTAGGATTCTATGAGGATCCTTAATAGGTATATGCATATCCTTAATAGGTACATGCATGAGGACAGTTTCCAAAAGTCATTTACCCAAATGAATGGGCTGTTTGAGAATTGCCCAGATTCCTTTTGGGTAAAGGTGGATGCTGTTAGTCCTATGAATTAGCTTTTTGACTGCAATTTGGGGTCCTTTTACTAAGGATATGTTAGCATTTAGCACACGCTAAAACGGCTAGTGCACCTTAGTAAAAGGACCCCTTATTTTTTGCCATCTATCAAATGCTCCCACCCCAAGCAGTTCACTAGTCTATATTATTGTTAAGCCATTCCTAACATTTCTTAATTTATTCAATTAAAATCAATAAATATCATGCATGTGGAAAACCCGTTTAATACAGAGGTTTTTAATTTTAAAGAACTAAGCTACCATGAAACTGGGTATAGTTGATAATAAGTATGTATTTCACAAACATATATTCTTTTCAGCAAGTGCATGCTTTTGATAGTAATGGCAGATAAAGATCCGAATGGTCCATCCAGTCTGCCCAACCTGATCCAATCTAAATTTTTTTCTTAGCTATTTCTGGGCAAAATCCAAAGCTCTATCCGTGCTTGGGTTCCTACTGCCGAAATCTCCATTAAAACCTACTCCAGCCCATCTACACCCTCCCAGCCATTGAAGCCCTCCCCAGCCCATCCTCTACCAAATGGCCATATACAGACACAGACCGTGCAAGTCTGCCCAGTACTGGCCTTAGTTCAATTTTTAATATTATTTTTTGATACTAGATCTTTTGTGTTCATCCCACGCTTCTTTAAACTCCGTCACCATTTTCTTCTCCACCACCTCTCTCGGGAGCGCATTCCAGGCATCCATCACCCTCTCCGTAAAGTAGAATTTCCTAACATTGCCTTTGAATCTACCACCCCTCAACTTCAAATTATGTCCTCTGGTTTTACCATTTTCCTTTCTCTGGAAAAAGATTATGTTCTATGTTAATACCCTTCAAATATTTGAACGTCTGAATCATATCTCCCCTGTCTCTCCTTTCCTCTAGGGCAGGGGTGTCAAAGTCCCTCCTCGAGGGCCGGAATCCAGTCGGGTTTTCTGGATTTCCCCAATGAATATGCATTGAAAGCAGTGCATGCAAATAGATCTCATGCAGATTCATTGGGGAAATCCAGAAAACCCGACTGGATTCTGGCCCTCGAGGACCGACTTTGACACCTGTGCTCTAGGGTATACATATTCAGGGCTTCCAGTCTCTCCTCATACATCTTCTGGCGCAAGCCTCCTATCATTTTCGTCGCCCTTCTCTGGACCACCTCAAGTCTTCTTATGTCCTTCGCCAGATGGTTTTCTGTTGGCAATATGGAAGATTAAAATTTGTCATACAAACTTAAAAATTGCATAGTCCATATTTTCAAATAAAGCTTGCTTAATGGAACTACAAAAAAATTAATTAAAAAAAAAAAAAAAACCAAGGACATCAAATGAAAACAGTAATTTTGACTGAGTGGAATATTTCTTCCAGTTGCACTTCTGGGTTGTTGTTTTTTGTTTTTCATTTCTATCTGTAGGGAAAGCCTTGCAACTCTGAGAGAAGCAGAACATTCACAGCTTTAAAGGACAAATTACATTTTTTTCCCCTGTGAAGAGATGGATTCTTGGGTGGTATTGACATATTTGAGTCTCAAGGTTAGCTTGTATTATTCAATGTCAGTCCCTTGATATTAGCTGTAGTGTAAGCTTAATGTATATTGGATTCTCAGTGGTTATTCAATAAGGCTTGCTCATGTTTTTTTATGTTCTATGGATGTAGGGTTTTTAATAGTTTACAATTATTCATGTATGCATGTTTTGCTACATACATTAAAGAAGTTTAGCATGTGTAGATGTGCATTTTTGGAAATATTTGAAAGTGTGTCTACTCATACAAGTGTTTGGCTTTCTTTTCCTGACTTTTGATTTTTTTTTTTTTTTTTTTTAAATTATTTCACATTTTTGTTTTAAAACCTTTTTAACACATGCTAATCATGTTAAATTGATTTTATAATCGCTAACTTTATCAGGGCAGACTAATGAATTCACATTTGTATTATAAACCTCTGTCATTCCTATTTAGCCTTGCTTCATAAGGAAACCATTCTACCATCATTTTAATTGACGTGCTGTATATCTTTTCTATTTCTGCTTTTTTTGAAATCTAGAGGCATTAGAATAATGCTTTATCCCAGGACAAGCAGGCAGCATATTCTTGACTGATTGGTGACGGCACCGACGGAGCCCCGGTACGGACAATTTTAGAGTGATTGCACTCTAAGAACTTGGAAAGTTCTAGTAGGCCGCACCGCGCACAAGCGAGTGCCTTCCCGCCCGACAGAAGCGCGCGGTCCCCAGTTTCTTAGTTTCCGCGGAGCTAAGAAGACGCGTCCTTTTCAACGGCTGTTGAAAAGATCTTTTTCTATCGCCTTCCCGCTCGCGAAAACCCTTCAGGAAATATAATTTCCTTTTTTTATTTTATTCTTTGTTGTTTAAAAAAAACAAAAAAAAACAAACTTTATTTTTTTCGGTTCGCCCCGGCGGGGCCTGTTGCCACCATCGAGGCCTCGGCCTTCGATTTGGCAGAAGCCGTTTTTACGTTCATGCCCCCCCAACCTGGGTTTAAGAAGTGCCAGCGGTGCGCACGGCCCATTTTTCTCACCAACCCGCATAACTGGTGCTTACAGTGCCTGGGTCCTGACCATCGGGCGTCCACCTGCACCCGCTGTGCCACTTTAAAAAAGAGAACCTTGAAAAACCGTCAGATCCAGCAACGGTTATTGTTTGGTGCCGATATGTCTGATTCTGCGGCACCGACATCGGCCCCGTCTCAGTCGGCACCCACCTCGTCGACACTGCGCGACACTGCGCCGGCGTCGCATCCTTCAGGTAAGCCAGCTAAGAAGCCTTCCCCGCTGGAGCGTCCTCCGGTCTCAGTAGCAGCGAGCCCAGTCCTGCTGACCTCGAGGCACCCGCGGAAGCGCTCCGCACCGATTGAGGTGAGCCCCTCGACCTCGGGTTCCTCCTCTTCGGAGTGTCGAGCGGCACCGAAGGTACTGCAGAAGAAAAAAGCGGTACCGGTGCCTTCTCTGGACGAGCGAATTGCTGCCGTCCTGCAGATGAAACTCAAGGAGCAGTTGCAACAGCTCCTTCCCGCACTATTGAAACTGAGCCTTCCAGTCCCGGTCCGGTCTGAGCCACCGGTACCGACAGTGGAGCATACCCTTTTATCTGCATCCACTTTGTCGGTACCGGTACATTCTGCTTCATCAGTATCCATGCCGATCTTAGCACCGGAACCGAGGTCCTTACACCAGGCTGTGCAAACTTCGGCACCGACACAGCCCTTAACATCTCCCGGTACCGCTTCTCTAAGGTCGGGTAAGTCGACACGCAAAACTCGACACCTGGAACCTTCCACACCGGAGTCCCGGGATCGCAGCTTCCAAGTTAGGGATCCTGATCTGTGGGGTGACTCCGAAGAGCCTCTTCTCTCTGAGGGGGAGTGTTCATCGGCTGACGAGGATCCTTCTGTTTTAGATCCGTCCTCTAAGCCAGATGCAACCTCTTTCACCTCTCTATTCCCTTGGAGGCTGAGTCCAAAAAATCCAAAGCGTTTCTTGATGCACTGGATTTTGACCAGCCTCCAAGGGAATTTCTGAAATTACCCCTCCACGATATCTTGAGAGAGACTTTTTACAAGAATCTGGAGACACCTTTGACCATCCCAGGAGCCCCTCGTAAATTGGACTCCTTGTATAAAGTCATCCCCATTCCTGGCTTTGACAAACCGCAACTCCCACATGAGTCCCTCTTAGTGGAATCCACACTAAAAAAATCCACGGGAGCTAGTGTGTATGCCTCAGTCCCTCCTGGCAGAGAAGGTAAGGCCATGGATAAATTCGGCAATAGGTTGTATCAGAATGCAATGTTGGCTAACAGGTCAGGGAATTATGCCTTTAATTTTTCTTTTTATCTAAAGCATTTCATTCAAAATCTGGCTGCTTTTGAAAAGTACCTCCCTGACCGCAAGAGAGCTGCGTTT
This sequence comes from Geotrypetes seraphini, assembly GCF_902459505.1. Classification (NCBI taxonomy): domain Eukaryota; kingdom Metazoa; phylum Chordata; class Amphibia; order Gymnophiona; family Dermophiidae; genus Geotrypetes; species Geotrypetes seraphini. Next base: position 149,272,865 of record NC_047092.1, on the reverse strand, counting down.
CACCAAACTTCTTCATCTCTCCTACAGCTTCGCAAATTCATGGTCCGGTCGATCTACGCCACAGTTGAACTGACCTCTCGAGCCACGGCCATGTCGGTTGCCATGCGTCGTCTGGCATGGCTCAGAGTTTCAGAACTTGATGTCAACCATCAAGATCGACTAGCTAATGCGCCTTGCATAGGCGATGAGCTCTTTGGAGAATCCATGGACTCCACTACACAAAAACTCTCTACCCATGAGACTAGGTGGGATACTCTCCTCAAAACTAAAAAGAAGACCCCACCTACCAGGCCTTTTAGGCAGCAATCGGCCTACCAACGCCACTATGTGGCTCGTCCCTTACCACCGGCTCCTCAACAGCCTAGACGTCAGCGCCAACAACAACGGCAGACTCCTAGGCCAGCACAGCAACAACAGGTAAAGCCTCCTCCACCTCAAAAGTCTACCCAACCCTTTTGACTTGGTTCTCCAGGGCATAGCCAGCGTTCTACCATCTGCCCATCTTCCACGACCCATAGGAGGACGTCTTGCTTTTTACATCAGCCGTTGGGAAATCATCACCTCGGATCAGTGGGTCCTCAACTTCATCCGCCACGGCTACTCTCTCAACTTTCAGACTCTTCCTACCCAAAGTCTGCCAAGAGAGTCTGCTTCGAACACTCCTCAGTCTTCCCTCCTTCTTCAAGAGGTTCAATCCCTCCTCCTTCTGAACGCCATAGAGGAGGTTCCTCTGGATCAAAAGGGGCAGGGATTTTACTCCCGTTATTTTCTGGTCCCCCAAAAAACAGGAGATCTCAGACCCATCCTAGATCTTCGCGATCTCAACAAATGCTTGGTCAAAGAGAAATTCAGGATGCTTTCTCTGGCCACTCTTTACCTTCTTCTCAATCAAGGCGACTGGCTATGCTCCCTCGATCTCAAAGAGGCATATACTCACATACCGGTCAATCTGGCCTCCAGACAGTACCTCCGCTTCATGATCAATCATTGTCATTACCAATACAAGGTGCTGCCCTTCGGTCTTGCCTCCTCTCCAAGAGTGTTCACCAAATATCTGATTGTGGTGGCTGCCTTTCTACGCTCTCACCACCTTCAGGTCTTTCCTTACCTGGACGACTGGTTAATCAAGGCCAATTCAACTCAGACAGTACTTCTGGCCACCAACCAGACCATCCTGTTTCTGCAGCTTCTGGGGTTCGAGATCAATCTACCCAAATCTCATCTCATCCCCACTCAGAGACTTCAATTCATTGGAGCGGTGCTGAACACAGTCCTCATGAGAGTGTTCCTGCCGTCCAACCGTCTTCTAACTCTTCAATCTCTATGTCAGCAGGTGCTTCCACAACATTCCATCTCTGCCAAGCAAATGATGATACTCTTGGGTCACATGGCCTCCACCGTTCATGTCACACCATTCGCACGTCTCCACCTGCGCACTCCTCAATGGACCCTAGCTACCCAGTGGTCCCAAGCGACGGATCCTTGCTCACGACACATATTTGTGACATCATCTCTTCGTCAGTCTCTGCAATGGTGGTTGATGTCCTCAAATCTCTCCAGAGGTCTTCTGTTCCATCTACCTCCTCATCAACTTGTCATCACCACTGACGCCTCCCCTTATGCCTGGGGGGCTCATTTGAACGAGTTCCAAACTCAAGGACTTTGGACAGCCCAGGAAATGAAGCATCACATCAATTTCCTGGAACTCAGAGCGATGTTTTATGCCCTCAAGGCCTTCCAACATCTTCTCTTTCCTCAAGTCCTACTTCTGTGCACAGACAATCAAGTTGCAATGTACTACATCAACAAGCAGGGTGGGACAGGCTCTCGCCTCTTGTGCCAGGAAGTCCAGAAGATTTGGGCTTGGGCCACAGATCACCAATTATTCCTGAAAGCTATCTACATTCAGGGAGAACAGAATTCCTTAGCGGACAAACTCAGCAGAATTCTCCAGCCTCACGAATGGACTCTCGATCCTTTAACTCTACAGTCCATCTTCGCTCAGTGGGGCACTCCTCAGATAGACCTCTTTGCAGCTCCTCACAATCACCAGCTGCCCCTCTTCTGCTCCAGACTCTACTCTCCTCACCGTCTGGCAGCGGATGCCTTTCTCCTCGATTGGTCCAATCTGTTCCTGTATGCTTTCCCTCCGCTACCTCTCATGTTACGAACCTTGTTCAAGCTCAAGAGGGAACAGGCCACCATGATTCTCATCGCTCCACGATGGCCCAGGCAACATTGGTTCTCCCTTCTACTTCAACTCAGTTCCAGGGAACCTATACTTCTTCCACTGTTTCCTTTTCTGCTTACACAACAGACCCTTCTACATCCCAACCTCCAGTCTCTGCACCTGACAGCTTGGTATCTCTCAAGCTGACTTTTGTCTCAGCCCGTTCGTTCTATTCTGGATGCCTCCAGGAAACCGGCCACTCTGCAATGTTACCATCAGAAGTGGACAAGATTTTCTTCCTGGTGTCTTCTTCATCATCATGATCCTACGTCCCTTGCAGTGGAGACCTTGTTGGATTACCTTCTTTCTTTGTCTGATTCTGGTCTCAAGTCTACTTCCATCAGAGTCCACCTCAGTGCTATTGCTGCTTTTCATGAGCCAGTTCATGGAAAACTCCTGTCAGCTCATCCTTTGGTTTCCAGGTTCATGCGGGGTCTTTTCAATGTGAAACCACCTCTTAAAGTTCCCCCTGTAGTCTGGGATCTCAATGTGGTTCTCTCCGCCTTAATGAAGCCTCCGTTTGAACCTTTGGCTACAACTCCTTTCAAGTTTCTCACTTGGAAAGTGGTCTTCCTTATTGCTCTAACCTCTGCCAGGAGGGTCAGTGAGCTACATGCACTAGTTGCGGATCCACCTTTTACAGTCTTTCATCATGACAAGGTGGTTCTGCGTACACATCCAAAGTTTCTCCCTAAGGTTGTCTCTGAATTCCATCTCAACCAATCCATTGTTCTGCCTGTCTTCTTTCCGAAACCTCACTCTCATTCTGGAGAACAGGCTCTGCATACTTTGGACTGTAAGTGGGCTTTAGCTTACTATTTAGAGCGTACTAAGCCCCACAGATCAGCTCCCCAACTCTTTCTGTCCTTTGATCCGAATAAATTGGGACGTCCTGTTTCTAAACGTACGTTGTCAAATTGGCTTGCAGCGTGCATTTCATTCTGTTATGCTCAGTCCGGACTGACACTGGAAGGTTCTGTCACGGCCCATAGAGTTCGAGCTATGGCAGCATCTGTGGCTTTCCTCCGTTCCACTCCTATTGAGGAAATCTGCAAAGCTGCTACTTGGTCCTCAGTTCATACTTTTACATCTCACTATTGGCTGGATGCATTCTCCAGACGGGATGGACACTTCGGCCAATCTGTTTTGCAAAATTTGTTTTCCTAATGGCCAACCTTCTCTCCATCCCTCTTTTTGTTAGCTTGGAGGTCACCCATCAGTCAAGAATATGCTGCCTGCTTGTCCTGGGATAAAGCACAGTTACTTACCGTAACAGGTGTTATCCAGGGACAGCAGGCAGATATTCTTGCATCCCACCCACCTCCCCGAGTTGGCTTCTTAGCTGGCTTATCCTAACTGGGGACCGCGCGCCTCTGTCGGGCGGGAAGGCACTCGCGCGTGCGCGGTGCGGCCTACTAGAACTTTCCAAGTTCTTAGAGTGCAATCACTCTAAAATTGTCCGTACAGGGGCTCCGTCGGTGCCGTCACCCATCAGTCAAGAATATCTGCCTGCTGTCCCTGGATAATACCTGTTACGGTAAGTAACTGTGCTTTATTCTCCATCGCTTTTTGAAGAGTTTGTGACATTCTGTTTGCTTTTTGAGATTGCCGCTGCACACTGGGCAAAATGAAAAGCCGAATAAAGACAAAAGAAATGAGATGGAAATCAAGCAGAGTAGCTAACGTATATATTCGAATATAAGTCGATCCAAATATAAGTCAAGATCCCCATTTTTCCCCCAAAAAAGGAGGAGAAATGGATGACTCAAATATAACGAAAAGGCATTGGTAGTGCCCTGTATATAACTCTCAAAGAAATTTCACTGGCTATGAATAAAGAGTTTTCTGCCCGGGGCCATGAAAGCTACTAACGTTTAACGTTTTTCTAGGTCCATACTGAGGTATCTCATTTATTATTATTATTATTATTTACATTATTGTCTTTATTTATAGCCAGTGAAATTTCTTTGAGAGTTATATACAGGGCACTACCAATTCCTTTTCGTTTTATTGCATTACATTTTTGGTAGTTTTTTCAGAGTTTTTACATTGACTCGAATATAAGACAGGGGGCCCTGCCAGGATCTGCACCCAGTGTCTCCTCCCTCATGCCCTCCCCTGCCAGGTTCTGCACTCAGCCCCACCTCTCTGCCAAGTTCTTCACCCAGCCCCCTTCCCTCCCTGTCCTGCAAGACTCAGCTCAGCCCCCTTCCCTACCAGGCTCTGCACCAAGCCCCCTTCCCTTCCTGCCTTAACAGGCTCTGAACTCAGCCCCTTTCCCTGCCAGGGTCTGAACCCAGCCCCCTCACTCCCTGCCAGGCTCTGCACCCTGTCCCACCTTCCTTCCCTGTACCCTCTTCCCCCTCTAGTTGTCTAGTGGTAGGCCGGGACAGGAGGGATCCCTCCCGTCTACCGTCCTAGCCGATACTAACAATTTTTTTACCTCCCTCGTCCCTCCCCTCCCCCACGTACCTTTTCCCTGTTGGTCCAGTAGTGTATGGGCAGGAACGAGATTCCACACTTGAGCCCCTCCTTCTGATCTTTCTGCCAGCAGCCAGTGGCGCCCCGGGCCAGCAGGCAGGATCAAGCTTTTTGAGCTCCGGCCCAGCCCTGTGCTGCTCCCTGAATGGCTGCCACGAGAACTGGTGGCAGCCATTAGGGAGCGGTGCAGGGCCAAGGGGAGCTCGAAAAGCTCGCTCCTATCTGCTGGCCCGGGTGTGCTGCTGGCTGCGAGATCAGAAGGAGGGGCTTGAGTGCGGAATGCTCGCTCCTGCTCATACACCACTAGATCACTAGGGAAAAGGTACACGGGTGAGGGGATAAAAAATTGTTAGTATCGGCTGGGTTGGGAGACAGGAAGAATCCCACCTGTCCCAGCCTAATGGCAGGCCTGCAGCAAGTCTGGAAGGGTGTCGGGTGGTCACCAGGTGATGATCCGAATATAGGACGAGACCGCCATTTTTGGGCCCAAAAATCTCATCCTATATTTGAGTATATGGTAATTTGCTTATTGATTTATCAGAGATTTTCAGAAAAATAATCATAAAACAGAATCAAATTGTGTTTGGGTGGTGGATATCCAATAAAACTCTTTTGAAAAATTGGTATGAAGTTCTAATAGTAAAAAAACCCCAAAAACTATTTATCCCTGCAGCTAATATAAGAAATGTCTCTGCTGCCTTAAGACCCCGTTATGACAAGATGAATGGACATAGGTCACTGAAGTATGAACATCTGTGATGCTGGTTGATGCTAAAAAGGAGCAGTTCAGTTAGATTTTGGTTGAACAGAAGATCTGGAGCATTAGTCAGTTTGGGTGAGGGAGGAGAAGGGATGTAGAATAGCCTACATTATAGAATCAGCCAGAAAAAAATCATTTTATAAAATGAAACATTCTAAATTCATGTGTTATGTCAACGACGTTCAGGACTAAATCCTATATATAGTACCAAAAAATCAGAGCTGCCTAAAAATGCGCTAAGTGCTGTTCTATAAATGGCACATAAATTACAGGAACTCCCGTGCCTCCTAGGCCCTCACCCCCCTTGTTGGAATCGCATACAAAATTTACACACAGATCCTGGAACCTGCAAGTATGCACTTAGGGCTCCTTTTGCTAAGCTGCGGTAGCGTTTTTAGCGTGCGCTAACCCCCATGCTACACGGAGAAAGTAACGCCAGCTCAATGGAGGCGTTAGCATCTAGCGCGCGTGGCAATTTAGTGCGCGCTAAAACCGCTAGCGCAGCTTAGTTAAAGGAGCCCTTAAATTTTAATTGACCCAGATTAGTTCTGATAATTGATTAGCACCCAATTAGTACTAATTGTCTTGTTCAATTAAATTGGATGCGGAAATTGAGCACGCACCCAAATTTTCACATGCAGTTTTTAGCACCGTTTATAGAAGTAGGCTGGCATTGTGTGGTATGGTAGATATTGGATAGGCAATGTACCACCAAAAAGTATTCACTATATCAATCTAATTATCTGAGATTACTTAGGCTAGATTCCAAAATACAGAAAAAAGACCTCAGTGTTCTCTGAGAATGAACTCAGGAAACTACTATGACAACTACTGAATTATCATAGGGAGCACTTCCTTGGTCATAGAAAAACTCCGTTAAAGTGCAGTACATATATAAATATTTTAGCAAATTCTTATAATCAAAAAGGTCTGTAATCAAAAGGAAGGAATCCGTACTTATCTCAGAATTATCCTCAGATATGGAACAGATCTCGGCTGCTCGATAGTATACAGTCTCCCTGTGCAGGGAAAGATTTTCATGAACTTGAATTGAGTCCCTGCACCGGGACACTGTATACTATCGAGCAGCCGAGATCTGTTCCATATCTGAGGATAATTCTGAGATAAGTGCGGATTCCTTCCTTTTGATTACAGACCTTTTTGATTATAAGAATTTGCTAAAATATTTATATATGTACTGCACTTTAACGGAGTTTTTCTATGACCAAGGATGTGCTCCCTATGACAATTCAGTAGTTGTCATAGTAGTTTCCTGAGTTCATTCTCAGAGAACACTGAGGTCTTTTCTCCGTATTTTGGAATCTGCCCTAAGTAATCTCAGATAATTGGGTTGATATAGTGAATACTTTTTGGTGGTACATTGCTTTTGCTTGGTATTCTGCTTGTGTTACTTTTGTTTTTTTTGTCAGATATTGGATAGGAACATTGGGAATCAAGAGGTAGAATGATGATGAAAATAAAGTGTCAGGCTAGAAGATTTCAACAAAGAAATATCTAGCATCTTTTTACTGAAAATCAATTTTGTTCAATTTATTTTTATGTCAGACAGGCAAACTCCACAATGTACACATTTGATGAAGTAATCAATTTGTAACTGCCTGTGGTAATGACCTACTATTCACTTTCATAGTACAGATGAATAATTTCTAGACAGTACCCTGGAAAAACTGTATATGTGCATATATTATTCTAGCCATTATTCTGAGATTGAGACGAGTCTGGCAGTCTGTTGAGTATAGCTAATAAAACTTTATTGTTCTTTATTGACATACATTGTGTTTATTTACTGTAACTAGACACTGTAGTCTTAATAATGTCTCCAAATAGCTTTGTTTCATACATAAAAAGTTAAGGCAGCATCAAAGAAGACATGAACCTTTGGTACTGGATTGTGTGGATCAGAACCATGGGTTTATGAATTTACGCTGTGTGGTTTTTGAACCATATAGCCCTCTTCAGCACATCAGAGTAATGTACGTAGGAAATTGTATCAAAAAGAGCAAAAAAAGATTTATATACTAAGAGTTCCTTTTACAAAGATGCGTTAGGGCCTTAACGCGCAGAATAGCGCGCACTAAATCGCCACACGCGCTAGACCTTAATGCCAGCATTATTCTAGAAGCGTACCATGCGGTTTAGTACGCGGTAATTTTGTGCGTGCGCTAAAAATGCTAACGCACCTTAGTAAAAGGAGCCCTAAATTCTTTTTGGCCAAATGGATTGAATTGCAAAATAGAATGGTTTTCTTTTTTTTTTTTCTTTTTGAGGAAGTGACATCAGATGACTGGAGGTTGGGCCTTGGTGCTCTGGTTGCATTGGGCACCATTTTGAAGAGAAAGCCACATGGAAATGTTGGAATAAATCCCTTGAAGCAGCCAGATGGAGACCTAGTCTTCTAGAGATAGGGAGTGGTCTAGTGGTTAGAGCAGCTGCCTCAGCCTCTGAGGTTGTGAGTTCATTTCCCACTGTAGCTCCTAGTGACACTGGGCAAGTCAATTAATACTTCATTGCCCCAAGTAAAAAAATAAGTACCTGTCTAAAATATATAAATTGCTTTGATTGTAACCACACAAAAAAAGTGGTATATAAAGTCCAGGGCCGGATTTAGATGAAAAGAGGCCCTAGGCTATTCCACTTATGAAGCCCTTTCACCTCCCATTTTTAAGTTTGTAAATTACATGAGAGATAATAAAATACATCATTACTGTGATATATATCAATATGTTAAATGAAACATGCTGTTATTGGTACTAACCTTTATAAAAAATGTGACACGGATAATAAATAAAAAAAAGTCAAGAACACTTATTTGGACATTTATTCTCAGCACCATATATAGTACTTGTAACAATAACTAATCAAACATAACACACAACATTGCCCCTTCCTATGTCCATAGTGCCCCAGTGCATCCTTCCTCACCTCACCCCCCCTCCGATGCCCGCCTGCCTCCCATTCCCCTTCCATTGAACACCCCCCATGCCATCCTGCCTGCCTGCCTTCCATCCCCCTTCCACTGAAACCCCCCCCCCCCCCCGATGCCAGTCTGGGCTGCCCTGTCCTGACAGATCCACGTTTTGCCTCTCTCCCCAGCCTTTTCCAGACTGACGTCTTTCCCTCCCCGATCCTCCTCCCAGGGCGAGAAAAAGAAAGGGAGAAGCTGAGTCGGCGCCCCGTTGTGGTTGGAGCCGGTTCCGATCCCGAAGCGTAGAATTTCTCCTTATTTTCGGTTCAGTGTTTTAGTGTTCACTGTTTTTAGAATAGTGTAATTTTAATTTTGCTAACAATTTGAATGTAGGCCCCTCTTGATCTTGAGGCCCTAGGCTGAAGCCTAGTTAGCCTATAGGAAAATCCAACCCTGATAAAGTCCCATTCACTTTACCCTTTAAGATAGGCTCAGAGATTCTACTGGGGGAGGGGGAAGAAGTCATGTCTATATTTCCTATGCAAGCCCCTTTAAGAAATGCTTAATATATTTGCAAGGTACCATTTGCATGGTCCAAGCTTGAGTGGGGCTCAAAGTGGTGTAAAGGCTTGTACTTGTTAGGTTCATGCTAATCAAAGCTCAAGCAGGCCTCAAGAGGGTGAACAATCTTTCTTTCTCTACTAAGTTTATTCCCTTCATTATCTTGAATGTTTCATCATGTCCCCTCTCAGTCTCCTCTTTTCAAGGGAGAAGAGGGTCAGTTTTTCTAGTCTCTCACTGTACATCAACTCCCTTAACCATTTTTGTCGCTCTTCTCTGGATCCTTTCGAGTAGAACTATGTCCTTTTTCATGTACGACGACCAGTATTGGACTCAGTATTCTAGGTGGGGGCGCACCATGGCCGGGTACAGTGGCATGATAACATTCTCCGATCTGTTTGTGATCCCCTTCTTAATCATTCCTAGCATTCTGTTTGCCTTTTTCACCGACGTCACACATTGCACGGATGGCTTTATTGACTTGTCTACAAGTACTCCCAAGTCTCTTTCCTGGGGGGGGGGTTGTCTCCGAGTACTTCACCAGACATCCTGTATTTGTGTATAATATTTTTGTTGCCGACATGCATTACCTTGCACTTATCCACGTTGAACTTCATTTGCCATTTTGCGGCCCATTCCTCAAGCACGTTTACCGTATTTTCACGCAAATAACACGCACCCGTATAAAACGCGCACACGAATATAGCGCGCAGAAATCACGATGATTTGCACAAAAACTTTGATATACCGCGCTCACGGGTATACCGCGCATGCTGCCCGACGCTCCTTTCGCCCGCCCTGACTTTCCGTGCGCTGTCCCGACTCTCCGTTCACCCCCCCCTGACTTCCGTGCACTGTCCCCCCTTGAAGGTCTGTCCCCATCCTGAAAGCCTGATGCCCCCCCCCGACGTCCGATACATCCCTCCCCCCCCCGAAGGACCGCCGACTCCCCAACAATATCGGGCCAGGAGGGAGCCCAAATCCTCCTGGCCACGGCGACCCCCTAACCCCACCCCGCACTACATTACGGGCAGGAGGGATCCCAGGCCCTCCTGCCCTCGACGCAAACCCCCCTCCCCCCCAAGAACCTCCGACCGCCCCCCAGCCGACCCGCGATCCCCCTGGCGACCCCCACGACCCCCCCACCCCCCTTACACCGCCGACTTCCCGACTTCCCGACAACACCGCCGACTTCCCGACAATATCGGGCCAGAAGGGAGCCCAAACCCTCCTGGCCACGGCGACCCCCTAACCCCACACCGCACTACATTACGGGCAGGAGGGATCCCAGGCCCTCCTGCCCTCGACGCAAACCCCCCTCCCCCCCAAGAACCTCCGACCGCCCCCCAGCCGACCCGCGATCCCCCTGGCGACCCCCACGACCCCCCCACCCCCCTTCCCCGTACCTTTAGTAGTTGGCCGGACAGACGGGAGCCAAACCCGCCTGTCCGGCAGGCAGCCAACGAAGGAATGAGGCCGGATTGGCCCATCCATCCTAAAGCTCCGCCTACTGGTGGGGCCTAAGGCGCGTGGGCCAATCAGAATAGGCCCTGGAGCCTTAGGTCCCACCTGGGGGCGCGGCCTGAGGCACATGGTCGGGTTGGGCCCATGTGCCTCAGGCCGCGTCCCCAGGTGGGACCTAAGGCTCCAGGGCCTATTCTGATTGGCCCACGCGCCTTAGGCCCCACCAGTAGGCGGAGCTTTAGGATGGATGGGCCAATCCGGCCTCATTCCTTCGTTGGCTGCCTGCCGGACAGGCGGGTTTGGCTCCCGTCTGTCCGGCCAACTACTAAAGGTACGGGGAAGGGGGGTGGGGGGGTCGTGGGGGTCGCCAGGGGGATCGCGGGTCGGCTGGGGGGCGGTCGGAGGTTCTTGGGGGGGAGGGGGGTTTGCGTCGAGGGCAGGAGGGCCTGGGATCCCTCCTGCCCGTAATGTAGTGCGGGGTGGGGTTAGGGGGTCGCCGTGGCCAGGAGGGTTTGGGCTCCCTTCTGGCCCAACTACCAAAGGTACGGGGAAGGGGGGTGGGGGGGTCGTGGGGGTCGCCAGGGGGATCGCGGGTCGGCTGGGAGGCGGTCGGAGGTTCTTGGGGGGGAGGGGGGTTTGCGTCGAGGGCAGGAGGGCCTGGGATCCCTCCTGCCCGTAATGTAGTGCGGTGTGGGGTTAGGGGGTCGCCGTGGCCAGGAGGGTTTGGGCTCCCTTCTGGCCCGATATTGTCGGGAAGTCGGCGGTCGTTCGGGGTGGGGGTGCGAGTGGTCCTGCCGGGGGGGGGGGGATGTATCGGACGTCGGGGAGTCGGCCGGGCAAGAGGGCTTGGGCTCCCTCTTGCTCCGATCGTGGATGCGGGTGTGGGTGGGAGCGCGTGCGAGCGGTCGTTCGGGGTGGGGGTGCGAGTGGTCCTGCCGGGGGGGGGGGATGTATCGGACGTCGGGGAGTCGGCCGGGCAAGAGGGCTTGGGCTCCCTCTTGCTCCGATCGTGGATGCGGGTGCGGATGGGAGCGCGTGCGAGCGGTCGTTCGGGGTGGGGGTGCGAGCGGTCCTGCTGGGGGGGTGAATCGGGCGTCGGGCGGGGTGGGAACTATGTTTTAAAACTTTGGTATAACGCGCGAGGGGTATGCGCGGTAGGTAAAAACGCGTATAACGCGCGCGTTATATGCGTGAAAATACGGTATGTCTCATTGTAGGTCTTTGCAATTCTTCTGTGTCCTCACTACTCTGAATAACTTTGTATTGTCTGCAAATTTTATCACCTCGCTCATAATAATTTCCAGGCCGTTTATAAATATGTTGAAGAGCACGGGCCCGAGCACCGAACCCTGCGGCACTCCACTCGTGACGCTTTTCCAGTCTGAGTATTGTCTATTTACCACCACTCTCTGTTTCTTATCCACCAACCAGTTTTTAATCCATGTGAGAATATCACCCTCAATTCCATGGCTCGCAATGTTAAATGAAACCACATATATTTTATTTATTTATTCAATTTTCTATTCTGTTCTTCCAGAGAAGCTCAAAATGGTTTACATGTATTTATTCAGATAGTCAAGAATTTCCCTGTCTATCCCTGTGGACTCACAATCTATCTAATGTACCTGGGGCAATGGGGGGGGGGGGGTTAGGTGACTTGCCCAGGGTCACAAGGAGCAGCGTGGGTGCAGAGGCTGTAGCTTTAACCATTGCGCCACACTCTCCCCAGTTATCCTATAAATCTACTGTATAAAGGAATGTAGATGCCTCTTTCTTTTGTAGAATACACTTCTTCCAGGTGCCCTATTATAGAATTGCCCTGGCTATCTCAAAGTTAGTCCTGCTTCTACAGCTGGAATTTGGGATATATCCTTGCGGTATACACAAGAATAACTGAACAGATTGGATGAATCCAGGTGGTCTCTTTTTCAGCTGTAGAGTAGCTGTGTAATGGTTACAGTCAGTGGTGTAGTAAGGGGGGGCAGACCACCCCAGGTATCATTTTCTCGGGGGTGGTGGGGTGCTAGTACATCCTATCCACTCCATCCCCGTACCTCTTTAAATATTCGCTGGTGCGAGCAGCGTCTTCCACTTGCTGCTGGTGTTGGCTTCCTTCTGCCATCACTTCCTGGACATGGAACCAGGATGTGATGCAAGAAGGGAGCCAAGGCAGGTGCGAGCAGCTGGTGGAAGGTGCTGCTCGTGCTGGTGAACTTTTTTGAGAGTTATGCAGGGGGCGCTGAAGTGGTGGTGGAAGGGTGGAGGCACCCAAGTGACAGGGATGAGGGTGGAGGCTGGCGCATGGTTTGGCGATGCAAGAAAGGGGCACAAAAACAACAACGAAGGAGACCAGATGGTGCTCAATCCTATTTATTTAATAGACTTGACACGATCGTGTTTCGGCCCAAGAGGGCCTGCCTCAGGAGTCTTTATACTGAGTAATAACACCAATGACGTGTCAATCCAAATGTCCAAATGTTGCAATAAAAACACTGAAAAAGACCAGAATGATGGCTGACAGCGATTACAGCGAATACCGCCCTGTGTGCCAACCTTCCTCACTTCACCACTGGTTACAATACTGTGCAGAAAACCAGGGAAGCCCAGTTGAAATGCCACTGCAGCTCTTTGTGATCTTGGGCAGTTCATGTGACCTTCCATTGTCTCCAGTACAAGCTCAGACTGTGAGCCGTCTGGGGACAGAAATACCTACTGTATCTGAGGGTACATCACTTTGATGGCTTGCAGATGGAATATAAGAAATACAGTCGACTATGCTTAAGTGCAAGGCCTCTGGACCGGAACGCAATGTGCGCTTAATCGGAGTACCACTTTTTAGTCATGAAAAATCACAGTATGCTGTAGTTAAATGCAATAAAACTTTTATTCAGTAAAAAAAAAAAACACGTTAAACAATTCTACATAGTTCAGTTTTAGAAACAGCACTGTTCCGTCTAATGCAAAAACCTTTTTTTAAACCAACACTCTACTGAAATAATCAGTCATTGTTTTCTGCATGCAGATTGCACGATTCAGGCTGTGTATCTGACTACTGATGTTGTGAAACTATCTATAGTCATGACATCCATATCTCCAGATAACAACGCAGCATGTATAGGGACTTCAGCGCATCCGAGAAGGAAGCAATCTCTGCAGGTGGTTCATTAGTCGTGATGACCGCATCAGTATCTCCGTCCTCATCAGACTCTTGGTTGTCTGCAGTGTCCTTTATGACTGTACAGATGTCAGAATTAGTGCTGTCAGATGATGTGGGCACAGCGTGGTCAACGGCGACATACAGCTCAAACTCTTGTGGCGAGAGTCCAGCTGGAAGTTCAGTGGACGAAGTGCCAGCTTCAGTTGTCTCATCGACACATTCAGCCAGAGACAATGACTTTTGACCAGTCAAAGACAAAGGTTTTTTCCATGAGATGCTATGGTGCAGTTTCAAAAGTTTGAACACCTGGCCAGTGCTGATCCGAAACACGTGGCTCATCAACGTGAGAACGTGATTGTTTTTAACCGGAGTGAACCTAACGTGAACGCATAGAGGTGGGACCTATAACATCGGTGCGCATAAGCGGATTGTGTGCTTATCAGAATTGCAATTATCCGGAGTTTATATCTATTGACTTTAATGTAAAAACACGGGACTATGGTGGTAGGCTGCGGATAACCAAAGCATGCTCTTAATCAACGGAGTCAACAGTACTTAGGCGGAGTCAACAGTAACTTTAAAAAAGCTCTCAACTGCTATGTTACTGTGTATCTTATGTTTGATTTATACTGTTAATGAGTCCTTCCCGTTTGATCTGTGGACTTTAATTATTATGTTCATTGCTTTGATGATAGATGACCTATCGGATTAAGAAACATAATTTAGTTCTGTTAATCAGTGAAATCCCATAATGGTGTGTTCTGTGTCATGCTTTGAATGTAATGTGGAGAATGCGCTCTGAATTCACGGAGCTTTTAAAAGGAAAACTGTCTTAAAATGAAGAAATTAGGTGACAGGGCAGGCAGTTTTCAAATTAACAGATGGTTCTTATCAAACTGCGAATGGTTTTAACAATTTGAAAATGAAAATCAGATGTGAGAGTAGAGGGAAAAATCACAATGACTTTGTTGGAAGATGAAAAATAGGGTGTCATAATTAAAATAAATTTTAGATTCTATACTTGCTCTGACTGCAGCGACCATTATAGAGTCCTGTCGCACTGTGAAGCTGAAAGTTATAGTTGGCCTAAGATGGGCTTTAATCTTTCCATAGCAAAGAATCAAAAGAGGTTCTTTGCAATGGTTTGTGCTGATCCCTCACAGTAGCCAGGGAAGGTGTGACATCTAAGCCAGTGTTTCTCAACTCGGTCCTTGAGTTACCCCCTTGCCAGTCAGGTTTTCAGGCTATCCACAATGAATATGCATGAAAGAAATTTACATATAATGGAGGCAGTGTATGCAAATCCAAGTTTATGCATATTCATCGAGGATAGTCTGAAAACCTGACTGGCAAGGGAGTACTCCAGGACCGAGTTGAGAAACACTGATCTAAGACGCCCAATTTTTATACAAATATGTTTTAAGAATTGCAATGTTTTAAAATCTCTAATACAAAATGCAGGGTCTGCACGGCATAATACAAATGGTCACCTGTCATGATATAACTAATGTGGTTTATATGGAGATGTTATACTACACAAACAGTTTCTGTATAATTACTAGCAATACAGTGCAGCGTAATCAATTTCCATAGTGCCATTTTGATGAATTGAGCTCATTTTCTGCTTCCTATTGTGAGGGGCGCAGTTGAAAAGAATTGCATACTCAATATTTAGGCTTAAGTAGCAAGACTTCCTTCCACTAGTGACATTTGTCTGCCTACATTTTTGATACTGGCAGTCCCCGGATTAAGAACGAGTTACGTTTTTTAAAGCTGTTCATAAGTCAGATTTGTATGTAAACTCAGAACTTGAAGATTTTAAGGTTTTTGCTGCTTACCTCTGCTCCCAGCTGACAAAAGGGCCAAGTGTCCCAGTGTTCCCTCTAAGGTACCTCATGCACAACCACACACTGTTCTTAATGTGGCCAAGCATCATTCCTGAATCTGTTGCAGGAGACTGTGTAGGAGACTATCCACCGGACATACTTCTTAGTGAAATCAAAAGAAGCTGCAACTGCGTTCTTAAGTACAAGTCTTGCTTAAGTTGGGCATCTATAACTCAAGGACTGCCTGTAATTAACAGAGCTAGGGATATCTGCGGCATGGATGTTGTCAAAGGCTAGTAGATGTCAGAGTAAAATAATTTTTCCCTGCTGTAAATAAAACTTTATAAGCGTACTTCATGCAAAAGTTACAGCATGAGGGTAATTTTATAACAGATCAACTATGTCTAGCATATGTGGTGTTATATAACAATAGAGCAAACAGTGGCGTGGTAAGGGGGGTGCGGTCCACTCCAGGCCCAGTCTTCCTTGGGGTGCTGGTACCCCTCCTCCTCCAACCCCCCCCCCTTCCCTGGACCTTTTTTTACTTCATCGCAAGCAACGAAGAACTCGATGCCTGCGTCAGCTTTGGAGCTCTCTGACGTCACTTCCTTCCGGAGTCACTTCCTCCCGCTCTTGCCCAGGGTCACAAGTGTCAAAGCCGACGTGGGCAGCAAGTTCATCGCTATTTGTACCTCTTGAGCAGGCGGTAGTTTTCCGGCTAGCGCAGGGGTTAGCGCGTGATGAAAAGTCACATGCATTAAAGCCGCTAACGCGGCTTCATAAAAGGAGCCCTTTATGCCTGCTTAGGAGCAGGTATAAAGTTTCTGCATGTTTTCTAAACTCTGTATGTTGCCCAAATTCGGATCACAGATGCTAACAATTAATATAATTGCTGTTCAGAAGTACTTAATTGGCAGTAGTTAAGAGTTAAACAGGAATCTGCTCTATTTTATAGTTTGCATGCCTAAATTTCATAGCAGACAATTCCAAAGGGGGTGTGGCCGTGGAAGGGGCGTTCCCAGATTTTTAGGTATGATGTCATTGAATATTGTGGGAGGTGAGAGGTTGGGACTGTCAAACCCCTCTTTGTTTTTCTGAGGCATGCCAGTTAGTGGCACCAACTTGTGCTGTCAACGTAGCCAGCACGATCATGCTCAAGTCATGTATGAGAACTATGCCTGTTTATAGTGCCAGTGTCAAACTGCTACTGACTACTATTTACTTCTGAGAGAGGACAGCAGACAGGTTCCATATTCCTTCAGCTAATGGGTATCGTTGCCTCCTCCCTCTCCCATCCTTTCTGGCTACACTACTGGTAGAAATCTTTGTGCTGTGGATCTCCACATGTAAATGGCAGCCTTCTGTGTGTGCAGTATACATGACTAAATGGCGCTATTTACGTACATGTAGATGTGTTTCTAAAGTAGACTTTTCAGGGCAACAATTGGAGAAATAATGCTGAAGAAGTTTAATGCAACAAGATAACGAATGGTTGGTAAAAACTAAGGGCTCCTTTTACGAAGGTGCGCCATCGTTTTTAGCGCACACACAGGATTAGCGCGCACGCTAGCCGAAAAACTACCGCCTGCTCAAGAGGAGGCGGTAGTGGCTAGGGCGCGCGGCATTTTAGCACGCGCTATTCTGCGCATTAAGGCCCTAACACGCCTTCGTAAAAGGAGCCCCAAGACAATCCAAATATAAAGCTTGAAAATCTTAAGTTACTCAAACAGCAATCTTGATGATACACAACAAGGAGAGTAAACTTGTACAATATTAACCTATTTTGTTTTTTCAATTTGTGTACTTCTATTCACATCCATGGCGGGTGGGTGGAGGGAAGGAATACTTTATTATTATTTTTATTATATAAGATAAGATTTTTGAAAGTAAAATATGTATTATTGATTTACTGATTCTTTAATAGAAGGGTGGGTGGGATAAAGATACTGTATGTGTATATTTATAAGTTGAATTTGTGTTCTTTGCTTTATTCTCTGGTTGTTAATATGTATATTGCACTGTAAAGTTTTTTGGAAAATTAATAAAATAGTTTTTTAAAAAGCAACCTATTTTTAGGACCTCATACACCCAGGACATTCCTTTCATGCTCTTACTGGGGCTAAAGTTAAGTGCTTCTTCCTTTTTCTTTTTTTTGAATGCACACACGAGTGGGAATGATAGCCAAATTTGAAAATACAATGGTACCTTGGATTACGAGTATAATCCGTTCCAGAAGCATGCTCATAATCCAAAATGCTCGTTTATCAAAGCGAGTTTCCCCGTAGGAAATAATGGAAACTCACTTTGATACGTTCCCCCTCCCCACGAGAACTGCACTGCTCTTCCCGAAGGCCCCACCTGCGATCCGGCACCCTCCCCCTCCGCTATCCAGCCCTCCCCCGTGACTCGGCACCCCCCCACCACGATCCCGCACCCCCCTGACGCGATCCTGCACCCCCCCCGACTCGATTGGGCACCCCCCCTGCCGCAATCGGGTACCCCCTCGCCGCTTCTTACAGTCATCTGGGCACTGGCACCGACATGTCCTGTGCTTGGTGCCAGTGCCCGAAGATCGGCCTCCTCTTCTGCTGGACCTTGAGCATCTGCGCATGCTCAAGGCCTGTGAGTTCACGTGGGGGGGGGGGTGCCCAATCGCAGCGGGAGGGGATGCCGGATTGCGGGGGGAGGGTGATGGATCCCGGGGGGGGGGGAGGGTGCCGGATTATAGGGAGGGGCGCTCGTAAATCGAGCCACGCTCGGTTTCCGAGGTGCCGATTTTGCAAATGTTTTGCTCGTTTTACAAAACACTCGCAAACCGGTGCACTCGTAAACCGAGGTACCACTATAATTGAAAAAGGGACCAGTGACGAATACACCAACCCAGTAAGGGCATGAAAAAAATTTGAGTAATGTCTCTGGCATATGAGGTCCTAAAAATAGGTTAATATTGTACAAGTTTACTCTCTATGTTATGTATCATCAAGATTGGTACAAACTAAGGCCATCAGCACAGCTGTCGTCTTTTATTTTATTCTATATCTTTTTTTTTATTTTCCAAAAACTTACAAATACAGTTGGTATCTTTAAAATTACTAGTGTTTGTTTAAAGCATTTTACTTACCATATATTAATTCAATGCAGTTTCCACAAATACATACATACATAATAAAATCATCAGAACTAAAAGAAACCTAAAATGTACAAATACAAATTCAGGAATGCACAGGATATGCACAGAGGATCCTCAGATGCTAAGATGACGAATCCAGTATTGCATAAGGCAGCGGCGATCTAGATGGGCCATGCGGTCCTTATCTGTCTTCATTGCCTTGGTTTCTAGCTCAATTATTTTCTGTGAGTACATGATTGGTGGTGATCTTATTGACTACGACTCATTTGGATGAATAATGTCCCGATGTGGGAAATTTGCATAAACCCATTCCTGTTATGCTCTGATAAGAGAACATCCTTTGTGCAAATTTCTCCAACATGATTACTGCAGAATACTACTGGAAAATGAGCTCAATAAACAGCAATCTGACAATTCAAGGTCAGCGAACAGGCAGAAGCGAAAGCTTTTATCAGTCCTCGGTTGTTGTACATTTACATTTTCAGTAGATTTGTGGAAAGTCCATCAGCTTCTCCTGTGCATTATTGCACTAAGAGATCACTGAGTTAAGGGATTTTCTTTTTCAATCATGTCAAATTGATATAAAGCAGTATTTGAACAAGATAGGGACAATGAAATTGCTGCAGTCTTCCATTTATTAATTTCATTATATAAATCTGAAATTATTATTATTATTTTTTTTTTACTTAAACTGCCTTAGCTATTAAGGTGCTAGGGTTGCTGGTGCACCTCAACGCATAGAAATAAGGGTCAAAAAGCAATATGATGGGTTGCATCTTATTAGTGGACTAGGAATAATAAGTTTGTGGATGTCACTAACTCATGGCTTGCTGTGTGTCTTTCATCTTCAATTCCTCTGTCTAGGAAACGCCCTTTCCATCCCATATGCCAGCATGTTCTTTGTTTATTCCTGTCTGGCTACCACTGAGGCAGTCATAAATAAAAAGATACATAAGTAGAAACACAAAGGGCTCCTTTTACGAAGCCGCGGTAACGGTTTAACTGCATAATAGCGCGCGCTAAACCGCCAGGCGCGCTAGCCGCTACTGCCTCCTCTTGAGCAGGCAGTAGTTTTTTGGCTAGCGCATGATTAAAAGTCCCGCGCATTAACCCCGCTAGCGCGCCCCAAGTTAATTCTTTCATTTGGACTAAATAATGGAACCCATTCATAACCCAAATCAAATCTGGGATGCAGTGGTGAATTTTTAAGAGGTCCATTTTACTAAAGTGCAGTAAATTTTTGTATGTACTATGGGCTCCTTTTACAAAGGTGCGCAAGCGGTTTTAGCACGCACTTAGCCGCTATCGCCTCCTTTTAAGCAGGCGGTAGTTTTTCGCTAGCGCACGCTAATCGTGTGCGTGCGCTAAAAATGCTAGCGCATCTTTGTAAAAGGAGCCCTATGAGTACATAACGGACCTTTTCTCATTTTCCAACAACAAACGCAAGAGAAACACACATTCAAAATTCATTTCCCCTCCAGTTAGAGGTTGCAAACTGAAAAAACACCACAAACACCTTCTCTCTCACCAAGCAGCCTTATGGGGTAAAGACCTAGATCAACTGCTTTCGCCCACTACCTACGGGGAATTTAGGAAGCGCCTAAAAACATACCTGTTCCTGAAATACCTAAACAATTGACCCGCTCTCCCCTCTCTCTCCTCAATAACGGTCCCCCTACCTCCTACCCTTTTCCTCTCTCCCCTCCTAAGCCCGCATGGAATTTCACGGTACTGTGATACATATAAACTGTTATCTTTATCATATTGTAATTTTTCGCTGTATTTTCTGAAATGTGCGGCCTATTCCATTCCGAAGGGTCTACCTTTGAGGATCTCGCATCATGTGCGGCAGCGGTGGAGATTACCTTGCCAGAGATATCGCCTGTTCTTGGAGGAAACTCGGGACCCAGATGATAGCCATCGGAACTGGGGTTGACGGCAGTTAAAGAATAGAATGGGAATGGTGGATGAAGTGAATTGGGGTGGAGATAGAGGTGGGAGATAGTGGGGATAAGATAGAGGTGGGAGAGGGATAGGGATATGATGTATTCTGGAAAGGCATATAAGATCTGGTGTTAAATGATCATAATAATTACAAGTCAAAGATCTTGATGCTTTTTTGGAGTGTGTTTCTGTTTCTCTCTATGCTTATTTTTATCTCTATTTTGTTTACTTTAATTATTATTTTAATTCTATCTTTAAATTATTTATTCATTACTTGTTGGAATATTTCATTTCTATCTCTATCTCTACCTCTGTCTTTTTATTTTTATTTTTATTTTTCATACTGTTTCTTCAGGTACTTTAGTTAGATTGTGAGCCTTTGGGACAGTTAGGGAATTTCCAAGTACCTATCTTATTTATTTAGTTTTTATTTATTGTATCTATAATGCATCATTTTTGTAAACCGCTTAGAAACCTCACGGTTATTAGCGGTATATAAGAATTAAATTAAATTAAAATTAACTGCAAAATAATAGTGCATGATAAGGGCAAAATGAGCACATCTGCTTCATTTACTGCATAACATTAGCCCTGATTTACTGTATGTAGCAGAGCGGTATGTGGTGACATTTTATAGCAGGGGATTCAGTAGATGAGATAAAGCAGGGGTAACCAACCTTGGCTTTCAGGATTTCTCCACTGAATATGCATTAGATCTACTTGCAAACAATGGAGGCAATGCATTCAAATAATCTCATGCATATTCATTGGAGAAATCCTGAAAACCTGACTAGATTGAAGTTCTGGAGGACTGAGGTTAGACACTCCTGTGCTACACATTAGTGCAATACGCACCCTTAACCAAGGTTAATGTGCTCACTGTTTGTGTTGAACAATGTCATGCCTTGGTCCCTTTCTAAGAATCATCTTCTAGAACATTTTGCTGCTACTGCTTGACTTTTGTATTGATGTGAAGAAAGAAGTTCTGTATTGCTACCACCTTTCTGAAATCTATCCTTCAGATTTATGTGTTGTAGAACTGCAGATTCCATCACAAAAATACTTTGGCCAATACAGTGTGCGCTTAATCGGAGTACTGTGTGAAGAGAGTTGAGCACCATTGTTTTTCTCGTGATATCAGCAGCTCGGGGGCAGGATTCAGTGCTTGCATCAATCATTGCCGTCACATACCTTAGGACGAGTGACCTGTAATCATGTCCCTTGTTTTTTGTTGCTTTCATATTCAACAGGCAGGCACCTTGAAGTCAACAGCTTCACTACGTTTAAAAGCAGTGTATAGGTCTCTGTCGCTTTAATTGTGAGACCATATGTGAAGGACATGGAGTACACCACTCTCAGGGGACAGGCCCTTCCAATTTATGTACAAGTACTGTAATAACAACGCCAAAGCGGCGTCTGACACGTTCAGCCAAAGACAATGATTTTTGTCCACGCGATGCCACGGTGCAGTTCCGAAAGTTCAAACACATTGCCAGGCCTAGACTGCTGTTCTGAAACACGCGGCTCATCTACGTGATTGCTTTTAACTGGAGTGAACGTAACATGAAAGAATACAGGTCGGACCTATGACATTAGTGAATATAAGCAGATTGTGTGGTTTTCAGAATTGCAAATATCCGGAGTTTATGTCCATTGACTTTAATGTAAAAAAACCGGGACCATGGTGGTAGGCTGTGGATAACTGAAGCGTTCGCTTAACCGACGTGCACTTAGGTGGAGTTGACTATACAGACTTTGCAATATCTTGAAGCTGAAGCAGCAAGCTATTGTGGACCCACAAACAGACAAAAACAGAGAGCAGCAGACACATGACCTCCAGGATAGGGTTACCAGATTTTATGTATGTAAAATCTGGACCCATAGACCCGTCTAATTCCGCCCATCCTCATCCTTTCGTTCAGGGTGTGTGTGGGGGGTATCTCCTCCCCACTACACTTAGAACTCCCACTCTCCTCGCGCATACTCAGTTTTCCCTTTTCTGCTCTGAGGGGGGGAAATCCCTCCCCTACTACAATCAGGGAAATGCCAATGCACACCATTGCCACAACCCCCCCCCTCCCCGAACCACTTACAATTTCACCCTGAAGGGAAGGCAATAGGGCGGCGCGCATTTGTCCTGCACAAAAATGTTGGGGCAGGATTGTCAGTGCATCAATGTCCTGCGTGCTACTGACGGCGTACTAAGGAGAGGAGCCAGGTGATGGACTGTAGTAGCACTGCAGCACTGTGAGGCAGTGGGCCATGGCAGCAGGCAGGCTCTGATGACATCTGAGCCTCTACACTGCTTTGGGCTGAAATGGGCATCTTCCCGCCCGCTTACATCAGAAGAGGGAGGAAGGAACAGGCTGAGGAGTGGGACAGGGAGCCATCATCTCTTGAGCTGGCTGAGGGCTGTGGATTCAAGGACTTCTCTCCGAAGGCTCTGAGGGAATGCCCTTTTTGCCTAATGCAATTTCATCGATTTAAGCAGGCAAATATTTGCTGCCTGCTCAACCAATCATATTCAGAGTAGTGCTATCAGGGCCTTTGGTGGGGCTCAGTGAATCCACAGCCCTACAGCAGGCAGCCTGCTCATCCAATCAAAATGCACCAAGCAAAATGTAAAGGGAAAACCCTTGCTGAACCCTTTGATGGCCCCAACCCATAGCCTAGACGGAGAGAAGGAGGAAAAGCCACCGAAAGCCCCTAGCTGGAGGTGAGGTAGAGGAGCTACCAGCAGTCCGCGGTCAGGAACTTCATTGAATTTGAGGTTGAGGGGTGGTAGACTCAAGAGCAATGTAAGGAAATTCTTCTTTACATTGAGGGTGGAGGATGCCTGGAATGCGCTCCCGAGAGAGGTGGTGGAGATGAAAATGGTGATGGAGTTCAAAAAAGCGTAGGGCGAACACAGAGGATCTAGAATCAGAAAATAATAGTAAATATTGAAGAACTAAGGCCAGTACTGGGCAGACCTGCATGGTCTCTGTCTGTATATGGCTGTTTGGTGGAGGATGGGCTGGGGAGGGCTTCAATGGCTGGGATGGTGTATATGGGCTGGAGTGAGCTTTGACAGAGACTTCAGTAGTTGGAAACTAAGAACAGTACTGGGCAGAGCTTTGGATTCTTGCCCAGAAATAGCTAAGAAGGAAACTCCCTCCCCCTCCCCCCCAAATATTTTTAGATTGAATCAGTTTGGGTAGACTGGATGGACCATTCGGGTCTTTATCTGTCGCCATCTACTATGTTACTATGAATCCCTGGAAGGCCCTGACTGCACACCACTGAGTAGCACACTGGCACCGTGTTACATGTACTCGCACTATGTACCACTGCATGTAACATGGTATCAGCCTCATCTCCCTGACCCTCTCTTTGAACCCCTCCAAGATATGATCTCCTCCAAATTGCCTTCCCCTGATCTGATGCTCGCAAAGTCCCTTCAACCCAAACTCCCATGTTTATATGTAGCCCTCCTCTTTCAGAAATTTTAACATCAAACCAACCCTTCCCCGCCTCATCCTAATCCCTTGTGACTAACCTAAAGTCTATCCCTGGTGGACTAGTGGAATAGGGTGGAAGCATTCACCTCTGCTCCCACCCTCTTTGGCTCTATCAGCCAAATGGCACCCACTGATCTCCAGTGGTAATCTCATTGTACTACTGCTTGGAATAACTTCCAACATCCTAGGGTGGACATTCTTATTTTCTTCCTGTGGTTAATTTCAAGGCATCCCACTGTTGTAGGGGAAGGGGTTAAGGTTTGGAGATCAAACACTCTCACCCAGGACTCTGGCTTTCTTGCCTGTTTTCATGATTGTTAGAAATATCCTATTACTTCAAGGCCGTGGATTTGGCCAGGTCTGGAACTATAAAGAACTTTCTGCCTTGGTGGAGGAGTTGAGATTTAGATTTTGCAGCTGTTGTGAGGATTTGTAATGTGTGTTGAAATCTGAGGAGTTTAGCCACAATAGGCCTGGGAGAAGATGCATGTGCAGAGAGATGAGACGGCACGCGGTGAGCATGCTCTATTTCCAGTGGAGGTGAGAAGACGAGACCCAGGGTAGCAGGCAGGAAAGCAGAAAGAAAGGCAACCATATCAGAGCCCTCCGATGATTCAGGTAGCCCAATAATTCTTAAGTTGGATCTTCTGTTTCGATTAGAAAGATCTTCATAGTCTCTTTGTAAAGTAGTGATCAGTTTGTCATGTTTAATTACCGTTTCTTGTAGTGAAGATATGACAGATGTTTGTTCCTCTAGGACGTCCAAACGGTGTCGGGCTTCCACAAATTGGGAATTAATTGCCTCAATCTCACCCCTTAAGAGTTTGATTTCATCAACCTGTTCTTGAATTATGCTCCGATTTGATCTTATTTCTTTCAAGAGCAAGTCTAATGAAGCCTCATCGTTCTTAGACGCCATTTTCTCTGGCGTGTTCAGATCAGATTTCTGCTTCTTCCCTCCGATCGTCACAGGTGGAACAGTTTCGTTTTTTGTCGATTTTGAAGGCGACATAGTGACTCATGAAGTTATATTTTGGCGAAATAGCGAAGTTTTGTGTTTTTTATTTATATATATATATTTTTTTTTTTCCCCAAAAAATAAGCACTTTATAATCAGTTTCGAGTGTGGGTGAAGAGGAGTAGTTATTTCATGTTTGTGGTTCCCGCAGTAATCAAGCCGCGTCTCTTAATGATGTTGGTCTAGATTGAGGCGGTTAGTTTGTTGTATATATGAGGATTTCCGCGTTTGTTGTGAAGAGCCGTTGAAAGAGAGACGTCCCCGGGTTGGTTCAGGGTCGCGAGGGCTGTCCCTAAGCAGCAACGGCTGCTAGATGGCTCCTCTGCTCGAGCTGCCCAATTTAAAGTTCCCCGGCAGGGGCTGGGGGGCGGAGCAAGCTCGCACGCCCGGCCCAGCAGTAAGATCAGCGTCGGCTGGGTTGGCTGAAGCAGGGCAGGCAGCCGTTGAAAGAGAGACGTCCCCGGGTTGGTTCAGGGTCGCGAGGGCTGTCCCTAAGCAGCAATGGCTGCTAGATGGCTCCTCTGCTCGAGCTGCACAATTTAAAGTTCCCCGGCAGGGGCTGGGGGGCGGAGCAAGCTCGCACGCCCGGCCCAGCAGTAAGATCAGCGTCGGCTGGGTTGGCTGAAGCAGGGCAGGCAGCCGTTGAAAGAGAGACGTCCCCGGGTTGGTTCAGGGTCGCGAGGGCTGTCCCTAAGCAGCAATGGCTGCTAGATGGCTCCTCTGCTCGAGCTGCACAATTTAAAGTTCCCCGGCAGGGGCTGGGGGGCGGAGCAAGCTCGCACGCCCGGCCCAGCAGTAAGATCAGCGTCGGCTGGGTTGGCTGAAGCAGGGCAGGCAGCCGTTGAAAGAGAGACGTCCCCGGGTTGGTTCAGGGTCGCGAGGGCTGTCCCTAAGCAGCAACGGCTGCTAGATGGCTCCTCTGCTCGAGCTGCCCAATTTAAAGTTCCCCGGCAGGGGCTGGGGGGCGGAGCAAGCTCGCACGCCCGGCCCAGCAGTAAGATCAGCGTCTTGAAGAGAAAAGCATTTCTTTCCCATCGACAAGAGCTTAAAGATATAGGAGCCAAATATGGTCTTATGTACCCAGCAAGGATGAAAGTGACCTACAACAACCGCACATCTTCATATACTGACCCTAATGACTTAGTTGCATTTCTGGAATCTTTAAAAGTGCGCTGACATGAATTGCTGCAAACAAACTTACTGGTTTCTCAGTTATATTGCAAATATTAATAAGCACACCAATTTTTCAATTTATTGATATAGTATGGGTGTGGGGTTCTTTGCTAGCTTTCCCATATGTGTTATATCTTTGTACTCACAAGAGCACCCATAAAAATTTTTAACTCTATGTATGAGAATGTGATCCTTTGTGATGACATTTTTTACTCTTTTTCTTCTACCTTTACTTTCTTTCTTTTACTTTCTGACAGGAGTGTCTTTCTCAAACATTCTCTTTACTATATACACACATTGAACATGTGTAAAATATACTGCAATATATTAAAGTATTTAAAAGATTATGGCTGACTTGCATATTTTTTCTTTTAATGTAAATGGACTAAATCATCCCATTAAAAGGAAAAAGATAGCTAACTATATTTTTAATAAGCACCCTGATGTGGTTTTTTTTACAAGAGACTCACCTACCTCTCGCTGCTGCCTTAAAATTTCAATTAAAGGGATACTCCTCTCACTTTTATTCTCCTGCGACCCAACGTAAGAAAAATGGAGTTTCAATATTTTTTCATGATATACTCTCTCCTGTAATACACTCTTCTACGACGGATAAAGATGGAAGATGGTGCTTGGTGCACGCTGCGTTGCACTCAGTGAACTTTGTGTTCCTTAACATTTATGCTTCAGTCCTAGATCACCCAGAATTTTTTCAAGATCTTCAGGTGGCGTTAGTAGAATACAGTTCTTACTCTTTAATACTTGGAGGCGATTTCAATCAAATTCAAGATATTTATATTGATAGATCATCTTCTTGCAAACCCTCCAAATCCAAGTCATTCACAGCCTTACACGCCCTCAAAGATGCCTTCTCCCTTGCAGATCCATGGCGTTTGTTTAATCCAAAAGGTAGAGAATACTCTCACTATTCACCACCTCATAATACCTACTCAAGAATAGACTTCTTTCTTATATCCTCCTCTCTCATTCAAGACCTTGCAAACAATGTTATTCACCCAATTTCTCTTACAGATCATGCGGCCACCTCCCTACACTTACTTATCTCTGCCCCTCGCAAAGAATCTTCTTCTTGGAGACTAAACAATGCTTTACTCTTAGACTCAGAAATAGCTGACAAAATTCAATCTTTCACTGCTGAATTCTTCGAATTTAACTCCAAAGATCCAGAAATTTGCCCATCCATTGTCTGGGAGGCTTATAAAGTCTCCCTTAGGGGTGAACTTATCAATCTTGCCTCTTGGAAAAAGAAACAATCCATGAAAAAAGAGAAAGAATTAGAATCTTATATCAAAGAATTAGAACTACAACATATGTCTGCCCACTTACATGATCCATCCATTTTTCAACGTATACAAAATCTTAAATACGAATTTAACACTTTAGTCTCCAGTACTGCTAGACGAGATATTTTTATCTCAACCTCTGGACATTATATGGGAGACAACCTTATGGGACGCCCTTTGGCTAGATATCTTAAAACTAAATCCAAACGTCTTCATATCACAACCATTCAAAACCCATTGGGACAGATGGTTAAAACCCGGTCTCTGATCTCTTCTCAGTTTGAAAACTTCTATACTACTTTATATAAATCTGATTTTTCTGCTTCAGAATCGGAGATAGACTCTTTTCTTGCTTCTTTGATTCATCCGACCTTATCGGACTCTGTGAAATTAAAACTGGACTCTCCCATTACTGTATCTGAAATAGAAGCCGCAATATCATCTATACCTACCGGCAAAGCCCCAGGTCCTGACGGGTTTACCAATGAATTTTTTAAACAGTTTCGTAATCTCCTGGCTCCTCATCTTCTTTCTTACTATGAATTCCTCCACTCTGATCCAGACAAACAATTCAACTTCACTGAGGCCACTATAGTAGTTATTCCCAAACCTGACAGAGACCCTACCTTGGTTAAAAATTTTCGCCCCATTTCTCTTCTTAATTTAGATTACAAGATCATGGCAAAACTTCTTGCACTGAGACTCAACAAAGTGATCCCCTCTCTTATTCACAAAGATCAAACGGGGTTTATTAAACAAAGGTTTATAGGAGACAATATACGCCTTTTTCATCATATTAATGCCCATGCTAAAACACTCTCAGATCCCGTAATCGGCTTGGCCATAGATGCCGAAAAGGCCTTTGACCGAGTTGAATGGCCTTTTCTATTCCAAATTTTAAAGTGGTACAACTTTGGCCCGTTCTATACAAACTGGATTAAAACTTTATATCATCAACCCACAGCTCGCATTTTAATTAATAACTCTCTCTCCAATAAATTCTCCCTACATAGAGGTACTCGCCAGGGCTGCCCTCTGTCGCCGCTGCTATTTAACTTAGCGTTGGAACCTCTCCTCTCTGCTATCCGACAATGCCCAACAATAATAGGAATTGAAACTACTTATTGTCATATCAAATTAGCAGCATACGCTGATGATGTCCTTCTCTTTATCCAAAATCCTGTTGCTTCCCTTCCCTCACTCGTTAATATTGTCTCTCATTACTCCAAGCTTTCTGGTTACTTAGTTAACTGGGAAAAATCAGAAATTTTCCCTCTTAATGATCTCATCTACCCCTCAGACCTCACCCAATTTCCCTTCACGTGGTCACACGGAGCTGTAAAATACTTGGGAGTGTTAATACATAAAGATCCAACTCAAACTCAAGATCTAAACATATCTAAAATTAAAAGCTTAGTTCTTAACACCCTATCTCGTTGGTCTCCACTCTTTCTTTCATGGTGGGGCAGAATAGCTTCCATCAAAATGACCCTTACTCCTCAGATAAACTATACCCTCTCAATGCTTCCCTCCTTATGCAAGAAGAAATTTTTTCATTGGTTGAATAAGAAAATATCTGACTTTGTGTGGAATAACAAAAAACCTCGTATTGCTCTCGACAAACTGAAAGCCTCTAAAATTAATGGAGGTCTGAATGTACCTGATTTTCATTTTTATTATATCGCATCATTGGCCAAAAATGGAGCCTACTGGATTACTAACACTAGTACCCAAGATTCACCAACCTGGTTTGACCTGGAACGATTTTTATGTGCACCACTACATGTTTCATGCTTGTTGACGGTGCCAGTACCCAAACTCTTGAGAAAATACTCCTTATTGAGTGCAACGCAGCATGCCCTTCATATACTAGACACAATCGCAGAGATTTCAATTAAAGACAGTCCACTCTTGTCCATTTGGAACAACCCCAAAATCCAAATCAATAGTAAATCTCTTTCATGGAAGAGGTGGCAGCGGGCTGGTTTGTGGTCTCTCCATCAGATAACCACTCTCACTTCGTTTGTTCCCTTTGACACAATTTGCTCTACTTACTCGTTGTCTCCTTCTGCTTACTCACAGTGGTTTTCTCTTACTGAGATGTTATCTTCTATGTCTATACGCTTTGATTATATGACATCCACTCACACTTTGTATCACTGGTCCACATTGGCTATATCAAAAGGTAAAGCGATATCTCTCTTTTATAGTATTCTAAGAGATCACTCTTTTACATTTTCCTCTCATTCCATGAAACATTGGGAATCTATGCTGACAACCTCACTTTCTGATGTTGACTGGGAACTCTTTTGGTCCTCGACAAACCGACCTCTTTTATCATCCAGAGTCTCACAATCAATGTTCTTCATTATGTGGAATGCGGTATGGACACCTTTTCGGATGTGGAAAGCTAACCTAAAACAAGACTCTATATGTTGGAACTGTATGAAAGAAGCTGGGACTCTTGATCACATGCTTTTCCATTGTGCTCAAGTTCGTTCCTTTTGGACGTGCATTTGGGACACCATAAAGTCTATTACCAATTGTTCAGAAGAAATTTCCTTTGACACTATAATTCTCCGATCTCAACACCCTTGTTTTACACAGTCTAACTGTCCTCCTAAACTCATTGACGCAATGTTTGTGACTGCCCTTATGCACATCTTGAAAAATTGGAAGTCCTCTTCATTACTAAACTATACCTTCTGGTGGAATTCTTTGAGCATGTATCATAAATTTGAATCATATGCTTATGAAAAGAAAAATATAATTCGACTTTCCAAAAATTTGATACAATGTAAATCACCCTGGAAATTCCTGGACTCATATGTTCAATCTATTTCATAGACACTCCTCTCTTCTTCTTCTTCCTCTTCCTCTTCTTTTTCTTCCTTCAATTTCTCTTTCCTCTTATCTTTTCTTTTACTAATTTTTCATGAACAGTCCTAGTACTTTAGATCTTTTAAAACGATTCAATTTTACATTGCACAATGTAACTGAATATTAATTATACTAAATGTTTTGTTTTATATTTTGATACCATGTACTTGAACTGTTTCTTATATTTTTTCAAAAAAAATCAATAAAAAATATTGAACTAAAAAAAAAAAATATCCTATTACAGCAAGGCTATCCCTAAGGTGTTCAAGGGCTTGGCCTGAACTGGCCTTTGTACATTTTCCTGGATTCCATTACAATTTCTCTTTCCCTATATCCTTCCATGGCTTCACTGCTGTCTCATCCCCCCAAGGCAGAATCGTCATGGCCTTCTACCTCCAAGGCACAAGCATAATCATTTCTTTTCCCCCTTCCCCTCAAGGTAAAATAATTAACTCTACCATATCACTCCTCAAAGCAATCAGCTCTTTCTATTTCTTCTTTCCTCCCTCCCCCACCCCATTGCTCTTATTGGCTTCTTTTTGTCCATTTAATCCACAGGAGAATAGTTTAATGCAACTAGAAAATTCTCAATCAAAAAAGCAGCCCCCCACCCACCCACACACAACTTCTAAATAACGTCAAAAATGCATCTATAAACTGAATTTGTAAATCATTTTATAAATGTGCTCATAAATGTTGAGAAACTACTGCCATCATACTTTTGTGGGAAAACTCAGCTGGTATAATCATTTCACAATGCTTTTTGATTGAGTTTGCACATTTTCCTCTAGCTTGAAATATTACTTATTCCATGGTATTTTTAAGGTTGCTCTGCAGTAGAAAATGCTCAGCAGTCATATTTTTCTTGTTTCTGATCTGCTTCCAGATTCCCTGGAAGGCCCTATTTACTTTACACTGTTGAGAAAAAATTTGGTTAGAAAGTGGTCTGTCTATAACAGCAGTCTCAAACTCGTGGCTCCCCCAGGTGCTATTTTGCAGCCCGTTGTCTAGATGCGATGACCGAAAGCCTGCTCCCTTGCAGTGGTCATTTTTCCATTTAAAGCAATGGGTGGCAGCAGCAGCAGCTCCTTGCGCTATCCACGCCTGCATCAGAAGCCTCTCTGATGTCACGACGTCAGAGAAAAGGCTTCTGATGCAGGCGCAGATTGCGCGAGGAGCCGCCACCCATGGCTTTGAATGGAAAAATGACCGCAGCAAGGGAGCTGACACTTGATCATCGCATCCAGGGAAGGTAAGGGAGGGAGGGAGGGGGAAGAGAAATGCTGCTGCTGCACAGGGAAGGGGGGAGGGAAATGTTGCTGCTGCGTAGGGAAGGGGGAAGAGAAATGCTGCTGCTGCTCCACCCAATCGGGGGGAGAGAAAGGGAAGGAGGGAGAAGGAAGATGAGGAGAGGAACAAGAGATGGCAAGTTCTAGGGAGGGAAAGTAAAGAAGGAATTGAGATACCAGACCATGGAAGGGGAGGGAGAGATGCAGTAGTATTAGCTCCGACGTTCATAGTAATTCTATGAGCATCGGAGCTAATACCACAGTGGCCAGCAATTTAAAAAGCCTAATGTGGCTTTGTAAAAGGGGGGGGGGGGGCAGAGGTTAATGGCAGGAAACCATAAAGTCGATTTTTGAACTATTTCAAAAAGAAAATGACCTGATAGCTTTTTTTTCTTTTTTTTTTTAGAATAAAATAATGTTAGTTTACTCGGATATGTATGAAATAAAGGTCAACTAACTCTGTAAAGTTAATTTAATATCTTTATATATTCAGACACCATTACCCTTTATTCTACATTGTTGTGATAAGGGAAGCATAGCCTTTGCAAAACAGTAACAAATGTATTTAATCCTCTGAAAATTTCTTGAAATCCTTAATTTTTACTGATTTATAAAGATTAATTATGCAATAAGGTTGAGATCTTTCATGATATGTTACTCTAAACTCTTTTTGATCCCCACATAATAGAAGTTTATTGTTCATTAAAATTACATTTCTGTGCATAAAATGTTATTCGTTGTAGAGAAATTGAATGTAAAATTGCCTGCCCGATAAAGGCACTACAAAGCCATGGAATAGAGGAAGATATACTAAGATGGATAGGCAAATGGCTGGAGAACAGAAAGCAGAGAGTTGGCATAAATGGGAAGTTCTCCGACTGGGAGAAAGTGACTAGCTGTGTACTCCAGGACTCGGTACTTCAGATCGCAGGAGGATAGCGAGGAACTCGAGAGCGACTTGTGTCAGTTAGAGAAATTGGCAGAGAAATGGCAGATGAAGTTCAACATGGAGAAATGCAAAGTAATGTATTTAGGCAGTAAGAATAAGGAATACGAGTATAGAATGTCAGGTGCAACTTTGGGTAAGAGCGAACAAGAAAAGGATCTGGGTGTATTGATAGATAGGACCCTGAAACCGTCAGCACAATGTGTGGCGGCGGCAAAGAAAGCAAATAGAATGTTGGGCATGATAAAGAGGGGAATCACGAGTAGATCAGAGAGGGTCATAATGCCGCTTTATAGAGCAATGGTCAGACCCCACTTGGAATATTGCGTCCAACATTGGTCTCCCAACCTAAAGAAGGATATAGAACTGCTGGAGAGGGTGCAGAGACGAGCAACGAAGCTGGTAAAGGGTATGGAGAAACTGGAATACGAGGATCGGCTGAAGAGACTGGGCTTGTTCTCCCTTGAGAAAAAGAGACTACGAGGGGATATGATCGAGACCTTCAAAATATTGAAAGGAATCGACAAAATAGAGCAGAAAAAATTATTTACATTGTCCAACTTGAAATGGACAAGAGGTCAAGGAATGAAGCTAAGGGGGGACAGGTTCAGGACAAATATCAGGAAATTCTGCTTCACGCAGAAAGTGGTTGACACCTGGAATGCCCTCCTGGAGGAGGTTATTGCGGAATCGATGGTCCTAGGATTCAAAAGCAAACTGGATGCACATCTCCTTACGAGAGGCATAGAGGGATATGGGTGACTAAAATTAGGCCTGGTATACACCGGGCAGGGCCTCCGCATGTGCGGATCACCGGACTTGATGGACCGAAGGTCTGATCTGGAGATGGCACTTCTTATGTTCTTATGTTATGTTCTTATGTATCACTGTGCATGTGCAGCTTTACCTGAACTGAGCAGAAACATTTCTGGGGACAGGGCTGGTGCAGGGTTTGCATTTAGGAATGTGAAGAGCAATTCTAATAATAATAATAATAACTTTATTTTTATATACTACAATACCACAAACAGTTCAGAGTGGTTTACAGAGGACTATACAGACAGCAATATTACAAAAAGCTTTCAAAATTACATTAGCATGGTAAGATTAATCAAGTTTTTCCTGGAAGTGTTGTAGAAGTACAACATCTTATTTTAGGCAGAGAAGACACTGATTATAGTTGTAACATGATTAGAAAGAAAGAAATTCAGAAATGTGGCTTTCGTATCATCTTTGTTTTTGTGTTTTCATGGCAGCATGAAATAAGGAAGAAATCAAGGGCTCTGGCTTTTAGGTAGAAAGATTTCCCGGAGAATCTTCAAGAAGCACAGGAACAGTTATCAAGTTGATGGCTCTGTGTTCTTGTGCTGAAATTTGTGTAGTAAAACTAGAACATGTTCATAGAAAAGTAGATTTCAATAGCAGGAAGTACAGAATGTTGCTTCTGTTTTGACAGCCTATGTTTACAGATTTGATACAACTGCTTATTAGTTTCTCTAAGTTATAATTGAGCACAGCATGAAAAAGGTTGTGGATTATGCTGTTAAAAATAGGAAATTATCCTCTATGTTACCTTGATTCAATTTATGAAAGAGTCAAGTGGAAACCTTGAAATGCCAATGGTATTGATGTATAGAAACCCTTAATTAGGTGCTATCAACTTGTGTTTGAGTCCTTGCAACTTGATGAATTACAGATCTAAAAAGAGAACGCTTTTGTGCTAATCTGGTAAGGTCCTCTAGCATCATCCCCATGGTTGTTTTCAATGTGTCCAGCCATCTAATTTTAGGTTGCCCTCTTCACCTGGTTCCTTCGATCTTTCCAAATATGGTGTCCTTCTCCAATGATCTTTCTCTTCTGATAGGGTGACCAAAATAATACAGTCGTAACTTCATCATTGGGCTTTGAGTGACATAGCTAGTTTGATCTCTTCTAGAATCGATTTGTTAATTCTTCTGGTGGTCCATGGCACACTTAAAATCCTTCTCCAGCACCAAAGATTACGAGAGGTTGGTTTGTGGTGTTCTATCCTGTCCTTAAAGGATAGTACGCCTTAGGAAAGCAGACGGGACTTATGCAGAATCAGATTCCGATAAAGCCGAACTACTAAACGAATACTTCTGCTCAGTCTTTACCTGCGAGGCGCCAGGGTCCGGTCCACAGTTGCAAGCAAGGCATAGCTCAGATGACCCGTTCTGGAATTTCGAGTTTACACCCAGCAGCGTCTACTGCGAACTATCAAGACTCAAAGTGAACAAAGCCATGGGACCGGACAATCTACACCCCAGGGTGCTTAGAGAGCTGTGTGATGTCCTGGCAGAGCCATTGTCTGTGATCTTCAATCTTTCCTTGAAGGCGGGAAAAGTCCCCTTGGACTGGAAAACAGCCAATGTAATCCCACTCCACAAAAAGGGCTGCAGGACAGAGGCTGAGAATTACAGACCGGTGAGTCTCACATCCATAGTGAGTAAACTCATGGAAACACTAATTAAGCATAAATTAGATACAATCCTAGACGAGAAGAATCTACGGGATCCCCGCCAACATGGATTTACCAGAGGCAGGTCCTGCCAATCCAATCTGATTAGTTTCTTTGACTGGATAACAAGGAAACTGGATGTGGGTGAGTCCCTGGACGTCGTTTACTTGGACTTTAGTAAAGCTTTTGATAGCGTTCCGCACCGCAGACTATTGAACAAGATGAAATCAATGGGACTGGGAGAGACGTTAACTACATGGGTCGGTGATTGGCTAAACAGTAGACTTCAGAGAGTGGTGGTAAATGGTGCCCCTTCAAAAACGTCGGAGGTGATCAGTGGAGTGCCTCAGGGCTCGGTCTTGGGCCCGATCCTCTTCAACATATTTGTGGGAGATCTGACTCAGGGGCTTCAGGGTAAAATCACATTATTCGCCGATGACGCCAAACTATGCAACATAGTAAGTGAGAACACTTTACCAGACAGTATGACGCAGGACCTACTTCTATAAGAACATTGGTCCTCGACTTGGCAGCTAAACTTCAATGCTAGAAAATGTAAGGTCATGCACCTCGGCAGCAGGAATCCATGCAAAACTTACACACTAAATGGTGAAACCTTAGTTAGGACCAAGGCGGAACGTGATTTGGGGGTGATCATTAGCGAAGACATGAAGACTGCCAATCAAGTGGAGAAGGCTTCATCAAAGGCAAGACAAATGATGGGATGCATCCGAAGAAGTTTTATCAGCCGGAAGCCCGAAGTTATAATGCCATTGTACAGATCCATGGTGAGGCCTCATCTGGAGTATTGTGTACAATTCTGGAGGCCACATTACCAAAAGGATGTGCTGAGAGTTGAGTCGGTTCAAAGAATGGCCACCAAAATGGTCTCGGGACTCAAAGACCTCCCGTATGAAGAAAGGCTGAATAAATTGCAGCTATATTCACTTGAAGAACGTAGAGAGAGAGGAGACATG
The DNA here is from genome assembly GCF_902459505.1 of Geotrypetes seraphini. Taxonomy (NCBI): domain Eukaryota; kingdom Metazoa; phylum Chordata; class Amphibia; order Gymnophiona; family Dermophiidae; genus Geotrypetes; species Geotrypetes seraphini. The sequence continues at coordinate 149,236,820 of NC_047092.1, read as the reverse complement.
ATAGAGACGTTTAAATATATCACCGGCCGTATTGAGGTGGAGGATGATATCTTCTTTTTTAAAGGCCCCTCTGCCACAAGAGGCCATCCGCTGAAAATCAGGGGTGGGAAATTTCATGGCGACACCAGGAAGTTCTTCTTCACCGAAAGGGTGGTCGATCGTTGGAATGAACTTCCACCTCAGGTGATTCAGGCCAACAGCGTGAAGGATTTTAAAAGGAAATGGGATACACATGTGGGATCTCTAGGGGGGTAAATTCAAGGGGGTAGGGTTGTTGGAGTGGGCAGACTTGATGGGCTGTGGCCCTTTTCTGCCGTCATCTTCTATGTTTCTATGTTTCTAACCTGAAAAATGTTGATTTTGAAGTTCTCAAATCAACTGAGGGGGAAGGAGACATATTGTGAACTAATGTGATATAACCAATGGTTAAGTAATGCTTCAAACCACAATAAGGATGCCGAGAACTGGATTTACTGGAGCTTTTTAAGGACTAGCAGCTAAAGTTTCAAGCATGTGCTACCATATTAATGTGTACTGATTCCATTAATGTGCATTATTATAAGTCTCATTGCATAAAAGGGGATGTGCGGTAAAATAACATGCGTTAATGGCATTAATGCATGCTATTGTGTTACTGCATGTTAGTAACTCTAGCTCTAGATTTATTAAAAAGAGCTACCATGTGCTAACATGCATTAATGTGCATTTATTGAAATCTAGTCCCATTTGATGATGTGGGATCTATTTGTTTATACATGTTAATGGTATTGTTTTTGTAGTAATGCAGTTTAGTAAATCTAGACCTTTAATGTTCCAGCCAATTACACTCAACATGGTTTCCAAAATATAGGTTTGAATCCTGATATGGCAGTGCTGAAGGTGAAAGATAAGTGTAACCTGATCTAAGTAAGAAGATGGTAGTAAATGAAGCTATATCCTCCTCTATGAGCTACAGAAACAGAAACATGACGGCAGATAAAGGCTAAATAGCCCATCCAGTCTGCCCATCTACAGTAACCATTATCTCTTCCTCTCTATAAGAGATCCCACATGCCTATCCCACGCTTTCTTGAATTCAGAAACAGTCTTTGGGCTCCCTTTTATCAAGCCGCGCTAGCAGTTTAACGCGCGTAATACTGCGTGCTAAACCTCTGGCCGCGCTAGCTAACGCCTCTCTTGAGCAGGCGATAGTTTTTAGGCCAGCGCAGGGGTTAACGCGTGATGAAATGTCGCGCATGTTAACCCTGCTAGCGTGGCTTGATAAAAGGAGCCTTTTGTCTCCACCATCTGTACTGGGAGACTATTCCATGCATCTACCACCCTTTTAGTAAAAAAGTATTTCCTTAGATTACTCCTGAGTCTATCACCTCTTCACTTCGTTCTATGCCCTCTCATTCCAGAGCTTCCTTTCAAATGAAAGAGACTTGACTCATACGCATTTATGCCACATAGGTATTTAAACGTCTCTATCACATCTCCCTTCTTCTGCCTTTGCTCTAAAGTACTTGTATACATATTGAGATATTTAAATCTGTCCCCAATTGATATATTTCCTGGAACAAAAATATTTGTGTACTCTGCAGGAAATTATACAAATATATAGACCTCAGGATAAGCATACAGTATAAAGGAAAATCCTAGTTGTATAAAACAAATAATAGTGATGCAATTATCTAGGAAGGCTGCAAATTAATATACAGTAAGCATTAATCTACTGTAATAATGACTCAGTCATTCAGCAGTGACCAGTCTGACATTCTTGGTAGCAGTTTTGAAAATCTGTCGACCCCCTCCCCTCTATTTTTATCTGGAAATATCCACTATTCAGAAATACTTTATAAGCAACCATCCTGTGTCCAAAAGAGAACCCTTATTTTGCAAATGTTTATGTATCTAAATTTTGCAGCTCAGAATTTTGTTCAGTTTGAATTGTTGTAGATGCTACTTACAATTCAATGAAAGCATCTTATCCAGGCCATTTGCAGCAATTCATTTTGTCCTCTTTCTATAGATATCTGAATGAAGAATCAGTATAGAACACACTTGTGAAACTAGGGTTGTTGTTACAGTTAGGCAGAGTAAGCCTTTTAAGGGGGTTTGTTATCTGGAGGAAGGAGGGAAAGCTGTCCAGTGATCACATTTTTATTTATTTATTTGGTTCGATTTATATCCCATCCTCTCCAACGGGTTACAGCGTTGACATACATAATACATAGTCAAGCAGATTATGAATTTACATGCGTACCGTGACGTTAGATCATCTAATGATGGTAATGATGGATGGGGGAGGGAATTTTTATCTTTTGTATAGATACTGATTGAGTATAAGTGCTTGGTTGATTATCATTATTTGTATATAAATTGTATTGCACTTTTTGTTGGCATTAAAAACTAAATAAAGTAAAAAAAAAAAGATAATCTAATCTTCTATTTGTGCGTCGCACATACCGAGGAAAGGCAAGAGGGTGGAAGAAGAAGTAGAGAGGGAAAGAAGAAGGGAGAGAAGGGGAGATCAAGTGTCGAAAAGAAGGGTTTTCAGTTTCTTCCAGAATATGGTATAGTTAGGTTCTGTTCTGGTTGTTTCTGTGAGGTTATTCCAAGTTTTTACTCTTAAAAAGGTAAGCATGGAGTGGAAAACACATTTGTATTGAAGGTTTTTCATGGGTGGGAGATTTAGTAGTATTCTATTAAGGGTTCTGCGAGAACTGGACCACGGCATTGAGAAATGCTGGATGAGCGGAGCCGCTGAGTATCCGTGAAGTATGTGATGAATGATGCATGATATTTTGAAAGTTATTCGTGATGAGATGGGTAGCCAGTGAAGTTGTTTGGTGAATGCTGTAACTGAGTCATATTTTCTCAGGTTGAAGATTAGTCTTACAGCAGTGTTTTGGATGAGTTGCATTCTGTAGACCAGAGCGGTGTTGATTCCCATGTAGGTGGAGTTGCAGTGATCTAGTTGTGGTAGTATCATCATTTGTACTATTAAGGCAAAGTGGTGTTGGTGAAAGTACACAAGAGAGACAAGTTTAGCATACAATTTGGGCATTACAAGTTAACTTCTTCCGTTGATGTACACAGAATGGAACTAGCTAACATACATTCAAATACATTTGGTCTGAAGAGGGTGGCTGAATTTATGGGAAACGATAAGTTTTTATTGCTCTCCTAAAGTTCAGAAGCCCTTTGAGGGAGCTGATGTGAGGAGGCAGTTGATTCCAATAGCTTGGCAGGAAGTGGGAGTAGGAACATGTACATTCCATCTTCAGAGTGCCCCCTGGCTTCCTAATACATCAGTTTTTGAGGGTGATCCCTCATTTCCATAGCTGTAGAGGAGGCCCCCTCATTGCAACTGTGCCTTGGGTGTATGAACCATTTACCCTTCCATGGACCTCATTCTTTAATCTTCTTGCTGCCTATCAGAAAAGCGATTTGTTTTAGTCAGAGCAGAGAGAAAAAGCAAGTAAAATCTAGAAGTGATCTAATTTTCACTATACTTATGTTGACTGCATTAGGTTGTTTTTCTTAGTTAAACCACAGGAAACAAAAGGTCTAAGCCAAAGTATTTGGTTTCTTATCTCTGTCATCTCTTGTATAGTTGGACTGCAGATGGGTGATTTTGTTTGCAATCCCATGGGATAGCTGGAAAAGCTCAGGTTTATAATAAGATTCTTCAGCCAGGGTATGTGCTGCCTCTCCGGAAGGAATGACGGTATGACTCCTGAATGAAAAGAACTGCATTGCATTCATCGTTTGCCTTTAAGGTTGAGAAATGGAACCCTTTGTGTATAAGGATTATTACAGGCACAAAGAAATCCTTTTACAGTTAGACTGTCAAGAAAGATACTTGTGCCAGCTTGCTACTCTGCCTCTTTTTTGGTTTCATTCTGTGAGTCAGGCTTGCTGTGATTTGAGAGAAGGACAGTTCTGGAAGTGAGGACCCCGTTTCTTTTTATTGCAATATGAGCATAATGCAGTGTTTTGAAAAGATCATGCATACCGACATTGAATGTGGTTTAGTTCTGAAGTTCTTTTATTATGTGGACTTTGGGTTCCAAATTCATACCTCGGTCACAGCATGTCCTGATTATTTTAATGCTGGATAATCTGGTCTTTCAAAGGCAATGCTGACTCCAGCCTATCTGTTAATAGCATCGCAGTAGCTGATCTGGTATTCACCAGACCTATGGTTTCTAAGGGTGACCTGTAGGTACCACTGGGTAGTTTGGATATGGCAGTGAGGTGCTCATTTGTTAGGTGTTTGACTTTTGGCACTTTGTCGTCTTTGTGGTTGATGTGGATTATCCTATAATAATAAAAGGTTACCGGCGCATGCGCTGTTAAAACAGCGTGTTCCCTGCCGCTGTGGTGTGTGATCCGTGGCCGTGTTCCATTTTAGAACCCGGCGGCAGGGAACATTCTGGCCACTCCCCTCCTCCCGCCCTCACTCACCAACTGCTGCTGGGAGGAAGCGCAGGCAAGCACTCTCCCTGCCGGGATGAGCCGGACCCCTGAGACACGAGTGCCTGCAGGAGGAGGCCCCCGCCGCCTGCCAACACCTTCCCAGTCTCCTGAGCTGCGTCCTCGCCCCCCCCCCCTCCCGATTGCCAACCTCGGTGGCCACTGACAAGTGCTGTGTCCCTCCGTGCCGAATTCGAACACAGAGAGACACAGCACAGCCAGCGACTCCCGCCCTCACTCACCGCCAAAACCAGCTACTGTACTTTAAAGCCTCCTCCTTCTCCCCGGCTCACCCGCATTTAAAATTCAGAAAAAAGTGCTGCACCACGCTACTGCTGGCCTCGCCGTCTTCTGTCCACTGCGGCCCGCCCTCTCTGACTACTTCCTGTTTCCGCTAGGGTTGGCTGCAGTGAATAGAAGACGCTGAAGCCAGCGGTAGTGCGGTGCAGCGCTTTTATCTGAATTTAAATGCGGCGGCTGGGAAGGGAGCGCGGGAAATGCTGCTGCTGCACAGGGAAAGCCGGGAAATGCTGCTGCTGCACAGGGAAGGCTGGGAAATACTGCTGCTGCACAGGAAAGTGTGTGAGGGGTGGGGGGGGAATGCTGCTTCTGTACAGGGAAGACTGAGAAATACTACTGCAGCATAGGGAAGTGTGTGTGTGTGGGGGGGGTGAGAATGCTGCTTCTGCACAGGGAAGGCCGGGAAATGCCGCTGCTGCACAAGGAAGAGTGGGAAATGCTGCTGCTGCACAGGGCAGTGGGGGGGGGGAATGCTGCTTCTGCACAGGGAAAGCCGGGAAATGCTGCTGCTGCACTGGGAAGTGTGTGTATGGGGGGTGGAAATGCTGCTGCTGCTGCACAGGGAAGTGGAGGGGACGGAGAGGGAAAGGGGTCCTGGGAGCAATCTTGGTTTGCTTTGGGTGAGGGGAGACAGAAGGGGGCCATGAGAGACAGAAAGACAGGCAGGCAAGCAGCGCATTAGAACGAAAGACAGAAACACAGAAAGACAGTGGGCAGGGAGAGAGACAGAAAGAAAGAAAGACAGACAGACAGGGTGCCAGAGAGAGAACCAGAAATAAAGAAGGACAGACAGCGGGAGGGAGAAAGACAGAAAGAAAGGAAGAGAGAGACAGGGGCAGGGAGAGACACAGAAAGAAAGAAAGAAAGACAGACAGACATATATTCTAGCACCCGTTAATGTAACGGGCTTAAACACTAGTGAGTATATAGTTTCCTTTTTCACACACAATTGGGACACATTCTTGGTGTCAGATACTCCTCTGCCAAATTTCACTAGATGGTACCACAGGCCTAAAAGTCTGTGGATCAGCAACCTTTGGGTATAATAAAGCAAGATTTACCAGTTAGCACTGCAGTACTAACACTGTAAATCAACAGATGCAAGAGAACAAAGACCAGTGCCTGGACATGGCCTAGCATTGAGTTTTCATGTTTAGCCTGGTGACAGCCGTATTCTGAGTGCTGCCAACTGAATATTGACCCCAAAATTTCAGCTTACAGGTTATAGTTATTCACTTTGAAGTTTCTGGATCTGATATTTTTGGATCATCCAGTTGGTACAAGTCACTATAAGCTTTTTGTCCTCCAGGTGAAGAGATAAACATAGACCCAGCTCAGATCACAAGACATGAAGATAGTTTTGTTTGGAAAAAAGAAACTTATCTTCCTGCATATTAAAAAATGAAAAAAAAAACTATAAAACTGAAGACTGTCACACTATATTAAAAGCTATTTTTTTCCTCTCTGTCTTTGCAAAGTTCCAGTACCAGATGGATTCACTGTTTTGTTTTGGTTTTTTCAATGAATTTATGCCAATTTTGCATTTGGCTTTTCTCAGTATTCTTGAAAGAGGAAATGCACAGAGTCTCATTTCCAGAGACAAAAATCATGGTAATTAAGATGGGTAAAATCCACTTCTTATTCCTGGGATAGGTAGCATACAGTACAATCTGTTTTATTCTTTTGGGTTCTTGTCAGATGCCTTGACCTGGATTGGCTACTGTTGGGAACAGGATACTGGGCTTGATGAACCTTCAATTCTTAATGGCTTTGTTTTCATATCTGGCGATAAAGTTATTTAGAATAAAATGGAAAATCTCCCCCTTAATAATATCCACAATTTAGGTGTGGAAATATATCAACTTTGGTGACATTCCCTCTTTATTACATTATATAAATATTTATGAATTTATATATCCCAATAGCAGTTCAATGTAATTTCTAAGTTAATAAGAAGCTGGTCATCACCAGGAATTGTAATATTACATTAAAAATGAAAACATAAATATACAGAAGATCTGCTCATTTGTTAGAGTGATTGAGATATCTAGCAGTCAAACAGGTGATCCTTTACAAAATCATCTGTTAGTGTGAAAGAGATATCTTGCAAATAAATACCATATTTTTCCGCACTATAAGATGCACCTGACCATAAGACGCACCTAAGTTTAGAGGAGGAAAATGAGAAAAAAAAACCATTCTGAACCAAATTGTATACTAATATATTTAATAAAATATACCAGGCTCTGCACCTTGCACCCCTCATTCCCTGCCAGGCTCTGCACTCAACCCCACACTCCTTGCCAGGCTCTGCACCCTGTCCCCCTTCCCTGCCAGGCTCTACACCCAGCCCCCTTCCCTCCTTGCCCTACCAGGCTATGCAGTCAGCCCCTCTTCCTGCCAAGCTTTTCACCCTGTCACCCCTCCTTTCCAGGCTTTGTACCCTGTTCTACCTCCCTGTCCTGTACCCTGTACCCCCCCTTTGGTGGTCTAGTGGTAGGCTGGGACAGGGCACAAGGAAGGTCTAGTGGTAGGCAGTCCCAGCCCCCCTGGTACCTTTTTAAATTCTGGTGGTCCAGCGGTCCAATGAGAACTGACAGCAGCCATTCAGGGAGTGGCACGGGGGCCATCCTGGAGCATGAAAAGATTGCTCCTGCCTTATGTGCCACTGGCCACATGATATGATGAGGCACAAGGATTTCTCTTTCTGCTTCAGTGACACAATATTTGTGTTTTCACATACCATGCTTCCTGAACCCCAATCAAACCAGCAAAATGTAATGCTAGCTATACTAATGTGTGTTGGTCCAGTAAACAGGAAAAGCACCTACGTTTATAGTACATTCCTGTTGAAATCTCCATATCTTTTGTTTTGAAATTTGTAGCAGAATTAATACTATGCTTAAGTTAGGTATTAACTTTGTTATAGATTGAGAACAAAAGATGTCTAAACTCTTAAAAAGCAGTGGCGCAGGGGGCATCAGTCCGCACCTGTCCTCCTCTCTGCCCCCTCCTTCGTGCCCCCCCTACTGTGCGCAATGCTTCCCTTCCTCTGTACCTTTTTAACATTTTAACATTTTAACATGAGCAGCAACCCCAACCTGAGCGCTAAATGCCTCTTGCGTGGTTTTGTATAAGGGGGGGGGGGGGTATATGATGGATCATTCTAGTTTGTTTTAATATATAGTGAACGTGGATATATTTAATGCAAAAATATGAAAATAGAATGGAGTTGAAATAAATCCTCAAATAGATGAGAAAAACTATATCAGTTTTTGAAGATTAAAGTTTGCTTACATGCTTATTTCATTACACAGTTTCTATACTGTTCTGTCTTTCATTCTTGGTGGTGCACAAGGTGGAATCAAGTGTTATCCTATCTGTATGCTCTTGTTGGAAGTTGTTAGAATACTAATTCTCATCCAGTATAATAATAATAATAAAAATATTTGAACAAAAACATTTTCTGAACTGAACGTCCCGCAAACCGACGTCGGGTTGGAAGGCATCAGCGCTTGCACAGTCTCAAGATTCTCAAAAGGTTTAAAGTGACAGTACACTTTTGTACTGTCTATACCAGGCTCTGTGGATGACATAACCCACAGGTGAGAATATCTGCCTGCTGTCTTCAGATAACACCTGTTACAGGTAAGTAAAGGTGCTTTATCAGAGATTTAGCCTTCTTGTTAAGACAAGTTACTAAAAGGACAGATCTTGTCTGTATCACATATTGAGTATCTTCTAAGAAAACAGTTGAATCTACTTATGATGACACCAAACAATCTACCCCTTATTCACTCATCGTTTTAAATAACAGAGAAATCGTACAGTGAAATGTGAACCTGGGTGCCCTGGATTAAAGTCCACTGCACAGACCACTAGGCTGCCCCTCTGCTCTGCAGGTGCATCTGTATGATCATTTTTGTATAAATGCTAAGACAGACATCCTTGTCCTTGGTTTTTGGGTGCTCATAGTTTGGATGTTTTATTTTGGAAAATCACTGTTCATTTTGGATGTTGTCACATATTTTTGAATAGGAAACCATAACATAAAAACATAAGAATAGCCCATGAAGCCCAATAGCCCATTCTCACGGTGGCCAATCCAGGTCACTAGTACCTGGCCAAAACCTAAAGAATAGCAACATTCCATACTACTGGTCCAGGGCAAGCAGTGGCTTCCCCCATGTCTGTCTCAATAACAGACTATGGACTTTTCCTCCAGGAAATTGTCCAAACCCTTTTTAAAACCAGCTGATTGTGAGATGGATGAGATTTTTTTGGGGATGTTATGAGCAGAACGTCCCAGTTCTGACTTGGATGTCCTTTTGAAAATACCTTCTCTCTATATGCTAAGAATGTACTCCACTATAGGATCTTCAGATCAAAGTGAGAAATCAAATCCAAAAATAAATTGCAAATTACTCCTCCCTGGAAATAGTGGAGTGTGTTTAATATTGAGGGTCCACAAGTACCCATTGTATCCCTAGAGTTGGCCCTTAGGCTCTGAATTCAGGACTCCAAACTCAACTTCAGTTTTCTGCTCCTCTAGAGAGGATGCTCACTGCTTGTGAATACCTTGTATATCTGCACTTATATCCAAAAGAACCCCAAAGTACCTTAAAACTGAGTACTTTGAAAACATACATGTACATTAGCAAGCAATTCTGTAAATGGCCACTCCTTGTAAGTGCTCAAATACCAGGGGCCAACAACCTTTTTACAGCAAAGAGCCAATTTATCCAAAATGTTTGACCAAAGATTTAAAATTGCTCAAGATGTAGCTTCTCTCCCCTCCAACCCCTCGCAGGTCTCTGCACCTCTCATCCCTTCCCCCAACCCATAGCCCAGGTTCTCTTCTCTAGGCTCCGACCCTTTAATCTCCCTCCCAACACCATGATTTCTTCCCCCCCCCCCCACTCCCCAGGCCTACCGAGGTACCTGGTAGTTCAGCGAGAGTCTTTGTGGCAGAAGCGCAGCCCTCTTGCTTCTGCCTCCTCATGGCTGCCTTCTAAAATAGCTTCTGCGATCTCTCGCGGCAGCTCGTGGTACTGCAGGAAATTCCGCAAGCAGCTTCAAGAGGTCGTCCTATTATTGCATTGTCCTTAAGATATGCATCACACTATAAAAATCAGCTCTACCATTTCCATGGTCCTAAATGGAACTTTTTTAAAATTAGACTCAAGACTCAACATTATTCACCTTTAGACATAGTCTTCAAATACACAAGATTTTTGTATGGATGACATGAAATCACAGTACTGGTATCTTAATTTAATGTGAGTTTGGTAAAGGTAAGAATGCAGTCTCTGTGCATATAAATTAGTCTCCAGTGACACAGCCAGTCACCGAGCAATTAGAGGCTTTGATCCTTGCAATAAACCTGCCCGTGGCTGAGAAAGAACTCATTAGCAGTAGACTCCTATCTTTGGTGAAGTAAGTAAATGAAGTTGACAGGACTTACACAGATTTGACCTTATTTGCAATAATGCTAGATTCTACTAATAACTGTCCACATATTTTGCACAGATTGCATATAATATCATCCAGTAGTTAGAGATCAATCTTTTAAGGGGGACTAATGTGTAGAACTTAGCTTTAAGGATTAATGCCATCCTTAGCCAGCATCATTGTGTTTATTTTAATAGTAAACTTTGATTCCATTCTTTCAAATCCTTAAACTAAGGGCTCCTTTTATTAAGCCATGCGAGACTTTTCATCACGCTCTAACTCCCCGCGCTGGCCTAAAAACTACCGCCTGCTCACGAGGAGGCGGTAGCGGCTAGCGCGGCCGGCGGTTTAACGCTATTACGCGCGTTAATCCGTCAGCGCGGCTTGATAAAAGGAGCCCTAAGCTGCAGTAAGCACTAACGCAGGCTTACCGCTTGTTCAGGAAAGACAGGGTAGGAAGAAAAGGAGGGGGAGTAGCGTTATATATTAAAGATCATATTAAAGCCACACAATTGCAGGATCTGTGATTTGGGGTTAGCCCTAATGAATATGCATGGGGCAGATCTGCATTCCTATCATCTTCATTGCATGCAAATCTCTTTCATGCATATTCATTAGAGCTATCCTGAAAACCTGACTGGCTGGTGGTCCTCAAGGTCCCAAAACCTTAGTACCTTTAAAGGGCTATGTCACATTTGCTGTAAGGGAATTGCTATTGCGGCTTTGTAAAAATTAGATGGCACCACATAGAACAAAACTTTGTTTACTCCTTATATTCTCCAACACAGTGATGGATTTCTTCTGGGAACTCCAATTATCTTTGCAGGTTGCAGGTGCATTTGGAGGGCTTACCATACAATGTAAGAGGGTTGCGGTGAGATGTGTACCTGGGACCCTTTATGTGAAATTCACTGCAGTATCCCTAGGGTGGCCAGTCTGTATGGCCAGTCTGCTAAGAATACTGGCCCCTCCTAATCTCAATTGTTTTTTGTACATTTTTCATTTGGACTTTTTTTCCCCAAAAATGGTTCAAAAAGATAAGCCACACTGAGGGCTCCTTTTACTAAGCTGTGCTAGCGGTTTTAGCGCGTGCTACACACTAATGCCTCCATAGAGCTGGCATTAGTATTTTCCGCGTAGCGCAGGGGTTAGCATGCTAATCTTCAGCGCATGCTAAAAACGCTAGCGCACCTTAGTAAAAGGAGCCCAGAGTGCAAACACATCTAGGAAATGGCCATTAAAAAAAAAAAAAAAAGATACTTTTCTGAGTTGAAAATTATTTTCTCTTCTGGATTATTGGACGTTTGCCCCAAAACATCCAAAATTAGATTTAGATGTCATATTGAAAATGCTTTTCCACATAAAATGCAAGGAGTAAAATGGTGGAAATCACAGCTAGATTGAAATTGAGGACATTTATGCCTATTCTGGAGCAAACATAAATTTTAGTGCATATTTTTTTTTAAACCGTGTATTTAAATGATAACTCCTGCTTGTGCTCTACTCCAACCCTGAGAATGACTACACAAAGGGCTCCTTTTACGAAGGCGCGTTAGCAGTTTAAAGTGCATAATAGCGCACGCTAAACCACTGGACGCACTAGCCGCTACCGCCTTCTCTTGAGCAGGCGGTAGTTTTTTGGCTAGCGCGGGGGTTAGCACGTGATTAAAAGTCGCGCGTGTTAAAGCCGCTACCGCAGCTTCGTAAAAGGAGCCCAAAGTTGCGTAAAAATACACACTTTATAGTACCACAGTATGTACTTTTTTTTTCTAGTTTAAATTTTTATATTAATTTTATAGAAACATCTTACAGAAAGTGTAACAGATTATTAATCAACTAGTATTTTAGCCCGTTACATTAACGGGTGCTAGAATATATGTCTGTCTGTCTCTTTCTTTCTGTCAGTCTCTCTCCCTGGCCCTCTTTGTCTGTCTGTCTTCCTGTGTCTCTCCCTGCCCCTGTGTCTTTTTTCTTTTCTTTCTGTCTCCCTTCCTCCCGCTGTCTGTCTTTCTTTCTATCTATCTGTCTCTCTCCCTGCCTCCTATGCAGCAGCATCTCTCCCCCCACTTCCCTGTGCAGAAGCCACAGCAGTATTCCCTCCCACTCCATTTCCCTGGGCAGCAGCCACAGCAGCAGCATTCCCTCCCCCTCCATTTCCCTCCCCCAACACCACTTCCCTGTGCAGCAGCAGTGTTTCCCCTACCTCCCCTTTCTCTTCCCGCGGTCTGGCTGGCTCCCTTACTGCCCCCCCCCCTTCCCTTCCCGCAGACCCGACAAACCTGCCGATTCCAGCAGCGTGTGCAGCACTCTACACATGCTGCTTCGGGGCCTTCTACTGCCCTGATTTACTCTGGCAAGTCCCTGATAACATCATCAGAGACGCGGCAGAGCAAATCAGGGCAGTAGAAGGCCCCGAAGCAGCGTATGTAGAGTGCTGCACACACTGCTGGAATCGGCAGGTTTGTAGTCGGGACCATGGGAAGGGAAGGGGGGGGGCAGTAAGGGAGCTGGTCAAACGTAAGATTGACTCCTACGACTGAATTTTGGCAACTTTGTTTTTAGACTACCCTTAGTTACTTTGAGAAGTTTATTTTTGTTTTAAAAGCTGCCTTCGCGGCTCCTCTCTAGATCCCCGCCTGCATCGGAAGCCTTCTCCGACGCAGGTGCAGCTCGAGAGAGGAGCCTCCACTGTGGCTTTGTCTGTTGAAAATCATCCTTCTGCCAAAAAACAAAAATGTGCAGCCATCCCTAGCATGGCTTACTTTAGGTTTCTTCCCCCTCCCCCGTTGCCGAGTCGCTGTTAATATTCAAATGCCATCTCTCTGTCTCGCAGCAGGCTTACCAGGTCTGGCCAGACAAAGTTCATTTTTTAGTTCAAAGCCGACACTGCGTCTCCTCTCTCGATCCCCGCCAGAGTCGGAAGTCTTCTCCGACTCTGGTGAGGTTCGATAGAGGAGCCGGCAAGCCCGCTGCGAGACAGAGAGATGCGTGGTAAGCACGCATGCGCACTCTGCCGGCCACGGAACTACAGATCAGGCAACACGGCGTTAAGAGTGCGCATGCGCGCTTAGCGTTTTATTATTATAGATAACATTCTTAAAAAAGCACTTATGTAGTATACATGATACCAAATAAAACAATCCCCACCCCTCCCCCTTTCAGGATTTGTATGTAGAATTTGAAATTTTTAATATGGTAAGTATACATTACTTTTAAAGTTGTTTAACATAAGAATCTAATGGACCCCAGATTCTTTTTTTAATATTTAAATATTTTTATTGAAAAACTTTTATGTTTTACAAGTAGTAGAAATGATACAATAACAACTTCGCATCATGAGCTATTAATATCAAGTATACTCAACATTTGAACTATGTCTGTGAAATAACCAGTCAATCCTACTACATATAACATTATGTATTATCACATTTCAACCCAAGTAAATAAACCCCAACTGTTCCCACAAAATCTAATTTCACATCATCATTATCCCCCATTCCCCCCCTTCCTGAACCCCACACTTCTGACGGGCATTAAGGTAAATAACAGCAGTAGTACCCTTAAAAGGTCTCCAGTGCGTCCTCCAGTTTATTCCAAGTAGGCAAGTAAGTAGTATATACATGTCGCCTCTTGGCCAATGCTATTTCCATCTTGCCTATCGATACCAATCTATTTACCCATACAATATGAGAAGGAGCTTCAACATTCTTCCAATGATTGGCAATAAGACATTTCGCCGCTGCCAAACCCCATCTCAAAATTTTTGTTTGCCAAGATGTTCCCCTATTATTATATAAGCCCAAGAGGCAGGTCTGAGGAGACTCCTCCACACATTCACCCAGACAGTCAGATAGCTTACCAGACACATATTTCCAAAATGCTTGGATGATCCCACATTCCCACCAAATATGCATAAAGGTTCCCTCTTGCAAACCACATCTCCAACACAGTTCAGATGTTCCAGGATACATTTTATGTAAACGGTCCGGTGTATAGTACCATCGTGTTAGTACCTTATAAGCGTTCTCCTGTATCAATGCACAGGAAGAGGCTTTATAGGTCTCCCTACAAACCGTCTCCCAATCTTCAGTAGACATTCTTATCGCTAAGTCCCTCTCCCATCGTTTCCGAAAAGTGTAAGCATTAGGTAAGTATCCCCGCCTATATTGGTATATCACTGACAATGGTTTCGGAACTCTCTGCAATACCAGCCAAAGATTTTCTAGCGGTTCCTTTTCTGTGTGCAGTCCCGAACCCCAACCTTGGGCCATCATAAAATGTCTAATTTGTAAGTATGCAAAATAATCATCATCTGTTAATTTATATTTCTGCTGAATTGTAGGAAAGGACATAATTCCATCTATCCCCAACAGATCTCGGAATACTCGGATCCCTTTTCGATACCAGCTTCGAAAAATTCGATTATCTCGGCCTGCTGGAAATAAAGATTCAGCAGTTATACTGGCCAGTGATGAGACCATAGCCCCACTACCCATCTGTTTTCGCATTTGATTCCATAGTCGTGCCAGGTGCTGCACATAAGGATTTGATATGCTCTGAACCCATCCGCTCAGCGACCCAGAGGACCATAACTTATCTTTCAAGGGTTCCTCTTTACTATATAGTTGTTCCAGGCGTATCCCACTTTTATATTCCCCTATTTCCCAGTCTAGCACTAATTTTATTTGCGCCGCTTGATAATACCACACCAAGTTAGGTAACCCTCTCCCCCCTACTTCCCTGGATGCCCACAATAAGGATTGGGAGAGTCGTGGAGATTTTCGGTGCCAAATAAAGCTACGTATTTCCCTACTCAGTCTCCTTAAGTCTCCCAAAGGGACCGATATAGGCAAGGTCTGAAAAAGAAATAATAGCCTAGGTAGTATATTCATTTTAATAACCGCTATCCTGCCCCACCAGGACAACCACAGACTATGCCAACGTTGTAAATCAGTTCTAATTCTACGATATATAGGCAAATAATTAGTGTCGTATAGTTTTCGGATATCCGAAGGGATAAAGATCCCCAAGTACCTAATTCCTTGCTCAGCCCATCTGAAAGGGAAGGTGTCCCGCAACGCCTCTACCTCTCTCTGTGTCAGTGTCAAGTTCAAAATTTCAGTTTTTTCCAAATTTATTTTAAACCCTGAGATCTCCCCATAATTATCAAACATCTTTAGGAGATGAGGTATAGAAGCCTCAGGCTGTCCCACATATAAGAGTATATCATCTGCAAACATCGCTATTCTATGTTCTTCCCCCCCAGTAACAATCCCAACCAGAGATGCATGTTGTCTAATGGCTAATGCCAGGGGTTCGAGCGACACCGCAAACAGCAAGGGGGAGAGTGGGCATCCCTGTCGAGTTCCCCTAAAGATAGGAAAGAAATCGGTATACGATTGATTTATCCGTAAACAGGCTCTAGGTTCAGCATAAAGGGCTCTAACCCTTTCTCCAAACATGCCCCCCATTCCCATTCTTTCCATCACTTCCCATAAGAACCCCCAAATAACCCTATCAAATGCTTTTTCAGCGTCTACAGATATCAAAACCGCTTTATCTCGACCCTTACCCGTTTCCCAAAGTAAATTTAAAGTTCGTCTGATATTGTCACTCACTTGTCTCCTCTGTATAAATCCCGCTTGGTCTTGATGGATCAGAGATGGTAAGACCTTTCCCAACCTATGAGCTAATACCTTGGCCAGAATCTTTGCATCTTGATTTAATAATGATATGGGTCTATAAGATCCACAAAATAAAGGATCGCGCCCCGGTTTAGGTATTAGAACTACCCCTGCCTCTCCCATTGTAGGAGGTAACCTACCTCCCGTAGATATACCGTTAGCTACCCTGACCAGGAGAGGCCCCAGTTGGATAGAGAACTGTTTATAGAATCTGCTAGTATACCCGTCTAACCCTGGGGATTTTCCATTCTTCAACCCGCCTATCACCCCCATGATCTCAGAAAGTTGTATTGGTTCCTGTAAATACTCCTTATCCTGTTCTGATAACTCCGGTAATTGTATTGAGTCCAGAAAGACGGACTGATTTCCCCTTTCCCAAGTCTCCGGATGTCCATATAGCCCAGCGTAAAAAGCTTTGAATTCTCTTTGAATTGCCGAGTCCGTGACTCTCAGCTCCCCTCCTACCTCTCTTTTAATTCGTGTAATAGAGTTTCGAATTTGTTTAATCCGGATATATCTAGCAAGTTGCGCACTAGCTTTGTTACTGTGTTCGTAGATATTAAGTTGAAATCTCTCGCGCATACGTTCTGTTTCTTCCACCTGAAGCTGATATAATTCATCTCTAACTCTATGCAATTTTGTCAATGTTTGTGGATCCCCTGTAGTTTGATGGTGCATTTCCAACTGGGTCAATTGAGTTCTTAAGTGGAGAAAGGCTCGGGCTCTCTGCTTTTTGAATCTAGCCCCCCATTTAATAAATTCTCCCCTGACTACCGCTTTAAGAGCATCCCACAATATAGCTTCAGATACTTCCCCATTATCATTCAATGTTAAATAATCCTCAATAACCTTTTCCACAGCGGATATCACTTGAGGGGAACTCAACAGGGATTCATTAAGTCTCCAATACCTACCTCCCCCTTTATCTATCAGGTCTTCGCATTTTAACCAAACCGGCGCATGATCTGATACATGCATCGGTTCAATCTCCGCTGCTCGCAGTCCTCCTGTTTGGTTTCTGTGAATCCATACCCCATCCAACCTCGTGTAAACATTTTGTGCATGTGAATAAAATGTATAAGATCGTTGGGTACCATGCAGCAGGCACCAACCATCTATCAGGCCAAGTGATCCCATTAAAGCCCGTAATGCAGCAGCAGGTTTTTTAAGCGATCTGCGCCCACCTCCAGAGTGGTCTATCGCTGGTTCTGGAGGGATATTAAAGTCTCCTCCCAGATATATCGCTCCCTGTACAAATGTTCCCAGGACACCCTTCAGTTTTTGGTAGTAAGCCTCCTGACCCACATTAGGACCATAAATATTGATGATGGTCAGAGGGCGACCCTGAAGAACACCCTGTATTGCAAGACACCTTCCCTCTCCATCTTTGTATTCCTTTTCCACCTGCAATCCTAAGCCCTTTCTCACCAGAATAGCCAATCCCCCTGCCCGTTTAGATTCTCCCTCCCCCTGATGGGTCCAGAGCATATCAAACCTAGGCCTATGAAGCAATGAAACATCCCTTTGCCTTAAATGTGTTTCCTGGAGAAGGCAAATATCCCATTTCATCCTATAAAGTTCACGGAAGACTATACTCCGTTTACCTGGGCTATTAAGCCCATTTACATTCCATGATCCTATGATCAGCCCCGGATCCATCCCTGGGGACCTCCCTGTACCCAAAGTCCCCCTCCCGCCAGAAGTTATTCGAACACCCCTTTCCCTCCCCCCTCACCCCCTCCAGCTAGCTGATTCTCCATGTTTCGAATCAGCCATAATGAGAAGTGAGTCTTACCGAAAAGGCCCTTAAATACACTTCCTTCATTGCTTAACCTCTTCACTCACCTTATCATACATTCTAACAACCCGGAAAGGGCATACGTTCTATAATTAACCCATGCACATCAAGGTATCTAAGTAAACCATAAATTCTACTTAGTGCCACCTCTAAAATCATTTGAAACAACTGTATCCGCTATCACGTAATCAACATATAGTGTTCAGTGGAAAAGTAGGCCGCCCAAATGCATTTGTCAGCATAGGCGCCCTGTGTTCCACCAGTTCAGTGATGACCGAAAACAAATGTCTGAGGTCTGTGCTGTTACTGGTGTCAGGTAGCTGAGGTAGAAGGTCGGCTGTCATCCACAGTGTGTAGGATTACCTTTGCTCCCGTGTCCGGTGTTAGATCACTTCGATTTCTGTCCGGTGAATCTGAAGGTCTCCGGCATCCAAAGTCTTTCAGTGCTATCCAAGCCTCCATCACAGTTTCTACCTTCCTATGTGTCCCATTTATTGTGAATTGTAATCCAAAGGGAAAAAGCCACCGGTATCTATATCCTTCAGCCCGCAAGAGCTGTGTAACTTCACGAAATGCTCTGCGTTTCTGTAGCGTTGCAAGGGCCAGATCTTGATACACCCCTACTTTCAACCCCTGCCAGACAAAATCAGGGCGACGACGTGCAGCCTGCAAAATTTTTTCTTTCAGTTGGAAGTCACTGAAACAGGCTATTATATCACGATTGCCTGGACCCCTCAGTTGTCCCAGGCTTCTGTGTACTCTCTGCAACTCTATCACAGATGTTACCCTGGATCCTTCGTCAGCCAGTAGGGCCTTACAGAAATCAGTTACCACTTCTCTGGCATCTTTATATCTCTCCAGATCCGGTACTCCCTTGAAACGTAAATTGTTTCTCCGGGAGCGATTTTCCAGGTCTTCAACCTGTTTCTTCAGGTCTTCCAATTGTGTTACTGCAAGATCTACTGCTTCTGAGCGTTCTTGCACTGAAGTCTCCACGTGGTTCAGCCTCCCCTCCACCACTAGAACTCTGCCATTCAATTCACCTACTTCTGTTCGTAGTTCCCCCAGCGCTGCTTTTACATCCGTTCTCAACCCCACCATTTCTGCTTTCAGCTCTTTGAACCACGATTCAAGTTTTCCTTCCATAAGCTGATCAGATGGGGAGTTGTGAGCTCGGGGAAGTGCAGGCTGTAAAGACACTGTCGGATCCGCCATCTTAGGAGACACCGTCGGAGAGCAGGGAACGTGCGATCGAGTTTTCACTGTTTTAGTGCTGGTAAAGTGAAATTTCTCTAGTCTCCTTCGACTCGCCATAAAATCCGCGTTTTAGGATTTCATCCAGCGTCGCGCACTGCAGCTTGTTAAGCAAGATATTAAACCGAAACCGCGAGCCCCATCAGAGCTCCGAGTTTAAGCGGCCATCTACAGTGGTGACGTCACTTCCTCTCATGGACCCCAGATTCTTATAAATCTTTGTGATTCATTTATTTTTTTCTGCAAGCATTTTCTCATATCTGTAATACAGACATAGGGTTCCTTTTACAAAGCTGTGCTAGCAGTTTTAGCGCACGCCAGACACTAACGTCAGCATTGAGCTGGCGTTAGTTCTAGCCGCGTAGTGTAGGTTTAGCGTGCGCTAAATTGCCAGCTTTGTAAAAGGAGCCCTTAGGGTCTCCCACCAAAACGACATATTCAACCTATCCCATTGTTTCCAGTTCCTAGTACCGTATTTTCACATAGATAACGCGCACCCATGTAAAACACGCACACGGGTATAGCGCGCAAAAAACACATATTTATGTGCATAAATTTTTATATACCGCGCACACCCATATACCGCGCATGCTGCCCGACTCTCCTTTCGCCCGCCCCGACTCTCCTCTGGAGACCCTGACTCTGTTTTCGCCCGCCCCGACTCTCCTTTCCTCCTTGAAGTCCTGTCCCTACCCTGAAAGCCTGATGCCCCCCCCCCGACGTCCGATTCACCCCTCCGCAGGACCGCTCGCACCCCCACCCCGAAGGACCGCTCGCACGCACCCGCACCCCCACCCTGAAGGACCGCTCGCACCCCCACCCCGAAGGAGCGCTCGCACTCCCACCCCGAAGGACCGCTCGCACCCCCACCCGAAGAACCGCTCGCACCCCCACAGCCTCACCCCCCTCCCCCATGAGAAGCTGTCTACCTTGTTTCCGGATGCCAGCGAGCCCAGCTGTTTCCTCTGCCGGCGGTCCCGCCCCTTCTCTGAGCCCTGCTGTGCTGCTTTTTCTTCCGGCGGTCCCGCCCTTTCTCTGACATCAGAGAAAGGGCGGGACCGCCTGAAGAGGAAGCAGCGCAGCACAGGGCTCTGAGAAGGGGCAGGACGGCCGGCAGAGGAAGCAGCTGGGCTGGCATCCGGAAACAAGGTAGACAGCTTCTCCATGGGGGAGGGGGGGAGGCTGTGGGGGTGCGAGCGGTTCTTCGGGTGGGGGTGAGAGCGGTCCTTCGGGGTGGGAGTGCGAGCGCTCCTTCCGGGTGATGAATCGGGCGTTGGGGGGGGGAAACTATGTAAAAAAATTTTTGTACAACGCGCTCACGCGTATAACGCGCAAGGGTATGCGCGGTTTATAAAAACCACGTATAACGCGCGCGTTATATGCGAGAAAATACGGTAATCATTTGCAAAGCCACGCCTCTCATGATGAGAAGAAGTTTTTTTTTTAGTTCAAATCTTTTTATTGGAATTATAGGTAACAATACAGAAAAAGAAAACAATACTTATACATACATGTTGGAACTATTTAGCAGGCTATTTTTTATAACTGAGGTACCAAACATTATAATTCCATATGATAATGGAATTGGGAAGTAATTATATAAAAGCCTTTGTAAGCACACAAAAAGGACTTTGCATGCAAAAACATTCCTTTATAAAATTGTCCCCAGTGTGGCTGCAACATGCCCTAGACTAGCTGTACTTTTAGTTTTACTGTCCTAACTTTATCCAAGTAGTTAGTTAGTAGACTGAATGCCAGTGCTAACTGGGTAAATGCCAGCTTTGCCCAGGCTTCTCCCCAAGCCACCCTGGCACAATCCAGATAATGCTGAGGTAGTCTGTCCAGATTTTTAACATTTTATCTACAAATCTGGCAAATGCAAATCTGTGTATGTATCTTACCTGAATAAGTCCTGCTACATATCAACCTTTGTATTTTTATTTTTTAGAAAAGCTCAGCGGAGGAAATTCAATAAATGACACTGAAAGAATTGGGTACTAAGCAGTGGGTGGGCCAGGCCCATTTTGGGAATCCCTAAGCCCCACCAGCTAAAAACTCCCAAAACCTCTGAGTACCTTTGAAGGGCTGGTCTTCGCCGACATCGAGCAACATGACTGAAGCATGCTGCTGACGCAGGCCACACAGCCTTCCTTCAGACACAACTTCCTGTTTCTGCAGAAGTGGAATGTGTCAGAAGGAAGGCTGTGGGACTGGCACGAGCAGCATGCATAAGGTTAGCTCTTCAAACGGCTGGAAGTGTGTGTGTGGGGGGTGGGGGTGGGGGGTGGAGAGAGTCTAGATCGTCTTGCCTTGCCGGGAGATGGAGAGATGTGATCTGCCCACCCAACTGGGGTCTAGGCCCATCCAAAATTGGGTGTCTGACTATGCCTATGGCATTAAGTACTATTCCATAGAGGGTGTATGCCCTTTTTAGAATAGTGTTTGTACGAATCCAGTGCTTAACTTTTGAGCACCATACTTATGCCTGCTAAAAGCAGGTGTAGATGCCAGTGTGTAACTTAGGTGTGCTTCGGGCAAATTCTGTGCGCAACTTTTTTTTAAAAATACCCCTGACACACCCCTAGCCTTGCTCCTTTTCAGATACATACTATGAGAGTTACATAGCAAGCCTTATAGAATAGCGCACAGCCAGTTTTGCGTGCAAATTCTAATTGATGTCAATTTACAATAATTATTTTACTGCCCAATTATTGCTAGTTAAGGCTTGTCGATCAATTAAGATGCACGCACAACTTGGATATGCATCCAAATGTTTGTGCCTAACTTTGGACACCACATATAGAATCCGGAGGGGGAAAAGGGGGGGTGGACGGACAGACTAAACAACATACAATGTGGAAGGCAGAGATCAACTGGAAGGGGAAATGTACTTTTCTGTAACCAGATTTGTTTGTTGAACTGGAAGAAATGCAAGTGAGATGAGATGAATAGTGTTCAGCTAGCCAAAGGAATGTCTGTGGTTTTCACAATGTTGTATGGGAGCCAAAATCACTTTCATGTAGCCCCCTTGACATTTAGTTGCCAACAGCCAAAAAATTGGTTTACCTAAGGAGAGGTTCAGCAGAGGGCTTTAAACTGTGAGTACATTGCTGTAACGCCAACATTGGAGGTCCTGCTGGCACCCAATTCTTTGTGCCTGCCAAGGAGTATCTTATTTTATAAAATTTATATTCTACATAATATCACAGTTTTAGGTAGATTACAAGCATGAACATACATAATTAGAACATGTGGGGAGTGTGTGGTGCAGTGGTTAGAGCCACAGCCTCAGCCCCCTGAGGTTGTGGGTTCATATCCCACGTTGCTCCTTGTGACCCTGGGCAAGTCCCTTAATCCCCTCATTGCTCCAGGTTTAGATAGATTGTGAGCCCACCAGGACAGACAGGGAAAAATGTTCGAGTAAACCACTTAGGCTATAAGTGGTGTATAAATACTTAAATAAATGATCAAAACAGACATCACATCAAATCATAAACAGATGCAAAATAACCCCACCTTTTACTAAGCCGTGGTAGAGGTTTGTACCTCATCCCAGAGCGCTAAATGCTCTGACATTGCTTCAGCGCTCGTAGTATTCCTATGAGCACTGGAGCAACGTCAGAGCATTTAATGTTCTGGCCTGTGGTAGGCACCTCTACTGTGGCTTAGTTAAAAAAATAAAAAGGAGGGGGAGGGTTTAAAGTTTGAGAGTCTTTTCAATCAGCTACATTTACAATAATTTCTTCGGTGTTAAAGATGGCACATTCTACCATAAAAGCCAAGTGTACCTTAAAAAGACCTTTTCAAACAAATATGTCTTTAATTGTTTCCTGATTATCATAAATGATTCAGTTTTGCATAATTCCATAATATAGGGTTAATCACTTGAAAGGTCGAAGAGCAGAGACCATGAAAACCAATCATGCAATAAGACGGTGCTTCAAGCAGATTTTTATCGGCTGATCTTAAGGTTCATGTTGGTTTATAGATTTTAAGGGTAGAAGCTGTTAACTGAAGGCGCTTCATTCTTTAAGACCTTAAAGATTAACGTTAAAACTTTGAACTGAATCTTCTAATGAATGGGACGCCAATGTAATGATGTCAAAACAGGTGCTGTGTTCAGGCTTGGAGGTGTGAGAAAGTAAGTTTTGTGCAGAAGTTAAAACAACAAAATCCAAATAGCATCAAAAGGTTCCACAAAGGTTCCACAAAGGAAATGAAGCAGTTTTTTTCAGGGGTCTTTTTATAAAAAATTAAATAGTATTTTGACAAAATTTATTTGGCTTGGGAAAAATTCGAGAATCGCTCTAGTATTTTTACAAAAACCAATTGTGGAGGGTGGGGTAAATTTTCCCAATTTTTATAGGTATCATCACGCCTATATAATGCGTCAAGGTATGTATTGGATCCTCCCGGAGCTCTTGGAGCATCTTCCAGACTGGCTGTATCTAGAGTGGAAAATTATGTCCCATAAGAACATAAGAACATAAGCAGTGCCTCTGCTGGGTCAGACCATAGGTCCATCCTGCCCAGCAGTCCGCTCCCGCGGCGGCCCAAACAGGTCACGACCTGTCTAAATCACCAGAAGGTGCCCCCATGCCTCCTTGGTTTCCTAATTGAGTCCTATCTTCCTATCAAAGTCCTAGCCCTCCGGTCTTGCACCTGCACGACCTGGTTGGGTTTCTACATTTATTTTCTGGTTAGCTTTCTCAGTATCCCACGATCCCTTTATCCCTCAGGAATCCATCCAGTCTCTGTTTGAATCCCTGTACCGTACTCTGCCTGATCACTTCCTCTGGTAGCGCATTCCAAGTGTCCACGACCCTCTGGGTGAAAAAAAACTTCCTTGCATTCGTTTTGAACCTATCTCCCTTCATTTTCTCCGAATGCCCCCTCGTACATGTTGTCCCCTATGCGACTATCTCATGCATTAAGTATCTAATGTTGCAAATTCTTATTTCCCACTGTGGGAATTTTTTTTGACAATGTCATTTCTATCCTGCGGGTACAAGATAGATGTTTTGACTGGGAGTAGAAACTATTGTTTAAGGCAGTATTTCTCAATTCTGTCCTGGAGTACCTCCTTGCCAGTCAGGTTTTCAGGATATTCACAATGAATATGCATGAAATAAATTTGCATATAATGGAGGCAGTGTATGCAAATCAAGTTTATTCATATTCATTGTGGATATCCTGAAAACCAGACTGGCAATGGGGTACTCCAGGATCGAGTTAAGAAACACTGGCAAGCTAATGTATAATCTGTTCAATCTAAAGTTTGTCACTGGACTGGACAGTCAACTGAAATGAACAATTGAGTTTTCATTTCATTTGAACATGGCAAACATAACTGTGGAGTCTATGGCTCTCATTTTTGAAGCATACAAACATCTTAAAAGGCTGAAATGGGCATCCAGGTGCTTTGTAATACCTAAATCCCGATTTTGCAAAGGTAGAATAGGGACATTCAACACTGCAGTACGTCCAAATAGCAAGAGGTGTTTCATGTGAGACTAGAGAGTGCCTGAAACTTGGATGTCCAACAGCAGTTACTGAATGTGAAAAATTGCCCATGTCTACAAAGGACGCCCTTATTTAGACCTGTTCTCTTAGGCTTCCGCGGCAGGCTTCATGATTGTAGCAAGTTTCCGTGTCTCGCCGGGTCTGTGTAGAAAGAACCGACGTTTCATCCATTATGCTGAAACATCTGTTCTTTCTTATTTAGACCCATTTCAGGAATTTTCAGGTTACAGAAAGGTACTCTGATTGCGCAGCTCTCCACTGGAATTAAGGTATGACAGCTCCTTAATCTCCCAGTGGTTACCGTATATACTCAAACATAAACCGTGATTATTAGGCCCCAAAAATGGCCCCCAAATTAGGATCTTGGTTTATATTTGAGCAACCACCTGACTACTGGTCCTCTTCTTCCTCCACCAGGGCTGTGCATTGCCATATACCACCACCCACCTCCCCCACCAATGAATACCAATGCCGCTGTCCATTATAGAGGCCCCTCACTGAAGAATGTAGCACATCTATCCTACTTATCCACCCCCTCTCCGCACAGCAGCTTACCAATTGGTGCAGAAGAAAGCTGCTGTCATTACGCAGAAGAAAGCCCCAGCCGCCGATGGCGTACACAGATCCAATGCGGGGCCTTGAGCATTTGCGTAAGTGCTCAAGGCCCAACACTTGATGTGCATACATCATCGGTGGTCACGGCTCTGGAGATTTATTCTTGGAGTCCTGAGTGCCTTCTTCGAACAACCTATAGAATTAAAACGAGGGGGAGCCTTCAAGTATCTGTTGACAGTCCTCTCCTTTTCTCCCTTCTGTGTGCAACAGGGGAGGGGGATAGTTTTCTTTTCATGTCCACCATGTGTGTTCGGCAGCTGCATTCCTAACATGGACTATTCCTGCTAGTGTTAGGCCTGTGGAAAAGAGGCATTGAAATGCTGGGAGTGCTATGCAAGTTCTGCAGGGATCCCAAAGTTGGAGTGGGGTTAGCAACTGAGACGAGTTCTCGAGAAGCAGAGGCTGGAACCCTTCTTCTTGCTTCTGGCAGGGTGAGAATGGGTACAAAGGTGCATTAATCTTAAGAAAAAAAAATTAAAGTTCTATTTCAGATTTTGTGATTTTGAAGGCAAAGAATATGGATTTACAGTAATGCAGAACAATAGGAAAACTTGATTTTTTTGGGGGGGGGAAGGTTGTACTGTACATTTCAGGATCATAGAAGTCACTTTTTCAGATTGTGATCTTAAAGCAAGTTATTAGCATTCTGTGATGTACAAAAATTTTAAAGTCACTGAGATAAAAAAAAAGAGAGTGCTATTGCTGTATTGTTCTACCTGTTCTTGATTTATGATTTAAATTGAAAAAAAAAATGTTTTAAATTGGAGGAAAAAAAAAGGTAAAAAGTGAGAGAAACATTGTAAAACAGGCAAGTACTCAGTCATGGAAAGAAAAGATTATTCCGACTGGCCTAGAGTGTTTTGCTGGAAAATTTTGTGTTTTTGGCCTTTTTACCTTAAGAATAGGCATGAATACGTAAATTGTTTTTTTGCGCTAATAAAAATATTTAAAGTTTTTAAAATGTTGTTAAATCTTATGGCAAGATGTCTAGTCTTTGTATACTCATACCAGGATCACCCAAATTTCTAATCTCGGTTTATATTTGAGTCAACCTTTTTTCCTCCTTTAAGGAAAGAAAAAAAGGTAATCTCGGTTTATATTCAGATCAGTTTATATTTGAGTATGTATGGTACTATTCCTGTCGCTCTACCCTGAAAGTGAAACTGGAAGGGGATGCAGGCCATATGACAGCTTCAGATATTATGGATATTCTTAAAAGAGCAGGAAGTAGGTCTGAAGAGTAGCCTAGCAATTAATGGACTGTAAACCAAAGAACCCAGATTTGAATTCCACTTGAACTCTTTTGTGAGCCCTCCAGAAACAGAAAAATACCTATTGCATTTAACTATGAGACACCTTTAAGCTTGAAGGCTATTGAAGTAGGGTTTCCAAACATCTGGGAAAACTCAGACATATCCTCTTTTTAATGTAGAACAAAATCTTTTCCAGAGAAAGGAAAATGGTAAAACCAGAGGACATAATTTGAGGTTGAGGGGTGGTAGATTCAGGGGCAATGTTAGGAAATTCTACTTTACGGAGAGGGTAGTGGATGCCTGGAATGCGCTCCCGAGAGAGGTGGTGGAGAGTAAAACTGTGACTGAGTTCAAAGAAGCGTGGGATGAACACAGAAGATTTAGAATCAGAAAATAATATTAAATATTGAACTAAGGCCAGTTACTGGGCAGACTTGCACGGTCTGTGTCTGTGTATGGCCGTTTGGTAGAGGATGGGCAGGGGAGGGCTTCAATGGCTGGGAGGGTGTAGATGGGCTGGAGTAAGTCTTAACAGAGATTTCGGCAGGTGGAATCCAAGCATAGTACCGGGTAAAGCTTTGGATTCTTGCCCAGAAATAGCTAAGAAGAAAAAAAAAAAAAATTTTTAAATTGAATCAGGTTGGGCAGACTGGATGGACCATTCGGGTCTTTATCTGCCGTCATCTACTATGACTGTCCGGGTTCCAGGATAGACTTTCCAAAACCTGGCAGTTTGTCCAGGTTTTGGAAAGCTCTGACGAACTCCGACCGCATCTGGAGGGCCTCTGAGCATGCGCAGATGATGTCACACACATCCACGCATGCTCTAGGCCCTCCAGACACGGCTTGAGCTCGTCGGGGAAGAGAGGAGGCTGAACTGGGCAGGGCTGGAGACGGAGCAGGGTGGTATCATGTGTCCGGGGTTTTGCAGAAGAAAATATGGTAACCCTATATTGAAGTGATGTACATTCAGGTACAGTAGATATTTTTCTGCTCTTGGAGGGCTCACAGTTACAAAAAAACAAAGAGTTAAAGCAGGGGAGTCAAAGTCCTTCCTCGAGGGCTGCAATCCAGTCGGGTTTTCAGGATTTCCCCAATGAATATGCATGAGATCTATTAGCATACAATGAAAGCAGTGCAAGCAAATAGATCTCATGCATATTCATTGGGGAAATCTTGAAAACTCGACTGGATTGCGGCCCTTGAGGAGGGACTTTGACATCCCTGAGTTAATGTGAGATTTGAGCCTGGTTCCCTTGGTTTATAGTCACTACTGACCCTCTGTTCTGCATGAATGTCTACATGGCCATTTTCTAAAAATGCTGCTATACAGACATCAGTGTTCCTTGTTTTCCCCCATTTAAAATCTGGGCATTTCAGTTTGTAAAATGGATGTTCACACTAGACTTTTCTAGTGCGTGGAAGTCCATCTCACATATTTTCAAACAGGCTGTATCTTGTTCAAAAATATATGTGAGATGAGCATCCATTTGGGATGTTCAGACATGGACATCCTTTCAAAAGTGCCCTTCCACACTACTGTCCATTCTTGATGGGATGGAGTGGATTTTGAAAGAAGAGGGTAAATATAACAAAGAAAAAGAAAAGTGTGGCCATTGAGTATAGATAAAGCTTGGACAGATAGATTTGACTATGGAATGACTATTACCTTTGATATTTTCTGATACCACAGCGCAACAAATTTTAACTTTTTTTCTGGGGCAAGAAGAAAATGAGGTTTACTTTATAGAATTTGATCTCCTGTGTATTAAAATTGCCTGTTTTCTCCTATCATGTATAGTTTTTAAGCAAATCGCAAATATTTATAGCATGGGAAGTCATAATGTAACGCATTGCGCTGATTTAACTAAGAAGCAAAACCCTGATACAAAATTGACAATTTCATCTCAACTGTGCTGATGAAGCTTAAAAATTGCTGATGATGTAATAGGCCTACAGAGAGCTGGATATCACCCATAATAATTTAATTATATAGCACATTATTACTTTATCTTTAAAATTAATACTTTAGCTTAAAAATCTAATTTGAGGCAAACTGTTTTAATATTTCAGAGATTGTTATAACATTTACTCCAAGCATTATAAAATATAGCGAAAATGTTAATTTTTGCATTATAATGCTCTTTTGCCAAAAATCAAAAATTAAGGTCAGTTTTGAATTCAGCGACCCCCAAATCACTATAGAACACCCAGTACAATTCATGCCCCAAAATCTCTGTTGCACAGTGTACTACTGGCTGGAAGATTGGAGATGTAACTGGAGTTTTCTTAATTTACTGTTGCCTTTAAAAAAAACCAACCCCCAAAACACTAGTGTTTCCTATACATAGTAAATTAAAATCTCACATGCAGAATTGTTTTTACTGAAGACAACTATGGTTATCATTTTTTAAAGCAATCCAATTTTTAAAAATAAGAATTGCAGATCGCATCTAAACTGTAGTTAATTCATGAGATCTAATTTTGCTTGCTTTTTTTCCCCCTAGGTTACATACTTGGGTAAGGTATCCACAGCAGGAGTGAAGTTTTCATCAGGATGTACGGAGCAGCCTGTCATCGAATTATGGAAGAGGCATACACTTGCTCGAGAGGATGTCTTTCCTGCCAACGCTGTCCTGGAAATCCGTCCTTTTCAGGTCCGACTCCACCAACTGGACCTTCGAGGAGAGGCCACGGTCCACATGGATACCTTTCAGGTGGCACGTATTGCGTACTGCACAGCTGACCACAACGTGAGTCCCAATATCTTTGCCTGGGTGTATCGCGAGATCAACGATGACCTGACTTTCCAGATGGACTGCCATGCTGTAGAATGTGAAAGTAAGCTGGAGGCCAAGAAGCTGGCACATGCTATGATGGAGGCCTTTAAGAAGACATTCCAGAGTATGAAGAGTGATGGCCGAATCCACAGGAACAGCTCATCCGAAGAAATCTCTCAGGAATTTGAGTCTGATGATGGCTGAGTGAATTGTTAATGGTTCAGCAAAGGTATTGGGCTGATAGATGTACAAGCAACTGCACAAATTGGAATTGAATAGATTGCCAAGCACTTCTAAATCAAGAGTAATTCTGTACCAAAAGATATTCATCACTAAAGTAATTATTACATTGAGCTGCTGCTGGTGTCTTCGAAATGTGAGAACTAGTTCCCTCCTACTTTTTGCCTCTTTGTGGCCTGTTCAGGTTGACCATCTGATGCTGACCCATTCTTATTTGAGTTGTTAAACCCAGCAAGCAACTTTCACGGTAGAGCCATAATGGGGGGTCAATACCTTTATTGAAGTAGAATATTAAAGTCGTGACGGTGAAGAGATGAGAATACTTTTATATGACAATACTGTCCTTCAGGATCATTTGAGCATTGTTATGCTGAACAAAAATTGACACTGCCTTTTGTATGAGGAAATGACATTTGACAGATGATTTACCAGAGGATGCTTTTATGTACGCAATGTATCACATGCAATTTTATTCATTTTATCTATTTTATAGTTTACATGCAACGACCTACCTTCCTCTTAGCATCATTTATTTTGTTCCCTAAAATAATAAAATATACATGCTGCATGATATAACAAAACGATGAAGATCCTTAATGATGCGTCATATTAAATCAGCTCTGTTAGTTACATGCCTGATTGTTAGGTTATTAGTTTCTGAAAGTTGTCTAATATAGAAGATAGATCATTGACCTGTGTCTAGTAAGGTCTGTGATTCATGGCTAGCTTTAGAAATCATTAGTACTTAAACTGTACAAAAATCCCTCAATACCAGTCCATCATTCATAAGCTTGCAAAGATGGCATTGGCTTGCAACATCTGAACTGAGTTACCATAGAAACGGTCACAATACCTCACTTCAAAAGAAATACAGTACTTTGCTTCCTGCACTAGTTCTGGACAATGTGGTTTGGTCTAACAGAGGCCTAGAAAAGAAGCTTTTTGAACTGCATAGCTAAAACATAAGACATCTTGCATTTTTGATCGCCTTAATAATAATTTTTTTTTTAAAAAAAGCCTGTGTTTTGCTTTTTGAAAAGAGTTGAAGGCCAAGAATAGATTTTGCTAATAGTTTGCAGGTAATCCTTGTTCATTTGCACAATTTTGATTTGCTCACGATGGAATGTTAGGACCTTAGAAGCCTTAAGTGAAAATTAGTTAGAGCAAGATGGCCATACTTTGCATTGATATGATTTTGCATGTGTGTTTGTGTATAAAACAGTTCATGGTATGTAGGCAGTGTGTATTTGTGCATATATGAGTGAGTTTCACATGAAAATATTTAGGAATGGATTTTGGGTTTAGCTCACATCTTTTAAGTTGTATCTCAAGATGAATTACATTCAGGTACGTAAGATCCTCAGCTCTTAAAAATATGCTGGCCGCTTTAAAATGTGTAAACCATTTGTCATCATTCATTGTTTAATAAATATATACTTTAGCTAAATTTAAAAAAAAAAAATAAATTCCCTGCATGTCTAATGAAAATGCAAATTCAAGTGTTCTCCTGTGATTTAATCCCCAAGATCTGTTTATTTTTGGGGAAAAAAGTCCATTTGTTATCACACAGATAGATACATTTACTCAGGCAGGTATAACTCAGACTCCACAAATAAATACCATTGTATTTTCACCACACATTGTGACTTTTCATGCTTATCTGATGAGGTAATAGGTGTAAACAGACATCCTCCCAGATTCCATATATATGGCACCCAAAATTGCTTGCAAAAATTTGGCATACATTGGCATTTTCCATAATTGCATGTGAAACTCAAATGACAAATGAGCAGTTAATTGGCAATAAATGAATGCTGGCAACAATTAAACTGGGATTCTATAAAGATGTGAATGTAAATTTTCCATATGGATCTGAAAAGGTGATATATACATGGTCATGATAGGGGCATGGGTGGATCAGGGGCCATTTCTAAAAATTGCACTCGGTGTATAGAATATGGCAGATCTGTGCCCTATTTAGGTGCAAGGATTTACACTAGGATTTTAGTTGGTGTCTTCACATCCAAAACTGGGTGTGGGTGCCGGCACTAGGCGTTATTTGACAAAGAATGCCCAAATTTGGGTGCCATTTGTAGAATCCAGTCCTTAATGCATATTATATTGCAGCATCTCTTATAAAAGTTCTATTCTTTCATACAACAGATGTGGTTCAGGAGGGAGGAGAGACACGTTTATAAAACAAGTTCCTTGAATATTCATGTATAAGTATGTGTGCAGTAGGAAACAAACATCGAAGGAGACTCTAGTGCCCAATCACTTTTATTGTGTATCAAGACTCAACACGATCGTGTTTCGGCCCCAATGGAGTCTGAAATCTGAATGATGGTATGTACACTATTCTTCTAAAGGAATCAAAAACCAATAGAATAAAGCATTAAAAGTGGCTCTTAAAGCTGCTTTTGAACAAGGATTTGTGTACAAGCTTTTGTTAGGACCGCCACGTTGGCTTTAAAAGCCACTTTTAATGCTTCATTATATTGTTTTTTGACGCCTTTAGAAGAATAGTGTACATACCATCTTTCAGATTTCAGACTCCCGAGGCAGGCCCATTGGGGCCGAAACACGATCGTGTCGAGTCTTGATACACAATGTAAGTGATTGGGCACCAGAGTCTCCTCTGCTGTTTGTTTCCTACATTCCGAGCTTTTGGAAAGTTGGTATCTCCTGTTTTCCTGGGACTAAGAATGCATGCCAACAGCCTGCCATGTATAGGCATTTCTGAGGAGGCAATTGAGGTGGAATAGGGGCAAAGTAGCAATGTAAGCACCTATTTAATAAAATAAACCAGTATATACACAGAGGGCCATATTCTGTAATTGGTGCCTATAAAAGATAGACGCCTATTTCATATCAGTCACACTTAGACACCCATTACAGAATCGTGCTTACTGATGCCTATCTTAAAACTTAGGAACCTGTAATGTAGATCAGGGTTTTAAAGGCCTACATTATAGGCACCTAAGTCCTTTAGAGAATCATGCCTAACGCTAAGTTTTTCTCCACCCTTAAACACGCCTACTTTGGTGTTAAGTGCCTATCTTTTGTAGAATCGCACCTAAAAAGATGGGTGCCTGTCTCAATCTTTTTTTCTTCAATTATCAACTTCTTAAAGCTCATCATTAAAGCCAATTTACTGATTAAGTCCCCCTTTTATCAAGCTGTGTTAGGGTCTTTTTATTGCTAATCACTGCAGTAAAAGCTCAGACGGTCATAGGAATTCTATGAATGTTGGAACTTTTATCGCAGCTGCCGGCAATAAAAAAACCTTAACGTGACTTGATAAAAGGGGGCCTAAATTAGGTGCCTTACTTTAGGCGGGTATTTATTTAGATGCCTCTTATAGAATTTATCCCAGAGTACCAATACATATTTACACTTTCTTTGAAGCAGCTGTGCATTTGTATGAGAATTTGTGCACTATTGATAATGTTGGGTGCCTTTTATGCAGACCAGTGGTCCATCGTGCCCAGCAGTCCACTCCCGCAGAGGCCCCCAGGTCAAAGACCAGTGCCCTGAGACCAGCCCTACCTGCATACATTCTGGTTCAGCAGGAACTTGTCTAACTTTGTCTTGAATCCTTGGAGGGTGTTTTCCCCTATAACAGCCTCTGGAAGAGCATTCCAGTTTTCCACCACTCTCTGGGTAAAGAAGAACTTCCTTACGTTTGTACAGAATCTGTCCTCTTTTAACTTTAGAGAATGCCTTCTCGTTCTCTCTACCTTGGAGGGGGTGAATAACCTGTCCTTATCTACTAAGTCTATTCCCTTCAGTATCTTGACTGTTTCTATCATGTCCCCTCTCAGTCTCCTCTTTTCAAGGGAGAAGAGGCCCAGTTTGAGTGCTTAGGTTGCCAAGACCAGTACAAATCTCAGTGCAAATTTTTTCCCCACCCAACCCTCAGTAAACGTTTAAGCTCCTCCTGAGATTTTGGTAAACTCAACAATGAAGATCACTCCACCGCTACACCTCCCAGAATCATTCTGTAAAAACACAACACCCATTATTCAGGAGGATTTAGCTGGGCTGAGCAACCTGGCACATGATTTTCAATATATCACATACAAAAAAATAGAGCGAATATCTGGGATAATCTGAAACTGGGGACTCAAGTTAAAGAAAGTGTGGAGAAAAAAAGACTTGGATATAACTGCACCCTCCCATTACCAAAGTAATATAAGGGTAGGGGCAAAAAATACCATCATGCGTCAGAAAAAAACTCCACACAGCCCGATACACCAGTAGCAGACCTAAACCCCGCTCTCAGGCAGGAATTAAACAAGGGGAGCAAGAAAAAAGAAAACTTATCTTGACTCAGACGCTCTTCATACAGCTTTCAATGACAAATGGTTAGTGGTGCTGATTATTGCTGCTAACAGTCTCCTAACTAATTAAGTTAGGGGTGGATCGGGGAAGGGTCATAGCATGAGCAAAAGGCCTACTGAGCCATTCAGAAGCCATTTTCAGTCCACTAAGACTCAGATTCTCTATAGGGCACTGATATCAGCGGCTGACTAAAAAGTGGCTGCCGATTGCGTGTCAATCACGTGACAGCACTCTTTAGAGCAGGAGTCCCCAAAGTCCCTCCTTGAGGGGCGAATCAGTCCGGTTTTCAGGATTTCCCCAATGAATATGCATGAGATCTATGTGCATGCACTGCTTTCAATGCATATTCATTGGGGAAATCCTGAAAACCCGACTGGATTTGGCCCTCAAGGAGGGACTTTGGGGACCCCTGCTATAGAGAATCATGTCTCCACACAAGATAGGCGCCGGAAACATAGGCCAGGGTTTTCTGCCTAATGGTTAATCCAGTCCTGTATGTTGCCTTCATACAAACATCTTTTTGGATTTTCAAAAAAGGAACCTTTTATAAAATGGCATCCTAGGAGGGTAATTTTATAGCTGCAAATTGATGAATAGTATAGGCATACTTTTCTTTCTATGAACTGTTCTGGGTTTTCAAAGTGAACATTTTCTTCAGGAAAGCTATGTGATAACACCCACCTGATCTCTGGGGTGCCTAAATTTTTTAAGCAAAAATGATCTGGCCAGTTTTCAAAGAGATTTAAGCTGGCAAGAGAGGTCCTGACCTGCTTAAATCACCTGTGGCCACCCAACTGCCAATACTCAAGTGCAGGGGCGGCCCTATAATGAGGCTGAGGCAGCGGCCTCAGGCGGCACTGTTGAGGGAGCGGCATGTTGCTGCTGGACAGCCTACCTGCTGGTCGTCTCTCTCTGCCGCTCCCCTTCCCGGCATCTAATGCTTTCACCCTTCTCTCCCCCAATTGATATTTTTCCCATTCCACCCCCCCCCCCCCCGCCGCATCTACCTTCAATTTGTTGTAAAGATTGCCGGGCAGCGGTAGTGAGTCACAAATCTACCCTGCTGTTGGTCCCAGTATCTCTCCACTGCAGCCCACCCCAGCGGAAAAAGGAAGTTGTCAGAGAGGGACCGACAGCAGGGTAGCTGTGAATCGCTACCACTACCTGAAGGTAGAAGTGGGGAGTAGGGGTGGTGAATTGGGAAAAATGTTGATTGGGGAGGAGAAGGGTGAAAGTGGAAAGCCTAATAGTCCCACCTCATTCTGGATGTTCAGGGCGGGGGGGGGGGGGTGTTAGCTCATCCCTCACCTCAGGCAGCAGATTGCCTTGAACTGCTCATGCTAAGGTGGCACATAATTAGGCAATGCTACTGAATATAAACTCTGACCAGTCATAAAAAAGGTGGGCTGGTCAGGGGTGGTACAGGGAGCAGAATGGGGAGGAGCTAGCAGAAAAGCAAGTGCCAACAATATTCAGTGGCAATATCTGCATAGCTACGTAGCGAAAATAGGACAGCTCAAAAGCTGGGAGGGGGTTGAGAAGATGTTTGGGAGTAGGAGGTTATGAATGGCGGCATGCTTGGGGAGGAGAGTTGGCGGCCTGCTTTGGTGCTCAAGGGGGGGAGGTATTAAGCAAAAAAATGTTATGAAGGTCTAGGCCAATATTCAGCCAAGGCTAGGGTTACCAGATTTTCCATCTGGAAAATCCGGACCCCAGGCCTGCCCAATCCCACCCATCCATGCCCTGGTTCCGCCCCATCACGCCTCTGATCATGCCCCCGATCCCGCCTCAGCCCTGTCTCCAATCCCACCCCCTGCTGCCTGTTCTTGTCGGGCAGCACATCCGCGCATATGCTGATGAGACGCAATGACATCACGCATGCCGTATCCACGCATGCCCTCCACAAAGGAAAGCTTTTCAAAACCCGGATGGACCCCCCGGACTTGTCCTTAAAAGGAGGACATGTTTGGGGAAATCTGGACATCTAGTAACCCTAGTCAAGGCTCATATAACTGTCTTATGTGGGGCCACAAGCTTGTCCACCAAATCTAGCCTCCAATATTCAGTGCTGGTGTCTGGACATGGTCCAGTACTGAATATCAAATTTCAAGTTTATTGAGATTTTGATTTAAATGCAATATCAAGTATTTTCAATGCGTATAACAATAATAATTTGGGGGAACAAATAAAACAGTTTAAAACCATAAACATACAGTTTTATCCATAGTTACATTAAAGATACATAAGGAATGAAAGGTTAAATTACATTTGATTTAAAATAAACAATTAAAAATAAAATAACAGTTAGGGAAGAACAACTTTAGGAGAGGTATTAAAGAGAGAGAGAGAAAAAAAATTTGTTTTATGAAGACTTAGTCTAAGAGTAATTGTTTAGGTAAGATCTGATCTAAAAGTAAATAGGAGAGTCAAAAGGATTGTCTGATCTAAGATTCATAAGCATCTTTATAAAGATAGCTTTTTAGATTGCTTTTAAATTTTTCTAAAGAGGTTTCAGAGCGCAAATAGATTGGAAGTTTGTTCCAAAGCTGGGGACCCAAGATAGAAAAGGTTGTGATTCTTCTGGTGCCAATTACTTTCAGTGATGGAATGGTCAACAAATACTGATCTGTTGATCTAAGAGATCTAACTGGGGAGTAAGGTATTAAATATCGAATCGATATAAGAATATTGGAGTATTAGTTTTCTGAATTTTGAATGTTAACAATGCGATTTTATATGTTATTCTATGTGAAATAGGTAGCCAGTGTGTTTCTTGCAAAAGAGGAGTGACGTGATCATATTTTTTAGAGTTAGTAATAATTTTTATTGCTGTGTTTTGTATAATTTGTAGTCTTCGTATTTCTTTCTGTGTTATGCCTTGGTATAATGTATTACAGTAATCTAGCTTTGAAATTATCAAAGAGTGAATTAGGACATTAAGAGCTTTTGGTTCTAAGACTTTGGCTAAAGATCTAATGAGGCGTAGTTTATCAGGGGCTAATCTAGCCAGCAATGGTCAGCATTCAAAAAAATTGCTGGCTAAATTTCTCCCCCTATATGTTTCAATTTTCAAATGTCTCATATAAGTGCACACCTGTACATACAAGGCCTGACAAGTTCATGAACTCATCCTAGAAAAAGTGTTACATACCTCATTGCTGAATAACACTACAGTCACCTTTGAAGCACTCCCCTTGGAAGCTATGCACCAACGCCAGCAATTTTGGAACTCTTTTTCTGGAATGGCCATCAAAGCTGTCATCGTATTATCCTTGATGTCCTGAATGCCATCAAAAATGTCTTCCTTTCAATGTTTCCTTTGTCAGGTGAGTAGAGAGGGTGTTCCAATACAGTTATTAACTGGCTAAAATCTCCCTCCCAGATGGTGCCATGTGAGCTGATGCACTGTCATGATGCAAGAGTCATAAGGGACCATTTTTGCGCACACCTTTCTCATGCCAAAACTTTCAGTAACGATTTTCCTGTTTCCCTAT
The DNA here is from genome assembly GCF_902459505.1 of Geotrypetes seraphini. Taxonomy (NCBI): domain Eukaryota; kingdom Metazoa; phylum Chordata; class Amphibia; order Gymnophiona; family Dermophiidae; genus Geotrypetes; species Geotrypetes seraphini. Next base: position 149,199,623 of record NC_047092.1, on the reverse strand, counting down.
CGATGTTGGTCTGATATGCTTCTCACAGCCGATGATTTTGATGCACAATTTGATGGATTTTTGCAATAAGTTCTGCTCATTATTAGTCTTCAATTCTGCTTGTTACTGGTCGCCCTGACCTATCCTATCTTCATCAGTGATGCTTTCTTTTCCCTCAGAATTATGTTTAATCCATTTGTACACTGCTGTTTTCTTCAAACATCAGGTAAATTGTACATAGACTGTTCACATGTATATTTACCCACATATCTGCAGACAATTTAGTAACTGGCCATTTCTTCTTTACCTGTGGAAAGGCCTTTGACAATTACCTTATGCATGAATTGGGCACAGCTATAGAGATGGTTTTCTCATTAGAATCATCTAGTTAGTACCAGCTCATGGTCAAACTCAGATTTTGGTGACAGCTAAAATTTAGCAGTTAAGATAAGAATGGAGTCTCTGAATGCCTGGGACCCTCTAGCATTTTTTTCCTATCTAGGTTTGAATTATGAGTTGATGCACCTCCCCCCCTCTCCTTTGAGAGTGATGAATTACTAAAAGAACAGTGCATTGTAATTTATACATCAAATGTAAGATAACAAAGATTTCCCAAAGTATGTGGGTTGACTGCTGCACTGTATGCTTTCAATTATACTGGCTGTGATGGAAGTTATCTCAATCGCCCACTGTTTTCTTTGAAGTTCAATCTGCTGCAGAAAGATTCATGGTTTGAATAGATACTAGAGTAGGCAATCTCACATTGTATTCTGCATCATCCTTCCAGTAGCTAAGCTGAAGAATGTTCATTTCACTCTTCAGAACTGAGGTGTAGAAGTTCAGTTCTTGAGGGCTGCAAACAGGTCTTAAGATGGCCCTAACATTTATACATACCAAAATAACTCACAGTAATGAGAACATCAATTAAACATTAGCTTCCATTTACAATCACAACAATAATAACCTAGAAAAGCTATTCTATTATTTTTAATTCCAACTATATTATTTAAATTCTTGCATAAAATCTCTCAATAAGATAACATTCCTTACTAACTGATCACATGCATACAAATATGGAATTGCCCCTCATTCAAATAACCAAACAGTGACCACTATAACATCATTTAAAAATTGTCCATCAACTCCCATATAGTACAAATTTTTCCATATTGATCTGTCCACACCAATCTGTGGAGTCCCACAAGGTTCACCTCTATCTCCTATCCTCTTCAACATCTATATGTCCTCCCTAAAACTCCTCCATCTATCCCCCCTTGAAACAATTTACACCTATGCTGATGACATCCTTGTCCTACTCGAGACCAACTCGAACCTCACTGATCTCTCACTGAACATATCCTCCTGTATCTCAAACCTCCAATCTTGGGCCCACACCGTCCAAATGAAATTGAATGAATCCAAGACAAAACTACTCTGGCTTGGCCCAAAATTAGCTCAGCTACCCCCCTCAATCCCACTGTCTTCCGGCTCCTCTCTGCAGCTCGAATTCTCCAGCAAGGTCCTGGGCGTCATCATTGATTCTACACTGTCCTTCAATGACTACCTCAACTCCCTGGTAAAAAAATGCTATTTCAGCCTTCACATGCTGAGGTCAGTAAGATCCTGTTTCCATCAAAAACATTTCGCCGTTCTCGTCCAATCCATCATCCTCTCCAGACTGGACTATTGCAATTCCATCTTCATATGCCTAACGAAGAAAAACCTCCACAGACTCCAAAGGATCCAAAATGCCGCAGCCAAGCTTATCTTCGCTAAAAGTAAATTTGATCACGTCTCACCACTACTTTCCAAGCTTCACTGGCTTCCGATAACTTCCAGAGTCCACTTCAAATGTATCAGCCTAACTTTCAAGATCCTCCACGGCATCCTACCTCCATTAATCCCACTCTCCTGGAATTCCTCGAATCGTAGTACCTCCAGACCTACCCAAAAATCAAAACTATTCTTCCCCTCACTAAAAAACATTTCCCACCCAGGAAAACTGGGGTCTTTCCTCCTCTTCAGATTCACTGAGCTCTGGAATAACCTCACCTCCCCCCTTCGGAACCTGAGTGCTCTCCAACCCTTCCGAAAACATCTGAAAACCTGGCTTTTCTCTAAAATCTAACTCTCCCTCCTCCCTGACTTTCTAGCTCTCTAACATTCTTCTTCCCTCCGATCTTCATCTAACCCTTTCCCTGGAGTTCCTTTCTCATTACATTCCCTGTAAACCGTGCCGAGCTCCACGACCGTGGAGATGGCGCGGTATAGAAACCTAAGGTTTAGTTTAGTTTAGTCCTTCTTTTTAATTCCATTCAAATCTCCAAGCTTAAGAATGATCCGAGTCTTCAACAGATAAATTCCATCTCTAACTCCTTCTGAGTTGAACAAATAACAACCCAAAACTGTGTTTCGCTGTAAAGTGTCTTCAGGAGCTAAGACTAGAAGGGGCTCCCATTCACATCTAAATATTCACAAACATATTTTCAAAATTCAACTAAACCCATATATATGCACTAGTATATTACTTTTCATAACAACATTTCATGGCGATAACATACCTCAGTTCAAACCCACTATTAACCCGCAGTTGACTAGGACAGGCTTTTAAAACATCATGTTCTCTTTCACTGTCTTATGTTCAGGAAACAACTGTAAACACCAGCATGAGAATGGGAATACAATGGGACTACTTTGCACCTGCCTTAGAATATAAATACTATAATTATATTTCATGGTTGCCATGCTAATCTACTGTTTTTCATTGACCTGTACTATTGTCACCTAGAGAATTTTGATGATGAATAACCTAACATGGTAGCCAAAGCCATTTGTTAATAAATCAGTATAAGCCTTATTTTAACTTTAATTTTTTAAATGATTATTCTATCGACTAGACACAAAAATTGAAGAGGTGCTTAACTTTAGGAACTCTTTATAGACTCAGCCCCAAAGCTCCTACCCCCTGCCTTTGGAGTTCCTAAATTGAGTCACCCAGTTATAGAATTGCCCCTAAATGGACACTGCATATTATACCTGTTATTTGTCAACAATGCCTCAAAATATAAAGTCCTAGGACCAAAAAACCTCTTGGTGAGATGAAAGTAGAAGGAAATTCTTTTCAGATATATACAAAAGGATCTCAAGTGTTCATATCCAACTGAAAATGGAATATATCCAAAAAGAGGGACTTAAAGTGAACTATCTCTGGTCCAGAATGTCATATTTCTTTTTACACTCTAATAATCTTTAAATTAACTATTTTTAATTTAATTAGCTGATTTTAATATGACAAAAATCAAGCAACCTATCCAATATTGCACCTGTAAAAATGTATATCCCCAGATAAATAGATTAAAACCTTATAGAGCATAGAGTACTTAGCTTTTATCCGGGACCCAGAGCAACTAGTAACTGTATGTGGTGGTTAATACAGTAAACGCTCAGCTTTACTTTGCTTTGCTTCGCTCAATGGAGCATCTCCATTTCGCTCTAGTAGGAGCTTCCTCAGCAGATGAAAGGGTAGTAATGCTAGTTGCATACAATTAGCAGGCCAACACTATCAGAAAAGAAAGACCTACTGTTACGAAAAACAAACTGGCCTCAGCAAAATGGAAAATATTATCGTGTTACTATCAACCATTAAACAATACAATAAGGAGGCCCTACCTGACTGATGGCTGAGTTTAAAAACCCCAAAATAATTATTGAACATTTTATTGCATTTTAAGGCGAATTTACCTGTTATTTGACCATTGTAAGAAGCACATTAAAGATATGCTTGAGCATTTGAGGCCACGTTGGAGAAGAAGGAACCAATGTGGTCTCCAAAATGCATATACATTATCATCTTTGAACAATTCCTAGGCATCAACACCGGAATTATTCGAGTGTGAAATTAAGAACATAAGAAGCGCCATCTCCGAAACAGACCCTAGGTCCATCAAGTCCGGCGATCCGCACACGCGGAGGCCCCGCCAGGTGTACCTGGCATAGTTTTGGTCCCCATATTGCTCTAAGCTTCTCGTAAAGAGAAGTGCATCTAGCTTACCTTACCCATGTCACTTCATGCCACTCATAAGGAGATGTACATCTAACTTACCCTTAAATCCTAGAACGGTGGATTCCGCAATTACCTCTTCTGGGAGAGCATTCCAGGTGTCCACCACTCGTTGCGTGAAACAGAACTTCCTGATATTTGTCTTGAACTTGTCCCCCCTTAGCTTCTGCCCATATCCTCTTGTCCGTGCCACATTGGACATTGTAAATAACGTTTTTTCCTGCTCTATTTTGTCGATTCCTTTCAGTATTTTGAATGTCTCGATCATATCCCCTCGTAGTCTCCTTTTCTCAAGGGAGAACAACCCCAGTCTCTTAAGTCTTTCCTCATAATCCAGGTTCTCCATACCTTTCACCAGCTTTGTTGCTCGTCTCTGCACCCTCTCTAGCAGTTTGATATCCTTCTTTAGGTATGGAGACCAATGCTGGACGCAGTATTCCAAGTGTGGTCTGACCCTGTATAGCATAACTTGATTTTGTACCATGTTAGTGTAAAACAAAATAAAAACATACTTAAGTCATCAGGTTACTTCCTACTAAATTTTTAATGTGGCTGGTAAATATTTCATGTACACTTCTTTAGTGGTGCCATCTGTATAGAACAATGGTGGTTTTCCACTGATAGCTTAGATTTTGTATATCTTAAGAGAATATAGTCTCCAACATGGTAAGATTCTCACTAAATATACAGTTGGAAGGCTTTGAAGAAAATGCTGAGGATATAAGGCATGTTTTACTGCAGCAGGTTGAATTAATTTCAGAAATGCAGAGTGGTTTTTCCATTTTTTGATAGATGAAAGACACGTGAGTTCTAAGACAATAGGCAAATGTTCCGCAAACTTTCTCGAGCCGCGGCACACTAAAAGTAGTGGCCGTGGCTCGAGGCACCTGGAAGTGCACGGATATCACCATGATGACATCACACACATGCGTGACATCATCATATCGATGTTCACATGCGTGTGAAGGCCCTCCGGGCAAGCCTCGAGATGCCAGTGGGGGAGGGGGCCAGAAGGGAAGAGGGCCAGAGAGAAAGATAGGTGCTGATGCCCATTGATGCCTACAGGACATGCCTTTCGCCATGAGAGGCACGTCCTGTATGCAGTCAGCTGGCCATGGCGCCTCTCCTCCTCCCCAGTGTCTTAGGAGGCACACAGTTTGAGATACACTATAATAGGCAGCCATCTTATTATAGGCTTTCAGCTATCCCACAACTGCTAATGCTCAGGAATACTTCACTGCTCTACCAGAATAGAGGTTTTGCTAGTGTAAGGGATTCTGTCTTAGCATTGCCCATGGTGATTAAAAAACAAACAAACCAAAAATCAGAGAAAGCTGACAGCTTAACAAAATCAAGAAAGAATGCTTTCAAAAGACAGCAATATATAAAGAAAGAAAATTGACATCTGCTGCTCTAACCAGGGCCGTCTCAAGGGACTGTAGTACAATCATCCCATTTTTGCACTGGTATTCCACCCCCCCCCCCCTTATAATCTGGTATCTCTCTTCTTCCCCACCCCCTCTCAAGTTTTCCCTCCTGCTGGACCAGGTGAGGCACTGACTCAGGGCAATGATGATAAGGGTACCAAAATCTCAGTTTGGCATCTATCCCTTTAGAAGTTTGAAAATAGTGCTGACTGGAATTTTGGCACTATCGCTGGTCTATAGGTTGAGCTGGCCCTGACTCTAACAAACTGACATTTTCAAGTTACAAAATTGAAAAAGATAAATTTTATGCAGATAAGTCAAGAGAAAAGTAAATGGTTCAATAAGTGATACAGCTAACTGCACCATGTTAACCGCCACATTAGCAATTACTGTGCTGTAACGAGCCAAGTGTTAACTGTAAGGTTCTGTCCTTGCTATTGCCTTATCCCCTAATATAAATTTCTGCAATGTTTGATGCGAGAGATACCCCCGAAATCCATAGATGGTGCTAAAAACTGTGCTTGCAATTTAATTGAATAATGAACCATGTAGTGCCAATAATTTGGCTCTAATAATCATCAGTGCTAAACGGAATCGATTAAAAGTTACACGTGCATATTTACACATCTGGATCTGTGCGTAAATTTTATGTGTGGCCCCCAAAATGGGGTGTGACTGCGAGAGGGTCATGCCTGTAATTTATGCACGGTACACTGATCAACAGAGATAAGTTGAAAGCTTTTTTCTTCTATCAACTCTGCATAGACAGCCGTGCTTATAGTTTTTCTCACTTGGGAGTGCAATGGAGGTTTTTTGCCAGTGAGGTTATCACCCAACCACCTTTATCCACCATTGTGGTGGTGGGAGGGCATCTGTCTGAGGCTTTTTCCTCCATTTTTTTGAAATACACCCCTTTGAACTGAAGCAGCACTGCCTACATTCATATATGACATTAGTCTTCTTTCTTGTGAAAGTGTGTTTTACTACATTATTGATTTTTCACATATCCGAGTTCTTTTTGCTATACATTTGTAGGTGTGCCATATTATGTGAAAGATGTGTTTAACTGTTTATAGCATTCTGCTATTTAGCTGTTTCAGTTTGGGAATAACAATTTAAGCTGTATGCTTTATTTTCAATTTAGTTAACTTCTTTTTTTCAGATTTTCCCATGGCAATGACCCCACATGCATCTGAGAGAGACCCTGAGAAAATTCAATTCTTTCTACTTTGACCCTGGTGATAAAAAAATATTCTGTTTAAAGGTTAATTTCTCCCAAGGTTCATCTTATGGCGCAGCAGCAGGAGAGGAAGCCAGCTGTTATGAAGTTCATGCTTTCTTGCTAAAATCATAAGACTAGCCATATTGGGTCAGGCCAATGCTGCATCTAGCCCAGTTTCCTATTTCCAACCCTGGCCAATCTAGGTCAGAGTACCTAGCAGAAACCTATATATTAGCAACATTCCATGCTACCGATCCAGGGCAAGCAGTGGCTTCCCTCATAGCCAGGGATCTCAAAGTCCCTCCTTGAGGGCCGCAATCCAGTCGGTTATTCAGGATTTCCCCAATGAATATACATTGAAAGCAGTGCGTGCACATAGATCTCATGCATATTCATTGGGGAAATCCTGAAAACCCGACTGGATTGCGGCCCTCAAGGAGGGACTTTGAGATCCTGGACTAGACGCAGGGGGTGGGCAACTCCGGTCCACGAGGGCCAGAATCCAGTCGGGTTTTCAGGATTTCCCCAATGAATATACATTGAAAGCAGTGCATGCACATAGATCTCATGCATATTCATTGGTGAAATCCTGAAAACCCGACTGGATTGCGGCCCTCAAGGAGGGACTTTGTGATCCTGGACTAGACGCAGGGGGTGGGCAACTCCGGTCCACGAGGGCCGCAATCCAGTCGGGTTTTCAGGATTTCCCCAATGAATATACATTGAAAGCAGTGCATGCACATAGATCTCATGCATATTCATTGGGGAAATCCTGAAAACCCGACTGGATTGCGGCCCTCAAGGAGGGACTTTGAGATCCTGGACTAGACGCAGGGGGTGGGCAACTCCGGTCCACGAGGGCCAGAATCCAGTCGGGTTTTCAGGATTTCCCCAATGAATATACATTGAAAGCAGTGCATGCACATAGATCTCATGCATATTCATTGGGGAAATCCTGAAAACCCGACTGGATTGCGGCCCTCAAGGAGGGACTTTGAGATCCTGGACTAGACGCAGGGGGTGGGCAACTCCGGTCCACGAGGGCCAGAATCCAGTCGGGTTTTCAGGATTTCCCCAATGAATATACATTGAAAGCAGTGCATGCACATAGATCTCATGCATATTCATTGGTGAAATCCTGAAAACCCGACTGGATTGCGGCCCTCAAGGAGGGACTTTGTGATCCTGGACTAGACGCAGGGGGTGGGCAACTCCGGTCCACGAGGGCCGCAATCCAGTCGGGTTTTCAGGATTTCCCCAATGAATATACATTGAAAGCAGTGCATGCACATAGATCTCATGCATATTCATTGGGGAAATCCTGAAAACCCGACTGGATTGCGGCCCTCAAGGAGGGACTTTGAGATCCTGGACTAGACGCAGGGGGTGGGCAACTCCGGTCCACGAGGGCCAGAATCCAGTCGGGTTTTCAGGATTTCCCCAATGAATATACATTGAAAGCAGTGCATGCACATAGATCTCATGCATATTCATTGGGGAAATCCTGAAAACCCGACTGGATTGCGGCCCTCAAGGAGGGACTTTGAGATCCTGGACTAGACGCAGGGGGTGGGCAACTCCGGTCCACGAGGGCCATAATCCAGCTGGGTTTTCAGGATTTCCCCAATGAATATGCATTGAAAGCAGTGCGTGCACATAGATCTCATGCATATTCATTGGGGAAATCCTGAAAACCCGACTGGATTGCGGCCCTCAAGAGGGACTTTGAGACCCCTGCATCTGTCTCAGAGCAGAACTTGACCAAACCTTTCGTATACCCAGCTACGCTGACCACTATAACCAAATCATTTTACCTGTTCTACACCACTCAGGATTTTGTAGACCTCTATCATATGAGCCTTCTCTTTTCAGAGCTGAAGATCCCCATTCTCTTTAGTCTTTCCTCATACGAGAGAAGTCCCATCCCCTTTATCATTTTGGTCTCTCTTCTTTGAACCTGAGTCTAGCCTTACCTGCATACATTCTGGTTCAGCAGGAACTTGTCTAACTTTGTCTTCAATCCCTGGAGGGTGTTTTCCCCTATAACAGCCTCCAGAAGAGCGTTCCTGTTTTCTACCACTCTCTGGGTGAAGAAGAACTTCCTTACGTTTGTACGGAATCTATCCCCTTTTAACTTTAGAGAGTGCGCTCTCGTTCTCTCAACCTTGGAGTGGGTGAACAACCTGTCTTTATCTATTAAGTCTATTCCCTTCATTATCTTGAATGTTTTGATCATGTCCCCTCTCAGTCTCCTCTTTTCAAGGGAAAAGAGGCTGTACGGCAACTCCTCCAGCCCCTTAACCATTTTAGTTGCTCTTCTCTGGACCCTGTCGAGTAGTACCGTGTCCCTCTTCCTGTACGGCGACCAGTGCTGAACATAGTATTCCAGGCGGGGGTGTACCATGGCCCAGTACAGCGGCATGATAACCTTCTCCGATCTGTTCGTGATCCCCTTCTTAATCATTCCTAATTTAAGGTAACTATGATTTGGATTATTCTTCCTGATGTGCATCACTTTGCATTTGCATCTACCATTTGAATGCCGAGCCTTTCCTGTTTTCTTTCAATTGACAACTTTGAAGAGTTTTGTTTTATCTGCAAATTTAATTATCTCACTTGTTCCAATTTCCAGATATATTAAATAGTACCAGTTCCAGTACAGATCCCTGCGGCACTCCATTATTTACACTCCTTCATTGAGAAAACTGGTCATTTAACCCTACCTCTGTTTTCTGTCAAATAACATAAGAACATAAGAAGTTGCCTCCGCTGAGGCAGACCAGAGGTCCATCTCGCCCAGCGGTCCGCTCCCGCGGCGGCCCATCAGGCCCATTGCCTGAGCAATGGTCCCAGACTATCCCTATAACCTACCGCTACTCTTATCTGTACCCTTCAATTCCTTTATCTTCTAGGAACCTATCCAAACCTTCTTTGAAGCCACAACATAATTTTGCCTCCTATCCCATGATGCTTTAATTTTCTTAGGAGTCTCTCATGAGGATCTTTGTTAAAAGTTTTCTGAAAATCCAGATACTACATCAACTGGTTTATCTTTATCCACATGTTTATCCACCTTCATAGAAATGTAGCAAATTGGTGAGGCAAGACCTCCCTTAGATGAACCCCCTGCTGCCCATTAAACCATGTTTGTCTACATGTTCTGTAATTTTTATTTTTTATAACAGTTTCCACTATTTTGCCTAGTACTAAGTCGGGCTTACTGGTCTGTAATTTCCCAGATCACTCCTGGAACCCTTTTTAAAAGTCTCTATAACTCTGGCCACTTTCTAATCGTCAGCTACTGCAGACAATTTTCATGACAAATTACAGATAAATAGCAGCAGAACAGCTATTTCATATTCATGTTTTGAATTCTTTCAATGCCCTGGGATGTATACCATCCAGTCCAGGTGAACTATCACTCTTTAACATGTTGATTTGGCTCAGTACATCTTCCAGGTTCACCGAGATTTCTTTCAGTTCCTCCACATTGTCACTCTTGAAAACCATTTACAGTTCAAGTATATCTCTTATGTCTTCTTCCGTAAAGACTGAAGCAAAGAATTCATTCAGTCTCTCTGCTATGGCATCACGACAATGCACCAGCTGTGCAGCACCGTCTGTGAGGGAGTTTTTAGCCAGAAAACAAATAACTGTATTGAAATACCCTTCCTACTCACCTGATCTGGCCCCCAATAAAGGAAATATTGAAAGGAAGACATTTTGATGACATTCAGGACACTGAGGGTAATACAATGACAGCTCTGATGGCTATTCTAGAAAAAAGAGTTCCAAAATTGCTTTGAAGGGTGGAATAGGTGTTGCATCAGTGCATAGCTTCCCAAGGGGAGAACTTCGAAGCTGACAGAAGTGATATTCAGCAATGAGGTAGGTAGCATTTTTTCTAGGATAAGTTTGCGAACTTAATTGCCAGACCTCATATGTCCATTCTATAATATATCAAGTTATAAATCTGAGGTCTTGATTTGTACAATTAACCTAATTTACATAAAACTAAGTATTTGCTATTCTGCAGTTAATTGGTTGTCTTAAAAATGGATCTTTTTTTACTGCTTGCAAGTTAGAATTTGCCATAATCAACAAAGAAGCCTTAAAACCAGTGGGACAAATGAACAGCAGGGGAAATCTGCTTAACTCTGTTTATGTTGGATCGCTGAATGTACAGCGTACTTATATGGACAAAATTATTCAGATAATACTGAATATCAGTGCTTTCTGGATTATTCTTGCCCTGTTCCCCTCTCCCCAGAAGTCTTTCAGATCCCCGTCTCCAGAATGCATCAAATTGTATAATCAAAAGTAACACAATGGGGAGCCCTGGGGCTCTTTATTCAACTTACAGCAGTAAACAGCTAGCAAGCTGCTCATAGCCGCAGGCTGAATTAACCCAGGATATCCAGCACTGGATATCCAGGTTAGTTTCAAGTTTCAAGATCTAAAGAGAGATCAGTTTTGTGCTAGTCCAGTAGGGGCCTCCAGCAGGTACCGCAACAAAAGCGCGGTGGACAAAAGGATTCTGACAAAGATGCGCCAACAATTGCAATTTTACCGCTGGTCCCTCCACTTTAAAGCCATAGGAGGGAGGAGTTTTCAGTGTAGTGGGAGGGCACCCCCCCAATGAGAGTGTGAGAATTTCTGCATGTAATGGAGGGGTTTCCCCCATACCCCCCTCACAGTGCGAACAGTAAGGCTTTAAAGCGGCGAGACCAGTGGGGCGTATACATCCTGCGTGCAATTGTCCCCCCCCCATGCCCCCTCACAGCGCGAAACGGTAAGGCTTTAAAGCGGTGGGACCGGCAGCGCAAATATGTCCTGTACACAATTGTCAGCCTGCGTTTGTTTGCATGCCAAAGTCCAGGGCGCTTTTGACGGGTCACCCTTTCAGCATCATCCCTATGGTTGTTTTCAGCATGTCCAGCCATGTGGTTGCCCTCTTCGCCTGGTTCCTTCGATCTTGCCAAAGATGATGTCCTTCTCCAATGATCTTTCTCTTCTGACAGCGTGACCAAAATAAGACAATCACAACTTCATCATTTGGACCAACGTTAGCCTACTCGATTTCTCAATGACTGGTTAGAGCCATTGCAAGCAGCAACAACCTGGTTTACAGCTGAATAGGAGTAGCCCACTAGCTCGGCAGTGTTTAATCAGGCAGGAGCCCATCATGCCCACTTAAACCTCTGAAAATTACCCCCCCCCCCTGAATTTTAAGCCCAGATTTGTGCTTAGGGATGTGCACAGTTTTAAAACTTTTGGTTTGTTTTTATTGTGGCCCTTTTCCATAATTTTCAGACTTTTCTAGTTCATTTCACTTTTCAATAAATATATAAATATTTTTTAATGTATGCAATTGACTTTATATGTGTTTTCACATACACTAACTTACTCATTGATTTTGTGGGCAATGAGGAAATATTTCTTTATGTGCGGTAAGATTTTTCAGCTATGAAACATCTGATGCCAAAATTCACTGCAAGACCTTTACATTAACTGTTGAGGGTGTTCCTGGCAGCTTCCCATTCAATTAATGCAGAGGAAATGAGACTGCCATGTGATAACTGCATTGAAGATAATGTGATGCTGCTAGCTACACCTATTGAAGTGGCATTAATTGCACTGTATTATTTGTCATGTTAATAGTTAGCATGTGTTAACCACCTCTGTTAATTGCATGAGACTTTAACCAACTCATTCCACATTGTGTTTTAATGTGGTAGACAATGCGCATTAACTGCTGTCTTAACAATTATAGCAGTACCTATGTGATCTGTTTGCATTAATTGCCTCATTAACAGCTACTTAATTATTAGTCACCTAATTTTTTTTATATATATATTTTTTTAATACTCAATGCATGCTAATAAATGCACTTTCCTCATCTTTAGCAGCTGGCTAAAGAGATACTCCTGGCCTACATTTAACAATAAAATCCTCTCTCTATAACAGGGGTCTCAAACTCAAACCCTTTGCAGGGCCACATTTTGTTTTTTTAGGTACTTGGAGAGCCTCAGAAAAAATAGTTAATGTCTTATTATAGAGTTTGAGACCACTGAGTTAAGGGGAACGGTTAATCCGCTGGCTGGGTTGGAGGGAAGAGGGGAGTCCAGGATAATCAAGCCATTGTGACATCACTGATGAGGTTGCCTCTTATTGGTGGAATGAGGCATTATGACATCACAATCTCAGCTCTGCTTCCCAAAGACAAACAGGATGTCATGGTTACAGTTAAGCCAGTGGTCTCCAACTCAAACCCTCTGCAGGGCCACATTTTGGATTTGTAAGGACTTGGAGGGCCTCAGAAAAAATAGTTTATATCTTATTAAAGAAATGACAGTTTTGCATGAGGTAAAACTCTTTATAGTTTATAAATCTTTCCTCTTGGCTAAGTCTTAATAATAATATTGTCATTTATAGCTAAAGAGACATAAGATCAAGAAACTGTTTTAGTTTACTTTTGTGATTATGATAAACATACTAAGGGCCTCAAAATAAGATCTGACGGGCCGCATGTGGCCCCCGGGCCGCGAGTTTGAGACCACTGCTCTATAATGTGCCCTCTTTCCAAATGTCTCTGCCATTCATCTTCTTTTTTTTTTTTTTTTTGTTTAAATCTTTATTGATTTTCAAACTTTGACAGTACAATACAAATACAATTGGTAAATCATAAAATATTGCATAGAATGCACTAACTATACAATTATTACATTAAATAGTCATTTACTTCCATCCTCATCTTAATTATTAATACAATAATACATATGATGTGATTTCAATATTATAATTAAATAATTTAACTCTTCAAAGTACATTACCCTCTCCCCACCCTCCCTGGATGTGCAAAGAAATCATCTTCTAGTTTCTTATATAAAACTCTCTCAGAGTTGATATCTGTATAAATGAGCGCCTCCAGATTACACACACACAGTCGGAAGCCTTTTCATTTCCTAGGGCTCCTTTTATTAAGCTGTGCTAGCGGTTTTAACGCATGCTACAATGCCGTGAACACTAGATGCTGACACCTCCATTGAGCTGGCGTTAGTTTTTCTGCGTAGCGAGGGGCTTAGCGCATGCTAATCTGCAGTGGGCGCTAAAACCGCTAGCGCAGCTTAGTAAAAGGAGTCCCTAATTTCCTATCCTATAAGCCAACCATGCAAGAAATGTAGAATTAGTTTTGACTGCATCTCTCATATATCCCCACAGACATTTGGAAGAGTGAGTTGTTTTATAACTGCACTGAGTTGTGTTTAAGTTTCAAAACCTGAAATTAAAAGTTCATAGAAGACTACATGTTGGTAAGAGATTTTTTTTTTTTTTTTCTTCTTTTCACTTCATTGTCAATTCCCCCCTCTCTTTTAGCATGACGCACTCTTATGACCCTGAGGAACATTTACAAATCCAAGGGCTAGAAGGGCACCTCCAAGGTGAACCTTCAACACTTTGACTGGCTGGTGGCATCATTCTATATGGAAACCATCTTCCTGCTCCTTGTCGAGTGTACTAGCTCCATGGTGTATCAACGCCCAACCCGCCCTGCTGGGTGATTTTTAATCTGGATCTTTTTGTGCTACTATGTATAGTGCAATGGTCAAAGTCACGGGCCGATCTCAGAATGATGCCCCTTGCATGATAGTTATCCAGGACTACCACTACAATTAAAAGCAACATATTTTGAAAACCTGGAAAAATGCATCCTTGTTATCTTTCCAATTTTGGTGGAATTCAGTGTGTTTAGTTGGGAAATATGAGGCGGTCATAATGGAGAAGAAAGGTAAAGGGGCCAAATTTAGATCATTATGGGCGCCCGTACAAGAGTTTGCAGATAATAGTTGAATTATAGTGAAAGAATGGAGATGTATGCATGTAGATGTGGATAGATGTTGGGTTTTCACCCTCTGCCAATGGGATGGGGGTGGGGCAGGGAGTTTTACTTCAAAAATTTTGAGGGTTTTTTAAAAAAAATCTTTATTGATTTTTAAACTTTGACAGTGCAATATAATTAATTGAACATAAACACTGTATAAAACACATTATTAAATACACAATTAATCATTTTCTCCCCCCTCCTCTCAATTATTAATACAAGAAGACATATTATGTGATTACAATTTTATAATTAAGTAATTTTAATAATCAAAATACATTTCCCTCCCCCCACCCCCCCTTCTGGATGTAAAAGGAAATCTAATAAAAGGAAAGATACATGAGAATTATTGTGATGCAACAAATGCAGTCAATGGGCTCCACACTCTATTAAATGCATTATTAAACCCTAAACATTCCGCATTCTTTCTCTCATACTTATAAGTGGTACAAACATTTGTCCATCAAAATGTGTAATTCAGTCTGTCGTAGCACTTCCACTTATGCGTAACCATTTCGTTTTTTAATATCCTACACTTTGTGTTAATTGTGTGATGAGTAACCTGTTTAATATGTTTCTCCTGCTTTATTGTATGTTACTATATAACATTTCAATAAAATTTTGGAATTGCAATAAAAGCAACATTATCTCAAGGATCCTAGAGACAAGCCCCACGAAACCTCCACCATTTTAAAGAAGTGTTAACAACAAGTCTTTAAAATATTAGGGGTCCTTTTATCAAGTCGCGCTAGCGGGGTTAGTGCGTCGGACATTTCATCATGCGCTAACCCCCGCAGCCGGCTAAAAAACTAACACCTGCTCAATGCAGGCAGTAGCGGCTAGCGTGGGAGACCCAGGAAACTACAGGCCGGTGAGCTTGACCTCGGTCCCGGGAAAGATGATGGAAGCACTGATTAAAGGCAGCATCTGGGAACACATCGAAAACAATGGGCAGCTAAAGTCGAGCCAGCATGGCTTCTGCAAGGGCAGGTCATGCGTCACAAACTTATTATACTTCTTTGAGGGGGTAACCAGCCAGGTGGATAAAGGGGAATCAATAGATATCATTTACCTTGACTTCCAAAAAGCCTTCGACAAGGTGCCACACGAAAGACTACTAAGGAAGCTATGGAACCATGGGGTGCAAGGGGAGGTCCACCGATGGATCAAAAACTGGCTGGCGGACAGGAAACAGAGGGTTGGAGTAAAGGGATATTACTCAGACTGGCAATGGGTCATGAGCGGAGTTCCACAGGGGTCGGTGCTGGGACCGCTCCTATTCAATATATTCATTAACGACCTGGAGGCAGGAACAAAATGTGAGGTTATTAAATTTGCGGATGACACCAAACTATATTGCAAGGTCAATAACATGGAGGACTGCGAAGTTCTCCAAAAAGATCTGACAACACTGGAAAAATGGGTCAAAAAGTGGCAAATGAGTTTCAACATAGGGAAATGCAAGGTCATGCATATAGGGAAAAAAAAACGATGTTCACTTACAAAATGGGGGGCATCAGCGCTAGGGGTGAGCGACCTTGAAAGAGACCTGGGAGTGATGGTAGACACAACATTGAAGGCGTCGGCGCAGTGTGCCACGGCCTCAAGGAAAGCAAACAGAATGTTGGGTATCATTAAGAAGGGTATCACGACCAGGACAAAGGAAGTCATCCTGCCACTGTATCGTGCTATGGTGCGCCCGCATCTGGAGTACTGTGTTCAGTTCTGGTCGCCGTACCTCAAGAAGGACATGGAGGTACTTGAGAGGGTCCAGAGAAGAGCAACTAAGCTAATAAAGGGCATGGAGGACCTCTCATATACTGACAGACTGAAAAAGCTAGGACTTTTCTCCCTGGAAAAGCGGAGACTTAGAGGAGACATGATAGAAACCTTCAAGATCATGAAGGGCATAGAAAAAGTGGACAGGGACAGATTTTTCAAATTAAGGGAATCAATAAGTACAAGGGGGCACTCAGAGAAATTGAAAGGGGAGAGGTTTAGAACAAACGCCAGGAAGTTATTTTTCACACAGAGGGTGGTGGATACATGGAACGCGCTACCAGAGGATGTGATAAACAGGAGCACGCTACAGGGGTTCAAAGAAGCTTTGGATAGGTACTTGGAAGACAAAGGGATTGAGGGGTACAGATAAGAGTAGAGGTAGATTATAGGGATGGGATTAGAGGTAAGTTGCAAAATTAATCAGGGACCACTGTTCAGGCACTAGGCCTGATGGGCCGCCACGGGAGCGGACCGCTGAGCAAGATGGACCTCTGGTCTGACTCAGCGGGGGCAACTTCTTATGTTCTTATGTTCTTATGACCCCATAAGCTTCTGTACATAGACATATTCAGTTTATAAAATTGTTACTTTGACACATTTGTTAATACTTTAAAGGTTTTATGGGCAAACTGTGAATTTATAAATATATATAAAATCATATGTGTGGAATTTCATCAAAAAAATTGTGCATATGTTAACAGCGATACACTTGTTAAAAAAAGAAGCCATTTTATTCCAGGAATATGAAAGGGAAATTAAATAATTGGTTTGTCTGTAGAATGTTACTTTTGAGTGTTATATGCATTATTTCCAAAGATAAAGTACAGATTATTTACCAATACTGTGTCCAGTGCATTTGTATTACCCTTTCCTTGGGGTTTTTTCCCCCCATTTATTTAATTTTCATTTAAGTAGAAAATTGTGCTTAACACGCAATACAAGGAAACTAATACAACCAATTACCTATTGGATTTTAACAATAAGTCAGGCCGAAATCTGGTCTCAGGAAACACATATCACATCCATAGTCCTTAAAAAAAGAGAGAGAGGAGAGAGACAAGAAAGAAAATCTTCCAGGAAAGAAAAAATATTACAATTATTAAAGAAATTTAGGGCTCCTTTTACAAAAGGCGCGCTAGCGAGGTTAACGCACTTGCCTTTACATCACGCGCTAACCCCCGTGCTGGCCAAAAACTACTGCCTGCTTAAAAGGAGGCGGTAGCAGCTAGCGCATCCGGCGGTTTAGCATGTGCTATTACGCGCATTAAACCACGACTGCGCCTTCGTAAAAGGAGCCCTTGGAGCGAAAACTTCGGCTTAAACAACGAACTTGAGTTAATCCGGAAATCATTGGGGTGCAAAAGAAATCCCTTTTCCTTCTAAGAAGAAACGCAGCTGGTCTGGGTCATAAAATATATTCTTGTTCTCTTGATATAGAATAAAACACTTTACAAGGAAACCTTAACTGAAAAAAAAAACTCCCAGAGTAATCACTTTGTCATGATATGTTAGTAATTCTTTTCTTCTTGACTGAGTCCATTTAGAAACATCAGGGCATATATATATATATTCTTTCTCCTAAGTAACAAACTTGCTTTAAATTATAATAAAGCTTCAAAATCAAATCTTTATTCTGATGAACATAAGAACATAAGAAGTTGCCTCCACTGGGTCAGACCAGAGGTCCATCTCGCCCAGCGGTCCGCTCCCGCGGCGGCCCGTCAGGTCTGTGACCTGTGAAGTGGTTACTGACCACTTCTATAACCTACCTCTATAGTTTTATCTGTACCCCTCAATCCCCTTGTCCTCCAGGAACCTATCCAAACCTTCCTTGAACCCCTGTAAAGTGCTCTGGCCTATCACATCCTCCGGGAGCGTGTTCCATGTGTCCACCAATACCAAAGAAACTATTAATGTAGCTCGTCCTGATAGTACAATATCTGACGACTCCAAGACAGCTGACATTTCTTGTTCTGAAGTTGCATTCATTTCCTTTAAAGTTCTTTTCAGGTAGTATATCTTTTGTAAAGAGGGTAAATTCGCTTCAGGAATTTTTAATATGGAGATTTAAAAAATCCTTGAAAATCCCTCTAGGAGTTTTAAACTTAGGCATAGGAAGATTCAAAATTCTTAAGTTTAAACTCCTATTTTGATTTTAAAAATTTTCAATCTTACGAAGAAAAAGAGCCTTATCCATTATTTGTTGTTTCAAACAGTTTTTCTCTTTCCTATAGTCTTTTGAATTCCCCCCATCTTCTTCGTATGATCTTGCATATCAGTTTCAAGTTGTGTAACTTTGGTTGACACGTTAGCCATGAGAGAAATGAAGCCAGTACATAACATTTGAAGGTTTTCTATAGCTCCCCAAAGTGAGTCCAGAGTAACCACTGCTGGTTTCATGAGCGGCTTGCGCTTAGGTAGCTGACCAAGTTCTTGCTCGGGAATCCACTCTCCTTCCCAGATGTTGTCTCCACCGAGCTCACCACCACTCGTTTCCAGTGCACCTCCTCCACTCTGAATCCCCAGGATTGCCAGCAATGGTGTCTCCTCCACTCTCGGTTGCTCCCGAGGTCCCTCATCACAAAGGTCAGCCCTCATTGCTTCTCTCGGAGGTGGGGGAGGGTCAGGTCCCAGCGGGCTCAGCGACATCTCGTCGTCCATGCTGAGGTGCTCCTGGGGCTCAGTTGCGGATATCCCCGATGCCGACGGGACTGTAAAAGCTGCAATTGCAGTCTGACACGGGTGTTGAAGTCGCTGATGGAGAAAGAGGGATTCTTCTCCCTTCCCCTTCTTTTAGGCATTGCAAAGGTATGAGGAAAAATCTTTTTCTTGAAAAGTTTTATGCCACCAGAAGGGGAGCTTAAACACACGGGACCGCTCCGATCGCCATCTTGTCTCTCTTCTACCCTTTCCTGGTTTTGCTTCACTTGCAGTGGCATTATAAACATTTACAGCAATATTTTGCCAAATATATTTTATTACTCAAAGCTAGACTACATCATTGTTGGACTTCGAAATGGAATAATATTGCTGACAAAAATTCTGTATAGATCTTTGAGAAACATGGAATTCTGTTCCTGTTTGTTCACCTGTCAATGTAATGTTTTTCTCTGGCCATTAGGTTTCAAGTAGGGTATCAAACATGTGCTTTGATTATTTCTTGTGCTTTCCCAAGCATTGTGGTAAAGTTTTTTTTTTTTTAAATTGGTCTCACTATAATATGCAACCCATAAACGTGTAAATGATCTCTCCCATGTGCTTGTGTACGTTTTCTTAATTGCTCAAATTTTGTGTAATCCTAAAATCCTGGCTTATAAATAATTCTCAGGTCATTTCCCTGAAAAGGGATATCAGTAAGTGTAGGATTCCTAGCAGGTCTTCAGAAAGACCTTAACACCTGAAATGATCTTTCCCATGTTTTCAGAAAAGACCAAAAGATGACTGGAAAGGAGGGGGTTAGAATGTATCTGGATGTTGGATCTTTTTTTTTTTTTTCTGCAACTGAGCCAGAAGGAAGAAGAAAGTGTTATGCTTAGAATCAAAGGAATCTGCTTCCCCTGTGAGAGAGAGAAGAAAAAGCTTCCCTCATTAGGTTTCAAGTTTCAAGTTTATTAGGATTTTATATACCGCCTATCAAGGTTATCTAAGCGGTTTTTACAATCAGGTACTCAAGCATTTTCCCTATCTGTCCCGGTGGGCTCACAATCTATCTAACATACCTGGGGCTATGGAAGATTAAGTGACTTGCCCAGGGTCACAAGGAGCAGCGCGGGGATTGAACCCACAACCCCAGGGTGCTAAGGCTGTAGATCCAACCACTGCACCACACACTCCACACACCACACACTCTAATGCTAAAGAAAACAGGCATTCTCTTAGCTTCAAAGTGAAAGCACTTTTGAAATCCTTATATTATGCAATGTAAAATTACTTGGGGATTTTTTTTTTCAGATGTGACAAACTTTCAAATCGTGCACTCAGCACAGTAGCTCTTACCCCTCCATGGTCTACCATGGCACAATGATGAGACTCCCTATTACTCACCGCATAACATATAAAATTTTATTGCTAGTATTCAAAACTCTATCCACAAACGAACCTTCATTTATAAATCGGATGCTTATCCCACATAATTTATCACGTTCTCTTCGTTCTTTAACACAAGGGTTACTGGCAGTCCCTTCTTTAAAAGTGGTAGGTACCAGACGTCATGACATGTTTTCAATTGTGGCCCCCCCAGACTTGGAACTCTTTGCCACAATACATAAAAAATGAAAAGGAACTCAGTCTTTTTAAAAATAAATTAAAAACTTTTCTTTTTAAAGATGCTTTTAATCTTTAATAGAAATACTTTCATTACTGTAGTTAAGTCATCCCTCCTTATGTTTTTCCCTTGAATGTTCCCTTTTTTTTTTTTCTTCTCGAAATATTTATTATGTAACTTTTCCCCTTTTATCATTATGTGTCTTTGTGTTTGTTTATGAGTCTGTTTCTTATTTAGTACTTGATATTATTAATATGTCTTTTAAAATGCTTATATTTGTCTTAAAATGTTTATGTGTTTGTCAGCTCATGAGTCTGTTTTTTATCTCGTACTTGATATTGTTAACATGTTTTTAAAATGCTCATGTACCTTATTGTAAATCGCTTAGTAAATTATGGATAAGCGATTCATCAAATGAATAAATAAACAATAAATAAACAAATAAACAAACTCAGGCATTTATCAACTCGTCTTGCTTCTCCAGATCGCAGTTGGGAAAGGGCGACCTCCCTTTCGTTTCCCACTCTTCTTCAAACCCCCCCTACCCCGCTCCCATCGCTGATTGGGCTTTCTTTCTGCTCCCTTCCCTCTTTTCGGCTCTGGCTTCGGCCAATTTGGTCCCGCTCCTCCCGAAACGGGATCGGAGCTTGTTCTTTTCCTGATTGACAAGCAAGAATAAAAGGTGAGCCTATCCATCTCAAGTGACAGGACTTCTCTTTATTTTTGTAGACCTCACTTTAAACACAGAACGTCATACTTGTGTGACTGGGTTAAAACCGAGAGTCACTCAGGCGTGCATGGTTCAGAGTGAGATGCTACCAAAGCAGGGAAGTTAGGGCACCCCAATAGAGAGGTTGCAACAAAGGCAAAAGTAAGTGATGAACTTTTTAAAGACTGCAAATTAACCCTGTGAACAGCTAAGCAGCTTTTAGATACAAACAGCAGCAGCAACAACCCCCCCCAAAAAAAATCAACAACCCAAAACCACATACACACTTTGAAATGTCTGTGTACAAAAGCTAGAAGCCTAAAAATAAAATGGGAGAATTAGAAATATATAGTGTTAAATGAAAAGTTAGATATAATAGGCATCTTCAAGACCTGGTGGAAGGAGGATAACCGATGAGACACTGTTATCTGAATAAAGATTATATTGCAATGATATAGTGGTTCAAGCCAGACGGTGTGGCACCATATGCAGATCTGTGGAGCAATACTTAGGTGCTATTCTATAAATGGGCACATGTGTATTTGTATGGATCTGTTGGTGCCTTGCATTCATTAGAATACTTTCTGTGCTGAAAATTCAGTGTGAAAGTAGTACCTAATGTTCTGTATCATATATAGAATTCCCTTATAAGTGCTCAAGGCACTTTAGTCAAAGTGCTCACACTGACTCCTGTGTACCTACATCCAATGTTCTCTGTATGTTGGTGCACATGGTCTATTTGCATGCTATTTGCTTACAGCATTGGGGAGAAATGTATGTTGCAAACAGTATGCTGAGCTTCCACACACAGCTCTATTTTGTGGATAGAGAAATTGGGGATTATTTTGTTTCACCCATGATGATATTCTGAAGAAGGTGGTTGTACAACCAGCATGTTTGTTGACAGAACAAAGCTCTTACTCGAAACCTAATCCTGAACACTTGTGCACATAAATGGCACATACCTGTAACTAGTCATAAAATTACACGCTAAAATGGCTTGATATGTAATTGTAAGAGGGTGCACCTCAGGGAAGTGAAGCAAGGTAGGGTAGTGACATGGGTAGGGTAGCGGCAGAGCTCACATTTAGACATATAATTGTAGAATACTTTAAATTATGCACATAAATGTCATATTTAGGGGGGAAAGTTATCAAGGTGCAGTAAAAAGCAAGAATTTACTGCATCTTGACTTACCACAGGAGTTGACAAGCTGTGATGTAACAGTTCTGTACATTGCTAACTACAATGGTAAATAACACTGCTTGTGTGGCCTGGGAGCATTGGCTTTCAAAGTTGTCTCCCAGGCTACAGCTTTAAAGAGTTGGTACCACTCTTCCCCATCCCTAAAAGGCTCCAATAATTGTTGTGGACCTACCATCAATATCCATGGTGGTCCTGTAGTCTTAGGGCAGGAGTGGTCCATAATCGCTCCTGCTCTGCTGGCACCGTTTCCAAAATGGCACCCCAAATGGCCATTCAGCGCGGCTCTCTCCACTAAAAGCTGCTAGTGCAGTTTGATAGAAGATGCCCTAAATTTATGTGCTGATTGTGTTAATTTTAAGAAGCTATTGAAAACACAGTTATTTGTCAGCGCATTTATATATTTTTATTTATTTATTTAATTTAATTTTCTATACCGTTCTTCCAGGGGAGCTCAGAACAGTTTTACAGGAATTTATTCAGGTACTCAAGCATTTATCCCTGTCTGTCCCGGTGGGCTTACAATCTATCTAATGGGGCAATGGGGGGGCAATGGGGGGATTAAGTGACAAGGAACAGCGTGGGTTTGAACCCACAACCTCAGGGTGCTGAGGCTGTAGCTTTAACCACTGCACCATTCTAGAAATCAAAATGTAGCAAGAGTGAGCCAAGTATTGGACAATCAAGCCATTGTGACATCACTGATAAGTTTGTCTCTTAAGCACTGGTGGAATGATGCATTATGATGTCACAATACCAGCTCTGGTTATCAGAGCTCTGGTTATCACACTGTTTATTTATTCAATTTTCTATACTGTTCTCCCAGGAGAGCTCAGAATGGTTTACATGAGTTTATTCAGGTACTCGATCATTTATCCCTGTGGGCTCACAATCTATCTAATATACCTGGGGCAATGGGGGGATTAAGTGACTTGCCCGGGGTTACAAGGAGCAGCGAGGTTTGAACCCACAGTCTCAGGGTGCTGAGGCTGTAGCTTTAACCACTGCGCCACATGCTGTAAATGGTACAGAAGTGAGAGTGAAAGGACAGTTGATGGTTTTTTTTGTTTTATGTAGAATATATTGGTTTTTAATGTTTTGTATGGTTTTTTTTTTGGAAACTGCATAGTCTTAAGGCAGTGCATAACCCCCCTTCCACAAAACTGTGAAAGTGTTTTTTAGCACCAGACGGTGCACTGAATACTCTATGAGCATCAGGAACAGCGCAGAGTAATCAGCGCGCCGAAAAGTGCTGAAAACCACTTTTGCAGTTTTGTAAAAGGGGGGGGGGGGGGTTAAATTTTTAAATAAATACAGAAATAAGTGATTATGAAATTAAGCATTCCAGCCAAAAAGCTCTCCTCCCCTTCACTTGCCTAATTAGCACAAACAGTATTATCCAAATTTGCTCAACTAAACAGAACCAATAGAAGTGCCTTTTTGAGATTGGCAGCTGCTTTTTTTCAGATCAACCAAGTATATGGAAGTCTCTTATCTTGGACTCTTGCATGGGTGGCTGGATCAATAAGGAAGGCTCCTTTTTTTCCTGAATGGGTGTCAGGAGATTAGGTGTCTTTTTAAAAAATATATTTTAGTGTATTTTCTAAAGAGAAAGGAGGTTTACGAGATTGCTGTGGGTGTTTGCATCCCACTAATAACTTTTGTGTTTAGTGGTGGTCTACCCATATTGAATTTTCATGACATGTCCGTGGGGGCATTAGAAATAAAAAAAAGTGTGTGAGGGAAGGGGGGGGGGGGAAGGTTGATCTACCTATGTGTGTGGTCAGCAGATGTGGAGGAGTCCAAAAGAAGAAGCAGAGTGAGGCAGGTCTTCAAATGAACTACACTTTAATGGCAACCAATATAGCATATGTAAGATATAAAATGAGTCAATGCCCCAAAATACAATGTCAAATCATAGAATGTGCCAGAAAACCACCACCACTACTCTCTCTGTAAAGAAGAATTTCCTAACATTACTCTTGAATCTAACACCCCTCAACCTCAAATTATGCTGTCTGGTTTTACCATTTTCCTTTCGCTGGAATAGATTTTGTTCTATGTTAATACCTTTGAAGTATTTGAACATCTGAATCATATCTCCCCTGTCCCTTCTTTCCTCTAGGGTATACATATTCAAGACTTCCAGTTTCTCCTCATACGTCTTCTGGCACAAACCTCCTACCATTTTCGTTGCCTTCCTCTGGACCGCTTCAAGTGTTTTTAAGTCCTTTTCCAGATACGGACTCTAAAATTAAACACAATACTCCAAGTGGGGTCTTACCATCGACCTGTACAGGGGCATCAACACCTTCTTTGTGGCATATTCTCTGATTTGACATTATATTTTGGGGCATTGACTCATTTTATGAAACATTGTCTAACTACCTGAACTCCTGATGCAGGCAGAAACAACATATTCTATGTTTTGACATTGTTTCAGATCATTGATTGAACCATATTCACACCATTCTCTTCTTGGTTGGACTGAGAACTATTTAGCACCCCATCGTAGCATTGATGATCTAGTGCAGTGGTTCCCAACCCTGTCCTGGAGGAACACCAGGCCAATTGGGTTTTCAGGCTAGCCCTAATGAATATGCATGAAGCAAATTTGCATGCCTATCACTTCCATCATATGCAAATCTCTCTCATGCATATTCATTAGGGCTAGCCTGAAAACCCGATTGGCCTGGTGTTCCTCCAGGACAGGGTTGGGAATCACTGATCTAGTGTAACAAAAATGACAGAAGCAGGTGCCATTTTATAGACTAACCAGGGGGCTCTTTTCCTACAGCTTAGCAAGAGAATGGCAAAATGCATCACTGTTCCCATTCCTGTGGATAACTGCGGGAAACCATCTCCATGTCATTCTTTAAGGAGAGAGGGAAGAATCGGAGTATGAATAGGCTCAACCACTGACCCTCAAGCCTTGCATTGAAGAATGCTGGTGTAGAAGGACTGAGGTTGAGAAAGATACTAAAGAATGACACGGGATGGTTTCCTGTGGTTATCCATGGGGACAGTGTCATTCTCTACAGCATTTGTTAACTGCCATGTGGCTCATAGGTATAAAATAGGATGATGTATAGCTTTTGAGGACCAGAGTCCTCTTCATAAGAACATATGAATAGCCTTACTAAGTCAGACCAATGGCCCATCTAGCCCAGTAGTCCGTCTTCATGGTAGCCAATCCAGGTCACTAGTACCTGGCAAAATCCTTCCAGGAAATTGTCCAAACCTTTCTTAAAACCAGCTACATTAACCACTCTTACCACAATCTCTTGCAACACATTCCAGAGCTTAACTATTCTTTGAGTGAAAAAAAATTTTCATATTGTTTTTAAAAGTATTTCCCTGTAACTTTGAGTATCCCCTAGTCTTGTAATTTTGCTGGAGTAAAAAAAATCGATCTACTTGTACCCATTCTACACCACTCAAGATTTTGTAGACTTCAATCATATCTCCCCTCAGCCATCACTTTTCCAAGTGGAAGAGCCCTAATCTCTTTAATCTTTCCTCATTTGAGAGGAGTTCCATCCCCTTTATCATCTTGGTCTTCATCAAGTGCTTGTGTCATAAATGGCTCAGCAACAGCAAGCTGAAATTCTTAAATGTGCATCCTTTGGAATATTATCAATAGGGGAATGGGTGTGAGGTGGATTTGATTGTCTATGGAGTGGGAGTGAGATGAATTTGGTCAGGATGTTTTGTTTTTGTTTCGTTTTGGGTTTTTTAAATGCGATGTAACACTGAACAGAGCTGAAAATCACAAAAACTATAGTAATTTTTAATTGTCTCTGATCCTCCCATGATCCTCACACACTTACCATGCACATTTTGTTATGCTCTTTTCAGGATTTCAGACTGTCTAATTTGATTAAAAGTACTCTTGGTCCATTCAAAGTCAAGTGTGAATTCTGTCACAGAAGGGATTCATTCCCTTGAATTTGTAGAGCATTGTTGGTATCTTGATTCATAGAGCAATTGATTTTTCTTCCAGAGCTGTTGATTTCTCAAAACTGTAATACAGTACATAAATTATGACACTGCAGACTGTGTTACAAGCTGTTTTGAAAAGGAAATTGTTTGGTTTGACACTTGATCTTTCAGGAAGATGCTTTTTCCCCTACTTAATTGGCATGTTTAAGTTCTAATGTAACGTAGTACCATAGTAAATGACAGCAGATAAAGGACCTGAACTGTCCATTCAGACTGCCCAACAGTCATACTCATTAAGTTCTGAGTCATTGTTTACTTACAATTAATTTTTGTGATGGAGGATAAGGGTATATAGGAGCCTGACCCCTAGTGGTTATATTGAAGATTACTGCTGTGGGTCACATATTTAATCTCAAAACCTTAAGAGCAGAAGCACCTAAGGATTGTTTCTATTCCTACTAGACACCAGCAACCTCCAGTAAGAGTGGGGATAAGACCAAAGTGTAGGGTGTGGGAGGGTTATGTGGAGTGTAGTAGCACTTTGGGGAGTGATGTAATTGCCATAATGAGCAATTAGCAGATAAAGTCTAGTTAGGGGTGTGCTACCAAAATAATTGGTCCCTACAGGTTCAGATAAACATCTGGAATAATGAAGGAATGTGCACAGATGGAAAACATATATGATTTATGACTGATAAATAATCAACAAATATATAGCAAGCTAGAGTACAAAATACAATATCTTTGATAACATATACATCCCAAAATACACTGCACAACAATTTTTTGGTTAAGTCTTGATTCCTGAAAAGTTTTTGGTGATTATGACAGGTACCAACTTGGTATGCTCAAATATGATTTTGGTTTTACTGCATCACGTAAGAACTATGAGAAATAGACATTTTTATGTTTACTGACAATAAAATATATAGTCAAGTTTACGTTTCGCACAAGCGACTAAATGAAACAGAATTAAAAGTGTTTTGCTCCCGAGTTTCTTTTATATTCAGTGTCTGGTGCATCACGTTGTAGCATCCAACAATAGTCGGCAAGCATTGACGGATTCCAATTGCCCTGGTATCGTTTCTCCATCGTAGCTATGTCTTGATGAAACCTTTCACCGTGCTCGTCACTCACAGCACCGAGATTTGCGGGGAAGAAGTCCAAGTGTGAATGGAGGAAATGAATCTTGAGTGACATATTGCACTTCATTCTCTTGTATGCTTTGAGAAGTTTGTCTACCAGCTGAATGTAGTTTGGGGCTCTGTAATTGCCCAGAAAATTGTCAACAACGTCTTTCAAGGCTTTCCAGCCAATTTTTTCCGGCCCAACTAACAGATCTTCAAATCGCTTGTCACTCATAACATGTCTGATCTGGGGGCCAACAAAAATACCCTCTTTGATCTTGGCATCAGTTATTCTTGGGAACATCTGTCTTAAATAACGAAAACCTTCCCCTTCCTTGTTCATTGCTTTCACAAAATTCTTCATGAGTCCCAGTTTAATGTGAAGAGGAGGCAAAAATATCTTTGTCGGGTCAACAAGCGATTCATGTGCTACATTTTTCTGTCCTGGAACTAACTTTTTACGGAGTGGCCAGTTCTTTCTAGAATAGTGCGACTCTCTGTCTCGGCTGTCCCATTCGCAGATGAAACAGCAGTACTTTGTATAGCCAAGCTGCAGTCCTAGTAACAGAGCAACGACTTTGAGGTCTCCACAGATATTCCAGTTATACCTGGTATACTGGACATACTTTAGTAACATTTCCATATTCTCATATGTTTCTTTCATATGTGCTGCATAGCCAACAGGTACTGAAGGATAAACGTTGCCATTGTGCAACAGAACAGCTTTCAGGCTTAACATTGACGAATCAATGAAAAGACGCCACTCTTCCGGGTTGTGATCACAACCAAAGACCGAGAACAATCCTTCAATGTCACAACAGAAACAGAGACTGTCGACTTGTGCAAAAAATTTGGTTATATCATGATGCCGGTCTCGAAACACAGAAATTTTCGTACCTGGTGATAGCAAACACCATTCCTGCAGTCTCGAACCTAGCAGCTCAGCTTTTGCTTTTGACAGACCCAAATCTCTGACCAAATCGTTCAATTCGGACTGTGTTATCAGATGTGGATCGCCTGATGAGGATGGTTCAAAATCCGGGTCAATGTCACTGTTAGAACCCTGCACTGCAGTTTCTTCATCTGGTTCGTCTATGGTCCAATCCTCTGGTGGTTTCGGAACTGGAAGACTGTCATCATGTGGCATGGGTCTCATTGCTGAAGGCAGATTAGGATATTCAATTGACTTCTTGTTTTTGGCAGAGAAACCAGACACATTAGTCAAACAGAAATAACAGTCCGTCACATGGTCTTTCTGTTCTCACCATATCATCGGAACAGCAAATGGCATCGTCTTTCGAGTACCTCTGAGCCAGGCTCTCAGACTAACAGCACATGTCGCACAGCAAATGTGAGGCGCCCATTGCTTGTCTTGATCACCTATTTTGCAGCCAAAATACAGATGATAGGCTTTCTTTACAAGGGCAGTCATCGAACGTCTCTGAGGCGTAAGTGTATATTCCCCACAGATATAGCAGAATGTGTCGCGGCTGTTACGACACCGACGAGACATATTGCCCGACACCAAAACGTCTATAGCATCAAGCTTACTTACTGTTATATTGCTACAGCTACTATACTACTATACTTTACTATACTGATACTATATACACACACGGACTATCTATATTAACCAAATGAGCAGGATCGGTGTATGGAAGCCACCATTATAGCATGGTGAGACAGCGCAAGCTCGTTCAGACCTGCCCAGACATGCCCAGGATGTCATCTTCCATAAAACAGCTTCCAACCTGGCTAGATTTTATGCATGGACATACCCAGGCGGCACAAACCGTTGTTGATAAGACACTTATGGGAGAAAAAATTGTTTGCATCCAAATATAAGAAAAAATCACGACAAAATTGAAGATTTCTCTGAAATGGTACGTGATGGGTAATTTTTGATGTAATATTCATGATCAGCACCCAAAATTCTATAAGAAACACCCAGCAGTGTTCAGGAAGCAAAAACTTTGTTGTGCAGTGATATTGATCTTTTGTTAGAGTGCTCTAATGATTCCTGACAGTGTTACAGCAAACTATGTAATTCCTATCGGTAATTTCTCACATAAAATACCCACACCAATTAGTCTAATTTTTTGTCAGGTAGCAAAAGATTCCTAACTTTCCCAAAACATAGGAATTATCCTGTCTCATCTTCCCAAGTTTTCAGAGTCCAATGGGACTGTTTCACCACTCCAGGTCCGATGGAATCCTTATTCCTCTTGGCTCCAGCCGGTTTTGGAACAATGAGCCAAGACTGCCACAGCAGGATAGTCAGGTATGAGATGAACACTTCCTCTACTCTGCCAAGAATGTCAGCCTCCTCAGGGTCTTGGGGAGTAGGCACAGCCGTAAATCTCCTTCTCTTGTGCCTGCAGCTATTTGTAATCTCTTACGCAGGGTCTTCTCTGTTAACTGCCAAACAGTCTTTACAGAGAGGTTGGAATCTTATTTTTTTTCTGATGTTGCACTGAGTCTGGAGTCTAGAGAAAGCTGCAAATGTCACCAAAGCCTTCTGAATATCTGTCTGATGGAAAGCAGGACGGGAACAGCTTCTCTGGCTAGCTGAAATTGGACTTTGGATCTTTCTGCTCTGATCAGATATTCAATGTGGCTGGTAGTGCCAGATACTTTTCCCAAGTGACTGACCAGGGTCTAGAACTGGTCCAAACAAGTTCAGATACAATGCTGTCTCCCAAGGTTCTCCAAACTGTATACATCTGGACATCTCACTCGCCACCCATATCCAGTGAACAATGGACAAAGATTGAATTCATAGTCCTCACACATACTGTATGCCCTTGATAGCTCAGCACATCTCTCAAAAAACAGCCTGGTAGGAAATCTTACAGAAACCAGGACAGTATGGCTCAAGTTAGGGCCTCAAGTGACACAGGAATACCTCTGCAAGGGGTTGTCCTTGGAAGGGGTATTTACTTCATGGTGGGGACAGGGGATCTTCTTTACAGGGGGAGGCGCCTGCATTTGAATCAGCTGTATTTTGGGGAAGGAGGTAGAGGGTTTTCTGATGCCTCAGGATAAGGTTAGGTACATCAGATGTTGGAGGGAGTCTGCCTGGAGAGGTGAGCAGTGGGGCCAGACCTTAGCATTGACTGATCCTTTTGCCGCGATCGTGTCGGGGGGGCAAGAGGGCTTGAGCTCCCTCTTGCCCCGATCGTGTCGGGGGTGCCGCGGTTGGCTGGGGCAAGAGGGCTTGAGCTCCCTCTTGCCCCGATCGTGTCGGGGGTGCCGCGATTGGCTGGGGCAAGAGGACGGGAGTGCGTGCGAGCGGTCATTCGGGGTGGGGGTGCGAGCGGTCCTGCGTTGGGGTGAATCGGATGTCGGAGGGGATCAGGTTTTCAGGGTGGGGACAGGACTTCAAGGGGGAGAGGAGAGTCGGGGCGGGCGAAAGGAGAGTCGGGGTGGCCAGAGGAGAGTCGGGGCGGGCGAAAGGAGAGTCGGGCGGCGACGGGAGAGTCGGGCAGCATGCGCGGTATACGGGTGTGCGCGGTATATAAAAATTTCTGTACATAGATTTGTGTTTTCCGTGCGCTATACCCGTGTGCGCGTTTTACACGGGTGCGCGTTATCTACGTGAAAATACGGTATATTCTCTTATGTTTCACACTTGGGGGATTCTCAGAACACCACTCCTCACTGACTCCCCCGATCTCATGTGTGACTACTTTTATAAATGCTTTATATTATATGGGGGTTTTTGTAAGTTTTTCAATAATTCATACAAACATTATAAATTTTTTAAAGACAACTTCACTTTTAAAGTTGCTGCACCAGCCCCCATCGACGCGTTTCATTCTTCATCAGGGTTGGGGTTACTGTTAGTGCTGCAACAAACAACCACACTTAGATTAGGTACTGAACGCTAAATTGCCTAAATATTAAAAACATATTACTAATTCTTACCAGATCAGCAAGCATAATCGCATAATGTTTCTATGAATTATTGACAAACTTACAAAAGCCCATATAATATAAAGTATTTATAAAAGTAGTCACACATGAGTGCTGCCACACTGTGTATATACACCAGTGTGGCCTTCTGAGAATCCCCAAGTGTGAAACATAAGAGAATATATATATTCAGCATGATACTGTAATAGGAGCAATCATGGAGTTAGCCAGCCTCCCTCTGCGGTCTCAGTATTGATCTTAGGTATTTAAGTATGAGACTTTACACCAATTTTATGGTTGGCATAAGTGCTTATCTAACCTGTTACACTAGTATTACAAAACATGAGGCCGATATTCAACATTATTTAGAAGCCAGGATTGGCTCCCGGTCAACTAAATAGCATATAGCCAGGTATCCATCGATATTCAGCGTCATAGGGTTTGGTGCTAGCCCAGGGATTTTTACCCCGGAAGGCAGTATGATTATGCAGAAACATGGATCTATGTTGGATTTTTTGAACATAAAGATGTTTTGAAGACATAGTACCAGATTGATTGATTGACAAGATTTCCACCAAGCCAGACCCCCAACACTACCCTGTGACAACTCATTCTCTGGCAAGGTCTCTCCTGCTGCCTCATTGAAACCGTTTAAAAGTGTTACCTGATGAAGGCACTGTTTCGTGCCGAAACTTGGATCCATGTTGGGATATTATTTTGTTAAAGAAAAAATTGATATAATTTGGTTTTAAGGACATCTCTCTTGCCGTTTTTCTGTCTGTTCTACTACAGTTCACATGGACCTCTCCAAATGGCATGTATCAAAATCAAATTGCCTATATCTTAGGACAGAGATGGAAATCTGCAGTTTTGACTGCAAGGACTAAACAAGGAACTGATTGTGGAAGCGACCATGAGCTTATGATGTGCAAGATCAAGGTGAAGCTTCACAAGAAGAAGATCAATAGAGACCTCCCAAAATATGACATTGAAAACATTCCTTCAGACTACTAGATAAAACTAAACAACAGGTTTGCCTTGCTTGATACAGGAGATAGAGATCCCGAAGAGTTATGGGATGACATAAAAGCTATAAAAAAAACATTCCAGAAGTAAAATAAAGGCCAAGAAAACACCTTGGATCTCAGAAGAAACCAGAAAAGTATCAGAAGAAAGACAAGCAAAACTATCCAGTGATAGAGAAAAAGTATCACAAATGAACCGAGTGTTTCGATGTCAAGTTCGACAATACATTGAACAATATCTCAAAGATATTTATCAGAAAAACAAGATTAGCGTATCAGGAGATTAAGAGATTGCAACAGAAATTCCAGCCTCAATTGGGAATTCTTAAAGATGCCAATGGAATGATATTGAATGATCCAGAAAGCCTTAAAAAGAGATTGAAAGAATATACAGAAAATGTATATAAACAAGTCAATGAGGATAACATTGGGGAAATTGAACTGGAAACTGAAGCCGAAAAAGAACCAGATATTTTAAAAGAGGAAGCCACAATTAAAGCTTTATCAAATAAGTCACCTGGTATCAATGGTATTCCAATTGAATTAATAAATGGCTCAGAAGGTGCTATCATGGCCCTCACTTGACTGTGTCAACACATTTGGAAGGAAAAAACATGGCCAACCAATTGAAGATCACTGAATTATAAGCATACTATACAATATCTACTAGTGTTCCCTGACCCAACTCTCTGGTCACCCAGTCAGTGAAATTGATCCAAATCATTTGACCCACTCAGCCTCTGGTAATTCATACTGCCTCCTTTGGATTCTTGAAATTGCACTATCCTCTTTGAATTGCCCTCATTATAATACATCCTGAAAGATGATTGTATTAATACAGTTTTGAAACTTGTAAAGAATAGAACTAATTGTTAAGACTTTCACCTTAGTCATGAATTGATAATGATTGTGTCTAGTCATGCAGTCCTCAGCTCCTGCTCTTTATGAGTAATAAACTAGTAGCTCCCAATAGAAGATAAAATTCTACGAAGGAAGAATAGAAGTAAAAATAAAAAGCATAACCCTTAAAAACCATAATTAAATTTATGGTATGTAGTATGACACAGCTATGAAATGACTCAATCAGCAGCATTGTAGATGTGGTGGCAAAAATCATAATAAGCTCTGTTAAGTTATAACTGCATTAAAAGCTGATTTGCATGAAGTTCTCATAGCTAAATGTCACAAATTCTTGTGCAGAAATTTATAGCTGTTTTGCTGATTATTCTATTACTCATAAAAGGAAAGTGGTTGTCAGAGAGAATTGTGATTCATAACTAAACATTATGAGAAGGAATTTTGTTACCTTGGTGAGTATGACACATTTGGGCTTCTCTTGGAACTTGACTTTTGTCTCATAGAAAAAGTTTTTAGGTTTTGGTTTTTTTTTTTTAAATAAAAAAAACTTGTCAAGTCAGAAAAACTGGAACAAAATGGTGTCATTATTTATTTCTATTTGTGTCAGCTGAGATGGCCTGTTTCCTTCAAGTCACGTTCAAAAACCATTATTTTGCTGGCTAGGCTTCAATCCCACAGTACAGTGCCCAGCTAATCATATCACATGTAGCCTCCAATTAAAAAATAAATCCATTCAGTACTAATGATTTTTCTATCTTTAGTTTAAATACTTGCTTTTCCAAATCAGAGTTCAAGGAGTTATGATTCAGACACAGAAAGGTATTTTCTGTACTCTAGATAGCTTAGGATCTAGAATATAAGAATTGCATACTGGGCAGACCAAAGGTCCATCAAGCCCAGAATCCTATTTCCAACAGTGGCCAACCCAGGTCATAATTACCTGACAAGATCCCAAAGAGTTAAACAGATTTTATGCTACGTATCCTAGGAATAAGCAGTGGATTTCCCCAAGTCCATCATAATAAGGGCTTATACTTTTGTTTTAGGAAGTTTGTCCCCTTCCCCGCAGGAACTCAATTTCCCCATCCCATCTCAGCGAGTTTTGTCGCTATCGCTGTCCCTGCCCCATTCCTGTAAACTCTGCCTTAACCACACAAGACTCGGACACTTATGATGTTAAAGTGTTTGAGGCTTGTGTAGATGAGGACAGAGCTTGCAGGAATGGGGCAGGGACAGGAAAAGAACTTGCGGGAACGAGACGGGAAATGAATTCCTGCGGATACAGGGAAAAATTTGTCCCCGTGTCATTCCCTAATAGAAACTTCTACTGCGGCTTAGTAAAAAGGGGGGGGGGGCTAGCTTAATCTTCTTTATTTCTTTTCACTTGACACCATTGCATTCTACACACATAGTTCAATCTGAGTAGCTTTAATTCTCCCCTGAAGATAAGGCAAATGGTTTCTATGGCAACAGATGACCTGTTCAATCAAGAGCTCAGCCATTCAATTTTCCTTCAGTTGAACATCTCTGCCCAGAGTTATCCAGGTGCCAAGATAAGAAGTGCAAGTATAAGAAATAAAATTATTACAGTAATGAATCAGGCTCTTTACATTTCTGTTAGAACATATACCTCCGAGTTATAGTTCCAATGCCCCCAGAACAGTAGAAACAAAACGTATTTCTATGTTGCTTGTGAGCCAGGACCAGCTTGCTCTGTAGGGTGATAAAGAATACCAAATCTGATTGAGGAGATGGCGATCATTGTTAATATAGACTCTTAAAATCAATGATACACAAACTGCTTCTGTCAATATCAAAGCTGGAAGAAAATACTCCTTCATACCTATTGCACTATATATCTTGGTCCCTGACTGAACTTCTGTAAAGATCATGACTGCATTGCTGCCATATTTTCATGGTCTCAGACTGCATTTCTTGTTACTAGGGAATCTTCTCTCTCACCACATGAGTCACAGAATAATTACTACTTAGCACTGACATCTGTTATCAACACATGAAATTCATAGATATTAGAGGTGTCAATAGCGAGTGATTATTCTGTGAATCTTGTGGAGACTGAGAAGATCCCCCAGTAACAGCAAATGCAGTCTGAGACCAAGAAAATGTAGCTGAAAGATTTCCTGTTGTATTGCAAGCCAGACTTACATGAACTTCAGAAGGAAGTTCTTTTTCTCGTGATGCAAACAATAGTAGTACAAGAGGCTGCTGAAACATTCTCAGCCCAACCAACAAAGTTGGGGCCGTCTCCATTGAGGGCTATACACTTAGTCCAGCGATTTTCCACTTTATTTGAACCGTATTTTTCCAATGGAATGAAAGACGTAGAAAATCACTGGACAAAGCTCCTTTATTTTCTCCCTCTCCTACCGCCCCCCACTCACCCACCTCATGTACCTTTTATATAATGGCGCTAAGCGCCGTTCTAGTTGGTATTGATTTTATGGGTGCCATATATAGAATATGATCCTTAGGTTTAGAGAATACCAACTAAGCGCAGTTAAGAATTTAACTGCAAATTAGTGTCAATTAACTCTAATTATAGCCAATTACTGATTAACACCAATTAGTGTCTAATTTAAAAATTAAGTTACCTACATAACTGGTAGTGTTCTATAACCTGCTTCAATGTTGTGCACAAAGTGCAAAAAAAGTGCACATAACAGAATTAGGGGTTAGGTGTTTCCAATATACATGAATATGACTCCCTCTCCCCCAGGCCTTTGAGTACTGACCCCACAGCATCCCCAATTCTAGAT
Source organism: Geotrypetes seraphini (assembly GCF_902459505.1). Classification (NCBI taxonomy): domain Eukaryota; kingdom Metazoa; phylum Chordata; class Amphibia; order Gymnophiona; family Dermophiidae; genus Geotrypetes; species Geotrypetes seraphini. The sequence goes on along the minus strand of NC_047092.1, from coordinate 149,163,451 downwards.
GACCTGGTATGGAATTAGAAATCAAGCCTTCCACATATCAATAACTATCACCTGAGCTTGTGTATCACTGTAGTATCATGTCATAGAATAAGACTAACGTGAACATGTTACCCATTGTTGAATGTAGTGAAATATTTATTCAGCGGTTAATAGTTTATGTTTATTTGATATACCACTCTTCCTTTAAATAATAGCAGAGCATGTTTATTTATTTCCATGTAGCACTACGGTACTAGCTGTCAAGACAGCAAATAGGGTAAAGAAAAGATTCGGGAGTTACATTGAAATGGTTAAAACAACATGGGTATTGGACAGGTGAATAAAGGGTTGAAAGTTAAAAGCAGCTCAAAAAGATGGACTTTTAGCCTAGGATTTAAATACTGCCAGATTTGGAGCATGAAGTCTATTCCGGGAATATGGTGCAGCAAGATAGAAGGAACAGAATCTAGAATTGGCAGTGGGGAAGAAGGTATAGGTAAGAATGACTTACCCGATGAACAGAATCCCCAGGGAGCTTTGAAGAGAGACATGAGAGAAGAAACACTGAGGAACTGTAGAATGAATGCACTTGCAAGTCAGTAGGAGGAGTTTCAACTTTATAAGTGAATGGGTAGGGAAATTAGCAAGATTTCACTTACATTGGCAAAGTGGTTTTCAGAAGCACTGCAGAGCCCGATGGACTAACAAACTACTGACAGAGTGCCTCTGGTTGGTGGATTATCGTCCACTGAATTTTATACAGCAAGCTGTGTGAAGGCACAAATATGAATACAGGTATAATTGGTAGAAAGCTATCACTTAAAACCCATAGTATGATTTTGGCTTTACACTATAATTCAGACAGTGAATGTTTGAATGTGCCAAGACTCTTTATGTAAAGCATAGCTTGGGAGATTTAGATAGGGGAATCTTTTAGTTTAATTTTATTTTTCTGGAATAGTTAGTGCACTTCTGGCTCACCACACATGTACTCACCTTTATAGGACCCCCAGGGACCCCTGAAGAAGACTTTTTGTCGAAACGCGGACCGTGTTGGGTGACAGCCAATGATGAGGTGCCACATAAGGCTTCCCGCAATTTGAAAAGCGGCTTTGCGGTGGAGTGGTGGGGCTGAGGCTTCCCTTTGAGATTTATTACTGATGTTAACAATATAGAGTCCAGATGATAAACGCCTATATGAGATAGTACTGGACTTTAAGGAACATTCTAACTTATGCCACAGCTTATTTGGGGTTCTGTATCCCTAGCAGACTAGGTCCTTTAAGGCTCTTATGTGGATGATTTATTTTTATGTGGATGGAATTATTTTATGTGGATGATTTCAGTGTACCTTTGGAACTTTGACACTTTCAAATAAAGTCCATTTAGGAACATCGTCACTCCACAGAGTTTTTTTTTTGGTTTTTTATTTTTTTTTTTTGTGAATAAGGCATTCTTTATCACAATTTACAATACAAAAAGTATGGAGTTAGAATAGTAGGCATCCTGATGTCCTGAAACAAACTGCTTTGGCAGGTGCTGTTTCATGAACTACAGATCATCTGATGTCCACCACAGAAAAGGAAAAGAGGAAGACTCAAGAGAGATAAGTGATAATAATTCAGGGTAAAATTTCTTTAAACAACAGTGACACAAGGACATCGGGACCATAGACATATAAGCACACATATACTTAGTAGTCCTTTACTAAGATGTGGTAGCCGATTTAGCACACACTAAAAATTAGCATGCGCTAAATGCTAATGCACGCTAATGCATCCATACGATATAATGGACGCATTAGCACGTGTTAGCATTTAGCGCATGCTAATTTTTAGTGTGCGCTAAAACGGCTTTGCGCCTTACTAAAAGGACCCCTTAATAACTTACCAGGAAGGTTAAAAATTCTTATTTGGAAGAAATCTTTGGGAAACCTAAAAAAGAAAGCTGAAATTTTGAGAAAAGAATCAATCACTTTGAAGTAATTGCAACACAATAGCTCAGAATAAAATTTATGGCACTTATCTGTCCTTAAAGATGTTCCTTGAAGTTCTTAGAAAGCATATTCGATGAGAAAGTGTATTTGCATATGAAAAGTTTATCTGTTTAAAGACAATGAATATTGTTAAAGAAAACTGAAATCAGCTTAAGCTAGCATGATTTTAAAATAGTTGCACAATATACTGTATATTCAACCAAAGTGCTTCTTTAACATTAAAGAATGTATACTAGAACTCTAGTTTTTAAAAAAATATTTTAATTACTTTTAAACCATCTTGCAATGTAAAATAAATATTTGTTGAAATAAACATTTCTTTTTAATTTATTTAAATAATAATTCAATTTATATATTTTTAAAATCTTGATTTGCTGAATTCGATAATATCACATGACATGGGGGAAGCCGCTGCTTGCCCTGGATCGGTAGCATGGAATGTTGCTGCTCTTTGGGATTCTAGAATCTTGCTACTCTTTCTGGATTCTGCATGGAATGTTACTACTATTTGGGGTTCTGGAAACCAGTAGGCGGAGCTTTGGGACGGATGGGCCAATCCGGCCTCATTCCGTCGTTGGCTTCCTGCCGGACAGGCGGGTTTGGCTCCCGTCTGTCCGGCCAACTACATAAAGGTACGGGGAAGGGGGGTGGGGGTGTCATGGGGGTCGGCCAGGAGGGTTGCGGGTCGGCTGGGGGGGCGGTCGGAGGTTCTTGGGGGAGGGCGGTCGTTGGGGGGAGGGGGGTATGCGTCGAGGGCAGGAGGGCCTGGGATCCCTCCTGCCCGTAATGTAGTGCGGGGTGGGGGTAGGGGGACGCCGTGGCCAGGAGGGTTTGGGCTCCCTCCTGGCCCGATATTGTCGGGGAGTTGGGGAGTCAGCGGGGCAAGAGGGCTTGGGCTCCCTTTTGCCCCGATCGTGTCGGGGGAGGCAAGAGGGCTTGAGCTCCCTCTTGCCCCGATCGTGTCGGGGGTGCCGCGGTTGGCTGGGGCAAGAGGGCTTGAGCTCCCTCTTGCCCCGATCGTGTGAGGGTGCCGCGGTTTGCTGGGGCAAGAGGACGGGAGTGCGTGCGAGCGGTCCTTCAGGGTGGGGGTGCGGGTGGGAGTGCGTGCGAGCGGTCCTTCAGGGTGGGGATGCGGGTGCGGGTGGGAGCGCGTGCGAGCGGTCCTTCGGGGTGGGGGTGCGGGTGCGTGCGAGCGGTCCTTCAGGGTGGGGGTGCGAGCGGTCCTGCGGGGGGGGTGAATCAGACGTCGGGGGGGGGGAACTATGTAAAAAAAATTTTGTACAACGCACTCACGCGTATACCGCGCAAGGTTATGCACGGTTTGTAAAAACACGTATAACGCGCGCGTTATATGCGTGAAAATACGGTATATTCAGCACAATACTGTAATAGGAGCAGTGATTGTGATACTAGTGCCGAACCTTTGAATAAGTCCACGATTGGCACAGACCATGACTGCCGATATTCAATGCTAGGCCATTTCTGGTGATCGGCACTGAATATCCCAGTCTATTTTGGGCCTTCTCAAACTTTGCCAGCCCTGTTAATTTTAAGTGCTAACTGAATAATTTATAGCAGCCAAAGAGAGATCTGCTTTTGTGTGGCCTGTTTTGGCCACTAAACTTGGCTGGTCAGTGCTTAAAATTGGCAGCTATCACACAATATAGTCAAATTTAAGCCACTAACTGCTGATATTCAGCGGAGATAGCTGGCTGTCTCTTGATGAATATTAGAGCTTATCCAGTCAAATGCTATTTAACTGGCCAGGAGTCATTCTTGGCTACTTAAATAGCCCTGAATACCTGGCCCATAGTATTCTTTAAATTAATTATATAAATCTGAGTCTCATGCAAACTCTACCCATGTGTATGCCTATCTGCAAAATACATGCTATATCAGATATGCGTATAGTTATAGAGTAGTACATAAAGGAAATTTTGGTATTTGCATGTGTATGTGCAGACACGTGCACATAATATATGCAATTCATCTAATCTTTAATCATGTGTTTGGCATGTAAATCTTAGCACTCATTTTATAGAATTATCCGCTTAACTCCTTAATTTATGTAGTTTTGCAAAATCTAGTACTTTCCAAATGCTTACATAGGGGTGTCTAGGTTTTCGTTTATTATCCTTTATTGATTTATTTTTTCAATTTTCTGTACTGTTCTTCCAAGGGAACTCGGAATGGTTTACATGATTTTATTCAGGTATTCAAGCATTTTTTTCTGTTTGTCCTGGTGGGCTCACAATTTATCTAATATATCTGGGGTATTGGGGGACCAAGTGACCCACCCAGGATCACAAGGAGCAGCGTATGTCAGAACACACAACCTCTGGGTGCCGAGGCTGCAGCTCCAACCCCTACACAACACTCTCAGACTTAGATGGCAAAAACATAGTTAACAAAGCATGGAAAACATAATATGGTAAACATGGTATGGTGAGAAATAGTATGGTGAATATAGTATTACAAAGCATGGGTAACATAATATGACACTACTTGGCAAAATTGGTAAGGCAAGCATGCATAATGGAATATACCACAGAAAGACATGGAACAGCAAACCTTGTGTGGCAGACAGCGCATGAGAGATTGAAGCATGGTAGACAGTGTGGCAAACATAATATGGTAAATGTATAGTAGAACAAAGACGGTGAATAGTACGACAGAGTGTGGAAGAACATTGTATGAGAAAACATGGCAAGATCAGACATAGGATGAAGCACATAGCGTTTTAGATTTGAGACAGTGGAGGATTGGGCACTTTGTCAGAAGGTCGGAGAATTTGATTGGCACATTTTCATAGAGGGTCAGAGGAAGAGGTGAGATTTAATTGCCTTCCTGAAGTTCAGTAAGCCCTCTAATGGTCTTATGTGGGTAGGTAGTTTGTTCCAGAGGCGTGGTAGGTAGTGCAAGTAACATCTTTTTCATGCGTTCTCAAGGCGGAGGGCTCGTCCTGAGAGCACGCATAATCACTTTTCATCTTGTGAGCTGAACAGTCAATTTGGGGCATAGAGCGGAAGTTTGGAGGCCATATAGGCTGGCACCATGTTGTGGAAGAGTTTGTAGGCCATTATTAGGCCTTTGAATATATATCATTTGTCGACTGGCAGCGTGCATGCCGCGGCGATTGAGTCTCGTATGCCGAAATTCTTCAAGATTCGGATGGCAGCATTTTGTACTTCTTGAAGCCAATGGATGTTTTTTGCAGTGAACCCAGTTAGGAGTGCATTGCAGTAGTCCATACGAGAAAGGACAAAGGCATAGAGTAGCTGAGAGAAGTCCAGTTCTGAGAAGTTCTGTCTGATTTTTCATAGCTGTCAGAGGTAGTAGAACAAAGCGGATACTACTTGGGAGATGTGGTCAGAGAGCAAAAGGTTGCCATCAAGGATCACCCCTAGGCTGTGTACTTTGTCTTTGGCTGTCAAGGTGGCCGATTCCCATGCGATCGATGGGCAGGCGAGTTTAGGGTCACTTCTCTGTATCCAGAGGAGCTTGGTTTCTGCCATGTTTAGTTGTAGCTTGTTATGGGACATCCAAGTTTTTATTTCCGAGAGGCAGTTGTGTAATTTGGAGATTTGGGCTTCTTGGTTTGCACCTAGTAGTAGGTTCAGTTGTTTGTCGTCGGCAAAAGAGTGGATCTTTATGTGGTGTTTTAAGGCAATGTCTATCACTGGTCTGACATAGAGGCTGAAGAGCAGAGGGGCCAGGAGAATGCCCTACAGTACTACATATTTTATCAGTTTGGGTTGCGCTAGAGTAGATCTTAGTAGGACGCTTTGGGTCCTATGGCTCAGGAATGATGAGAACCACTGGAGTGCTTGATCGCCGATTCTAATGTTTGTGAGTCTGGTAAGGAGGCGGAATAATTGATGGTATCGAAGGCGGCACTGAGGTCTAGAAGGACCAGTAATCTGTCATTTCCTTTGTCTAGTATGCTCCAGCGGTCATCAATAATGTCAGCCAGGACTGTTTCTGTGCTATGGAATTTTCTGAAGCCAGATTGGTATGAGGAGATGGTTGATGAAGGCTTGGAGTTGCGCTAGCATGGATCTCTGTACAAAATAGGGTGCAATTTAAGGTGCTTCATTTGATACGTTAGACTTTATATGCTACTGCTCTTTGGTATTTGGTTTAGACTTTGCCACCTTATCAACCCTTTCAGCAGCTGAGTTCTGAAACTGCTGTGCGGTTATCTGTGCCTGGCCTTGCAGAGGTTCATTATGCTGTGATAAGAGGCGTGGCTGGTCCAGCATTGTGGAATGCTTTGCCTGGAGTTTTATGACTTTGTTTTTACACTGGGCAATTTAAGAAGCTGCTAAAAACACATTTGTTTGCACATGCTTTCATGCTGTGTGTGGACCATTTTAATGGAATTGTTTAAGACAGGAGGGCTGGGTTGTTTGTCATTTTATTGTATGCATATATCTTCGTGCTTCACTTAGATGTAAGCAGATAATAATATGAAAACCAAATCAAGAACTACTGCATTGCACGTAGAAAGCACCAAGAAACGTCACTTTATTTGAAGTGATATTTTGTAAAATAGCATTTCAAATAAAGTGGCATTACTTGGCAATACAGTAATTATTTATTTGGTTTTCATATTATAATGTCATTTTTCTTTCTGTATATAAGAACATAAGAAATGCCTCTGCTGGGTCAGACCCGAGGTCCATCGTGCCCAGCAGTCCGCTCGTGCGGTGGCCCAACAGGTCCAGGACCTGTGCAGTAATCTTCTATCTATACCCCTCTATCCCCATTTCCAGTAGGAATTTGTCCAATCCTTTCTCGAACCCCAGTACCGTACTCTGCCCTATTACATCCTCTGGAAGCGCATTCCAGGTGTCCACCACACGTTGGGTAAAGAAGAACTTCCTAGCATTTGTTTTGAATCTGTCTCCTATCAACTTTTCCGAATGCCCTCTTGTTCTTTTATTATTAGAAAGTTTGAAGAATCTGTCCCTCTTTACTCTCTCTCTGCCCTTCATGATCCTATAAGTCTCTATCATATCTCCTCTAAGTCTCCTCTTCTCCAGAGAAAAGAGACCCAGCTTCTCCAATCTCTCAGAATATGACAGGTTTTCCATACCTTTTATCAGACGTGTCGCTCTCCTCTGAACCCTCTCGACTAACGCCATATCCTTCTTAAGGTACGGCGACCAATATTGGACGCAGTACTCCAAATGTGGGCGCACCATCGCCCGATACAACGGCAGGATAACTTCTTTCGTTCTGGCTATAATACCCTTTTTGATTATTTGCTTCTAAATACGCATATTTTTCCTATGGCCTTACACTAATTTTATAAACAACTCTGAATTCATCAAGCCTTTTGTTAAATATGCTGAAAACTGTGAAATGTCTCTATATAAACACACCTTTTCTGATCTAGATGACGTACAAAATCAGGCTTCACATGTAAACTCTCTCTACTCTCTACCCGCCCCCTCACCTCACCCTCCCTCTCGGATCTCCGTGTCTACATCCATACTGAGACCCTACCTCTGCCCATCCCTTCAGTTCTCCTTGTATTCCCTTCTTCCTTTGTTCCCAACTCCAACCTAACCATGATTCTTTGTTATTTGTATTCCTATGTTACTTGTAATCGCACTTACCTCTTATGTACGACCTCTTCAATTAACTTCTGTTAACTGCATCGAACTTCATGGTGTATAGCAGTATATAAATAAAAGCTTGCTATGTTATGTTAAAAATGCATATGAGGTGGGCCTTTCTCGCTGCTCTGAAATACATGATCATAGTTTAAAGGTAGGATTACCAGATTTTCCTATGGGAAAATCTGGACCCATGGTCACACCCCTAGGACCACCCAGTTCTGCCTCATTCCTGCTATGTTCCGCTCCCCCAGCCCCAACGTCATCTGTGCATGCATGGCCACAACGCAATGACATCACCTGCACGCGGGTGTGACATCAACGCATTGGGTCTGCACATGCGTGGATGCCCCTTTCCAACGTGATTTTTAAAACTCGGAAAAATTGCTAGATTTTGAAAAGCCGTCCGGACCCCCGGACATGTCTGGTAACCCTATTTAAAGGTGAAAGAGGTAAACTCATGGGCAACCTAAGAAAATATTTCTTTAAAGAAAGGGTGTTGGATACATGGAACAGTGGAAACAGTGGAAGTAGTGGAAACAAGGATGGTATCAGAATTCATGAAAACTTGGGACAAGTGCAAAATATTTCAGAGGGAAAGGAAGGGATTATACTGCAGGATAAGTATTGCAAATGGACAGGCTAGGTAGGCCTTATAGTCTTTTTATTTTCAGTCATGTTCTATGGGCCCAATATTCAGCTGAAGATATCCTGTTAAAATATTATCTAGAAAACCAGAGAGCCAGTGTACTTAACAGAAAATAAGAGGTTAAAATTATCCAGATAAACTTAAATAACTTTTCATAACTGCTTTGGTGATCTGACTTTTCCCATTACATTTAACTGGATAAAGCTGATAGTCAGTGCTTTCCAGTTAAACTTTAGCTGCTCCCCCAGCAGGCCTCTAAACCTCTACTACTGCTTAACCTAACCAAAAACATCTTGTGTAGTCAACAAGCTGGCAGGAATTTAAAAAATGAAAAAAAGAAGAGATTTATCCATGCAAATCCTTTGGATATAATCCTATGTTTCAAAATGTTTGCACAAGTAAATGTATTTGCTTGAGTATAATGTCTGTTTCCATTCCCCACAATATGGTAGAAGTCTGCAGTCTGAAGAAAAAAGGGGCAATGTTAGTTAAGGGAATAATTTTATTCTGGAATACCTATGAGGCTCATAATCAAAAAATAAAGATGTCCAAAACCCATCAGAAGTTAGCACTTGGATGTCCTAATCTCTGGAATGACCAAGTGCTGAGTTTCAAAGCTGACTTTCTGAACATCTAGCAAGGTATTTTGTCTGCAGTGCATGCAGAAGTCTATGGGGCATCTTGAGAGGCGTGTTATGGGTAGGTTAGACTTGGACATCTTGCAGTGATAATCAAACCTTTCCCAACGTCCTAGATACAACGTCCTAGATGCAACTTAGACGTTTTGTGTTAGACCTGTTTTAGGAGCATCTAAATGCCACAAAGGTTCCCAAACTTACTAGATGACAACTGGAGGGATTAATTAATGACCCCCCCCCACACACACTCCCCCAGTGGTAACTAACCCTCTCCCACCCCCCAAAGAAACAGTACATACCTGTCTCTAGAATAGCAATACTTGGTTTGGGAAAGCCTAGTACAGCAGCACATAGGTGTCTTAAGTAGCCAGGTGGGTGGGCTAGTGAGCCATAGAGAGGCAGAGTAAGACCCACCACCTACCTCTGATAGGGCAGAGTACGGTACTGGGGTTCAAGAAAGGATTGGACAATTTCCTGCTGGAAAAGGGGATAGAGGGGTGTAGATAGAGGATTACTGCACAGGTCCTGGACCTGTTGGACTGCTGCGTGAGCAGACTGCTGGACACGATGGACCTCAGGTCTGACCCAGCAGAGGCATTGCTTATGTTCTTATATCAGGGATGCATAGCCAATGAACGAATGCACATGTCATGCACAGACTTCATGGGTATATAAGGTGGGATGTCAGCAAGTTGCCAATAAAGAACTGTGGCTGTCATGGGGAAAAAGCGTGATTTATCAGATATTGAAAAAAGCATGATCATCGGCAGCATTTCGGAAACAGCAGAATTTGTGAATTGTTCACAGGATGCTGTGGTTAAAGTGTACTGTGAGAGGATGAATAGAACCTGTTCGATGGCCCGATGTAATAACTGTGAGGCAGCATGAGCCTTCGATGTGAAAGGTGAACAACGGCTGCGCAGGTTGGTATGGGTCAATCAGCCATAGGGCAAACTCACTATCCAAATGAACCAGGAGGCTTCCAGATGTGAGTCCAGAAACCATTATGCAATGAACCCTGTTTCGAATGGGGCTCCGGAGCAGATGGCTGGCGACTGCACCCATGCTCACGAGGGTTCATCACAAAAAACTGCTGCAATTTGCACAGGAGTATTGACATTGTACTTGTTCTGACTGGCAAAGTTGCTTTCTCCGATGAGTCACGTTTTGAGCTCCATCGGATGGATGGACGTTGACATGTCAGGTGTGAAATTGATGAGAACAAAAGACCTAGCAAGCATTGTTGGATGTACACAAGCTAGTGGCAGCAATGTTATAGTCTAGGGCAGGGGTGTCCAATGTCGGTCCTCGAGGGCCGCAATCCAGTCGGGTTTTCAGGATTTCCCCAATGAATATGCATGAGATCTATTAGCATACAATGAAAGCAGTGCATGCAAATAGATCTCATGTATATTCATTGGGGAAATCCTGAAAATCCGACTGGACTGTGGCCCTCGAGGACCGACATTGGACACCCCTGGTCTAGGGAATGTTTTTTTGGTATGGTCTGGGTCCCTTGATTCCTCTGGAAAGCACTCTCAACTGATATGGGTATCTCTTCATTCTTGCCAAACAAGTATACCTGTATATGTTGACAGTCTTCCCTATGGCCAATGGAATCTTTCACAGGACAATACATGTTATACTGCCAGAATTGTTCTCAAATGGTTTGCAGAGCATGGCCAAGACTTCCAACTACTTCCCTGACCGCTGAATTCACCAGACCTTAAACCAGGGGTGTCCAATGTCGGTCCTCGAGGGCCGCAGTCCAGTCGGGTTTTCAGGATTTCCCCAATGAATATGCATTGAAAGCAGTGCATGCACATAGATCTCATGCATATTCATTGGGGAAATCCTGAAAACCCGACTGGACTGCGGCCCTCGAGGACCGACATTGGACACCCCTGCCTTAAACCAATCGAGCACATTTGGGACCACTTCGATTGACATGTTTGACGACTGGATCCATCACCAGCAACTGTCAAACATACTACAATCTTCATGGCTCCAGATACCTCTAACAACCACCCAACATCTTATTACGTTTCTCCCATGGCAATTGGCTGCCAGAGGCAGTTATTCTGGATATTAGTAGGTGGTCATAATAATGTGACTCAACCATGTATATCAAATACACTGGAACCCAGCAGCCTCAAGACAGATCACAGACACTTTACTGTAATATTTCTCAAGGAACTAGTTTTAGTGATATCTTTTAAAGACACTTCAAATTGCTTAACTGGAGCAATGTCACATGATAAATGGTCACAGAGAATGCTAGCATGCACTTTTATTGATATGGGGACTCCAGCTTGGAGGATCAACACAGGTAATGCAATGGTGACAACCCCAGCCGAGAGACTATCTCTACTATCCGTGCCATTCAATTAACCTTTAAAAGGTTAATTGAATGGCACTGCAGATGTGCACTATAGTTAATGACATCGAAATTGGGGCTAACATATTTTATTTAAAGATGCAAATTTCATTTCTCTCAATGGAAGCAGTTTGATAACAGCTGTGATTTGCTTACCATTAAGGCTGCTAACTGCATTTTTTTTTTTTTTTAAAGTCACTTCAAAATATGAAATACCCATTTAAGAGGATCCTTGTTATCAGGAAAACCAGAACTAAAATATGAACAATTCATTTACTCTTGGGTCATTCATAGCGGTAGCAAGATAATAAAGTACATGTGGCATTATTCACATTAGGATAATGGGAGGGACTAGATGCTTACGAGTTTGTTTGCAGAGTTGCATAATTTCATTTCTAGGTTGCCAGTTTTAATTCAATTTCTACCCTGAGTTATTCAGTAACTGGTTTGATCTTTCAAGTTTTATATACTGAACACTGCTGGTTGGAATATCACAGCCTGGGACTTGAATATCGCTTGATTATTTTTGTATGTTTCCTGGTTGCTTTATGGACAACTTATCTTTAAAGAGCCTTTAAACCCTTTAAACCTTTGTGACTGTTTGGAAAATGTTCCAGTGCATTAGCTGAATATTTTTAAAACCACAAAAAATTGTTTCTTTTTTTTCACTATTCGCACACACTTAAAAAAAGGAGGAGTTTTTGACCAGTGATAATACACTTGCCCCCATTTGTGCACGTGAACCAAGCCATGAGCTTTGGGCACGGGGACATTTGAGGTCTTTTCCACTTCATAGATGATATTTACAACTTTAATGATCTGTGTTTATTTTGATATTCTGTGCACCTCCACAAACACATTTTCCTCCTCAATCTGATTTGTTCCCTGACCTCAGCCCACCCTCACAATCCCTTCTACAATTTCAGTTTACCCTCCCAATCCCTTCTAAAGTTCTCCTGATCCATTCTTCAGCGTCCGCTCTCTCTCAATCTCTCTCTCTCTCTCTCTCTCACACCCCCTCCCTGACAGATCAGACCCCCTTGATATCCCCCTATCTACTCCTCACCATCCAATTCCCACCCCTGACATCCTCCCCTGAACAGTCAAAGGTAGTTCCTCAAATCTCATCCACGCTCAGAACTTATCTGGGAATCTGAAGTTGTTGGGTCAGCAGTAAGGGAAGGCAATGAACCCCTTTGCTGCTGTCCAGTTGGTACCTGAATTCAAAATGGTGCCTCTGCCCTCTAGTGGTAGTCTTGCTGTACAGAGTAGTAGCATGAGACTAACTACTAGGAGGAAGAAGTGTACACAATTGCCATTATAGAAATTGCACATAGCGTGTTTTATCATGGTGTCTAATTTTAAATGGCCTTTGGAGAATGTACACCGTAATGCTAATAGCCTGTCAGCGGCAATGCTGAAATCATATGCCATTTAGAGAGCAAGTTAGAGTTTCAGAAAAGTCTTCAAATATCAGTTTCATCTTTACAGAACAGGAAATCCCTACTGAAGAGAAACGCCCTGCTGGGTTCAAAGAATGAACCTGCACAATTTATAGCATCTTAAGCCTACTGTGTAATGACAGTCTTTGTTACAATGAACCCCAGGACCAGATAGTGCAGAAAACAGCATGGCTGAGTAAATATGAAGTGTGTAATCCAAGGAGGGGGTCACAGTTGAATGACTGCAATTATCACAGTTACTTTAGTTTGTGGCAGTAAAAAGGAATCATTTGGCTTATATGAATGAAACAATTGAAGGGCCAATATTCATCGCAATCTAATCAGCTAGGAGAGCTCGTATCCAGATAAATGATGCTGGCCAGGAGAGGTGCTCAAGGGGCATTTACTGCCAAATTTTAGCACAGTGCTGGGACAGTCTAGAGGTGGAGAAAAGGCACCACCAATATACACCATACTGTGTCTGCCACACTATATCTGCCATGCTACGATCTCTCATGCCACACAATGTTTGCAGTTCCATGTCTTCCAAGCTATGATTCGTCATGCACGCTTGCCTTACCATTTTTGCCAAATCGTGTCATACTATATTAACCATGCTTTGTAATATTATATTTGTAGTGCTGTTTTGTTGAACTATACTCGCCATGCCACGTCTGACCATATCATGTTTTATCATATTGGGCTCCTTTTATAAAGGTGCGTTAGGGCCTTAACGCGTGGAACGGTGCGCACGCTAGCCGCTACCGTCTCCTTTTAAGCAGGCAGTAATTTTTCAGCTAGCACGTGCTAATCTTATGCATGTGCTAAAAACGCTAGCGCACCTTAGTAAAAGGAGCCCATTATGGTTTACCATGCTTTGTTAGCTATGTTTTGCCATCTCTGTCAATGTCAATCTCCTTCCAGCAAGCTAGGGAAATCCCATCTCATCGCTTCTGTTTGCTCTGGTGATAGAGCCCTTGGTCCACACAATGCAAGAGCAGGAGTGCATTTCTGGAGAGGAGGTGAATGGCTGGGAAAATAAAGTATGTTTATTTGCAAATGACCTTTTGTTTATTCCGATGAATCTGAATGATTCTCTGGAGGGGGCTCGAGAAGAACTAGAGGTGTATGGGCAGGCATCCAGCTTCTGGGTGAATATGACAAAAGTCAGAGTTATTGAATGCTAATTTTCCTGCAGAATTGGTTGGTAGATTGAAAGCACAGTTCCCCTTCTGTTGGGTGTGGTTTGCCCTGCGTTATTTGGGAATCAATTTTGTGTGTGTGTGTGTGTGTGTGTGTGTGTGGGGGGGTGTATGATACCTTTGCTGGCCCGCAGTAGAAACTTCTACTGCAGCTTTGTAAAAACCCGTATAAATTTGCTTTCTGTCACTAGCCAATGATATTGAGAGATTATGACACTGATTTTCAACGCACTTAGGCCCAGATTCATTATAGGGCACCAATATTGGCAGCCACGGAAACAGCGGCCGCCGATTGCATGTTGGTCATGCAACGGTGCCCTATAGAGAATCACATCTCTGCGAAAGATAGACACCAGAAATGTAGGCCAGGGTTTCCCGGGCCTACATTTCCAGCACCTACCTTTGTCATGAATTGTGTCTACGTAGGCGCTTCAGGTCACCTAATGCCACTTCCTTGACCATAGTAGCATTAGGCCGCCTACAGTGCCTATGTAAGTATGATCCTGTCTTGTATTGTTTAGGACAAAAATGGAAAACAAGCTTCAGTTTTAAATATAGAATGTGTCCTCAGTGTTTAATATTTTCAAAAATGACAATGGATCCAATAAATTCAAAAAAAGATTCAATCATCTGTGGAGAGGAAGGACCTCAGACCATATCTTTGCATCACATACCAGCCAATGGCCGTTCAGCCGATACAGATTGTGGTTTTAATCACTGATCCGCCTCCACCACCTCTACTATCCGTGCAAATCAATGTATTTGAATAATTGTGTAAAAATCACAATCTATCCACAATTTAAATATTTAAATACTGAAAAAGTGTGTAAAAAGCCACTCATCGTAATGGTAACAAACAGATCATTTCAGGAACTGATTCTGACGGGCCCGTTTTGCCATGTTTTCTTCAGAGAATCAGAACACTTAATACAATTAAACCATAATGCTGTATTTTAGAATTGATCTGTAAAGACACCTGAATAATGGCCATTCCTGAAATGATCTGTCTGTTACCATTAAGATAAGTGGCTTTGTACACATTTTTCAGTATTTAAATTTTTCTAAAATACAGCATTATGGTTTAATTGTATTAAGTGTTCTGATTCTCTGAAGAAAACATGGCAAAACGGGCCTGTCAGAATCAGTTCCTAAGAACATAAGAAAAGCCCTCACCGGATCAGACCGAGGTCCATCCAGTCCGGTGATCCGCACACGTGGCGGCCCCATTAGGTACTCCCGAATAGAGACCCAGATATACCGTAGCCCTCAATATGATTTGCAAGAAGGTGTGCATCCAACTTGCGCTTAAATCCCAGAACAGTAATTTCTGTCACAACATCCTCCGGGAGAGCATTCCAAATTCCCACCACGCGCTGTGTGAAAAAGTACTTCCTGATATCCGTCCTGAACCTGCTGCCACTCAGTTTCAGTCTATGACCTCTTGTCCGTGTCACATCCGAAAAAGTTAGTAACGCTGCTTCTTGGTCTATTTTATCAAAACCTTTTATTATTTTAAAAGTCTCTATTAAATCCCCTCTCAGTCTTCTCTGCTCGAGGGTAAATAGTCCCAATTTCCTGAGGCGTTCTTTATAGCTCAAATTCTCCAATCCCTTGACAAGTTTCGTGGCTCACCTCTGTACCCTCTCCAGCAGAGTTATATCCACTATAATGAGTGGCTTTTTACACACTTTTTCAGTATTTTAATTGTAGATAGATTGTGATTTTTACACAATTGTTCAAATACATTGATTCGCACGGATAGTAGAGGTGGTGGAGGCGGATCAGTGATTAAAACCACAATCTGTATTGGCTGAACGGCCACTGGCTGGTATGTGATGCAAAGATATGGTCTGAGATCCTTCCTCTCCACAGATGATTGAATCCTTTATTGAATTTATTGGATCCATTGTCATTTTTGGAAATATTAAACACGGAGGACACATTCTATATTTAAAATTGAAGCTTTTATTCCATTTTTGTTTTGAATTTTGCTACTTCGGATTGTGGAATTTGGAATATTGCTTTTTTGTTTTGTATTGTTTAGGCGCAGTTTTAAACAGCGATTAACTTAAGTGCCAGCAGTGGCGTACCAAGGGGGGGGGCGGGAGGGGCGGTCCGCCCCGGGTACCAAGCCCTGAGGGGGTGCTCCCGGTCCGGTCCAGTTTCCCCCCCCTGCGCCGGGTGTCGCGTCTGGAAACAGCCTGCAGCAAGATCGCGATGCCAGAGATCTTTGCCTGCTTCGACTGTTTCCTCCGCCACGGTCCTGCCCCTCCTCTGATGTCAGAGGAGGGGCGGGACCGCGGCGGAGGAAACAGCCGAAGCAGGCAAAGATCTCTGGCATCGCGCGATCTTGTTGCAGGCTGTTTCCCCAGGGCAGTAGCGTACCAAGGGGGGCGAGGGGGAGGTCCATCCCGGGTGCCGCCTTAGGGGGGGGGGGTGCACAGCTGGCCCGGTCCCTATCGCGCTCCTACCCTCCCAGCGAAAGCAGCATCGGCGCCATTATCGAAAAAGGTAATGGCGCCAGGCCTTGGAGCACCAAGGCAGACCGCTTCTCCCCCCCTCCCAGCCGAAACCCCGCTGACCATCCTATCTCTCCCCCCCAAGTGAACCTTTCCGACCCTCCCAGCGAAAGCAGCAAACCTCCCTCCAGTAGCGTCGGCTTTATCCTCCCTCTGCCGCATCACTGATGACGTCATCAGTAACGCGGCAGAGGGAGGAGAAAGCCGCGAAGGAGGTTTGCTGCTCTCGCTGGGAAGGTCGGAAAGGTTCACGGGGGGGGGGGGGGGAAGATAGGAGGGTCAGCGGGGGTTCGGCTGGGAGGGGGGAGAAGCGGACTGCCTCGGTGCTCCATTACCTTCTTCGGGCAGCAGCAGCGTTTACAATTCGCTGCTGTTGCCGGCTTCAGGCCTTGTTCTCTGCCGGGTCCTGCCTACTTCCAGTTTTCATGAAGACAGGACCCGACAGAGAGGAAGGCCTGAAGCGGGCAACAGCAGTGAATTGTGAATGCTGCTGCTGCCCGATGAAGTTCAGGACATCAGGACATCGGGGAAGGAGCAGGGAGAAATCGGCTGCTGGCTTGGGGGTGAGGGTAGGGAAAGAATCGTGGAAGTGGAGAAATCGGCACGATGGCTTTGTGCGGGCTAGGGGGAGAGAGAAAGAAAGGAAAAAATAAAGAGGGGGGGCCAGGGGGAGAGAGAAAGAAAGGCAGAAATAAAGAGGGGTCAGGGGAAGAGAGAAAGAAAGGCAGAAAGAAAGAGGGGGACCAAGGGGAGAGAAAGAAAGGCAGAAATAAAGAGGGGGTCAAGGGGGAGAGAAAGAAAGGCAGAAAGAAAGAGGAGGGCCAGGGGGAGAGAGAAAGAAAGGCAGAAAGAAAGAGGGGGACAAAGGGGAGAGAAAGAAAGGCAGAAATAAAGAGGGGGGTCAAGGGGGAGAGAAAGAAAGGCAGAAAGAAAGAGGGGGGCCAGGAGGAGAGAGAAAGAAAGGCAGAAATAAAGAGGGGAGCCAGGGGGAGAGAGAAAGAAGAAGGACCAGAAGGACCAGAGACTCATGAAATCACCAGACAAAAAAGTAGGAAAAATGATTTTATTTTCAACTTAGTGATCAAAATGTGTCCGTTTTGAAAATTTATATCTGCTGTCTATATTTTGCACTATGGCCCCCCTTTTACTAAACCGCAATAGAGTTTTTTAGCGCAGGGAGCCTATGAGCGTCGAGAGCAGCGTGGGGCATTCAGCGCAGCTCCCTACGCTAAAAACCGCTATCGCAGTTTAGTAAAAAGGGAGGGGGAATATTTGTCTATTTTTGTATAGTTGTTACTGAGGTGACATTGCATAAAGTCATCTGCCTTGACCTCTTTGAAAACCCGCGGAATATAAATGATAATTAACATTTTCTCTGCGTACAGCGTGCTTTGTGTTTTTAAAATTTTATTGTTGGTAGATCATTTTGACTTGGCCACAAAGGTAAGGGGGAGGGAGGGAGGGGAACTGCTGAAAGACATCTAGTTATCCTTGCAGGCTTGACTGCAGGGAATTATTTTTGTAAAATCATGTTTTGTTACGTGACTGGCATTATCTAGACTTTAATTTCTATGAATGAATAGAATGAAAATGATATAAAATTACTTGCTTGTTTTTATGTGCGTGCGCTGAAGGAAAGTGGAGAGAGAGTGGGCTGAGGATGCTGAAGGGAAATGGGGAAGAGAGTGGGGAGAAGACGCTGATTTATAAATTGACAATTGTACAGAATATTGTTTCTTTTTATACTTTAATATAAACAATTCAAGGCTTGTGTGGATGGAATCAGGTGGTTTGCGGGGATGGGGACCGAGCTTACGGGGATTAGTCCAATAAAATGGTATTTTTTTATTTCTCATTATTTGTTTTATTTTTATTTGTTAATTTATAAAGTGGTGATTGTTATGTATCAGTTTTTTCAAATTTACATCTACTGTCTTTATATTTTGCACTGTATTAGAGGACATGTGTTACTGTTTTTTGTGGTGTTGCATTGTATCCAGGGTCTGGTTTCTTGGCGGATCAGTTTAACTTTTGTCTACATATTTCTATTTTTAGTTTGTGATTATACCATTTTGGGCGAGGGTGTATCTCTGTTCTGTGTGTTCTGAAAAAGACATAGTTTTCAGTTGGCATTGACTACAGGACCAATTGACTGTGCGGGATCTGGCTTGTTTAGTTTTACAATGTATGTGTTGGTGTTCTAGTGCTCACTGCAGTGTTTAAGATGCAGCCTTTTCCTAGGTACACTCTTGTGGTGCGATATGTAGATTGGTACTAAAAATCATATTTTTCATATAGATGGGGGGGGGTGTCAAAAAATGATGGGCCCCGGGTGCCACATACCCTAGGTACGCCACTGAGTGCCAGTAGGGCGCCTACCGACACCTAAGTTTCAGAATTCCCCCCCTTATACACACAAAGTACTGTGCACTTTATGTGTCTAACCCCTCCTCCCCCTTTTACAAAAATTTTTAGCGCCGGCATTGACGGTAACAGCTCTGATGCTCACAGGAATTCTATGAGCGTAGGAGCTGTTATCACCACAGCTGGTGCTAAAAACCATGCTACGGTTTTGTAAAAGGTGTGTGTGTGGGGGGGGGGGGAGAAGGAGGGGGGTTAAATGCTTTGAAAATGAGCCCCTACATCTATCAATGAGTAAAGCTATAACAGATTTTATTTCTGCTCTTGATAATTCCATTATATTTCAGGACCTGGAGAGAATTTCTACTTTCCTTAAATATGCTTATTAAATTCAAGTTATGGATGATATCCTGCCCATAAAGTAGTTCTTTTAAGAATCAAATGTCAAAAGGAATTGGATAACCATAACTCAATAACCTACCCAGTTGTACAGCAGAGATATCATCAAGTTTTCATAAGAACATAAGAACATAAGAACATAAGAACTGCCATCTCCGGATCAGACCTTCGGTCCATCAAGTCCGGCGATCCGCACACGCGGAGGCCCCGCCAGGTGTACACCTGGCGTAATTTATAGTCCACCATATCTTTATATGCCTCTCTTAAGGAGATATGCATCTAGTTTGCTCTTGAAGCCTAGGACGGTCGATTCCGCAATAATCTCCTCTGGGAGGGCATTCCAGGTGTCAACCACTCTCTGAGTGAAGCAGAACTTCCTGACATTAGTCCTGAACCTGTCCCCCCTTAGCTTCATTCCATGTCCTCTAGTCCGTGTCAAATTGGACAGTGTAAATAATCTTCTCTGCTCTATTTTGTCGATTCCTTTCAGTATTTTGAAGGTCTCGATCATATCCCCACGCATTCTCCTTTTCTCAAGGGAGAACAATCCTAGTGTTATAAGTCTATCCTCATATTCCAGTCTCTCCATACCCTTCACCAGTTTTGTTGCTCGTCTCTGCACCCTCTCCAGTAGTTTTATATCCTTCTTTAGGTAGGGAGACCAATGTTGGACGCAGTATTCCAAGTGTGGTCTGACCATTGCCCTATAAAGCGGCATTATAACTTTCTCCGATCTACTCGAGATTCCTTTCTTTATCATGCCCAACATTCTATTTGCCTTCTTTGCCGCTGCCGCGCATTGTGCCGACGGCTTCAGGGTCCTATCTATCAGTACACCCAGGTCCCTTTCTTGTTCACTCTTCCCCAGAGTTGCACCTGACATTGTATACTCGTATTCCTTATTTTTATTGCCTAAATGCATTACCTTGCATTTCTCCACATTGAACTTCATCTGCCATTTCTCCGCCCATGTTTCTAACCGACACAAGTCGCTCTGGAGTTTCTCTCTATCCTCCTGCGATCTGATCGCCCGGCATAGTTTTGTATCGTCTGCAAACTTGATGATCTCACTGGATATTCCTTCCTCCAGGTCATTGATATAAATATTAAAAAGGATCGGCCCAAGTACCGAGCCCTGGGGTACACCACTAGTCACTTTCTCCCAGTCGGAGAACTTCCCATTTATGCCCACTCTCTGCTTTCGGTTTTCCAGCCATTTGCCTATCCATCTTTGTATATCTCCCTCTATGCCATGGCTTTGTAGTTTCCTGAGAAGTCTTTCGTGTGGAACTTTGTCGAACGCTTTCTGGAAGTCCAAGTATATTATGTCCACAGGCTTCCCACTATCAATTTGCTCGTTTACGGTCTCAAAAAATTGGAGTAAATTCGTCAAACATGATTTCCCTTTCCTGAATCCATGTTGACTGGGTTTCATCAAGTCGTGTGCGTCCAAGTGCCGGACTATGCTATCCTTGATCAGTGCTTCAACCATCTTGCCGGGAACCGACGTAAGACTCACAGGCCTATAGTTGCCCGGTTCCCCTCTCGATCCTTTTTTGAAAATTGGCGTGACGTTCGCTATCCTCCAGTCGTCCGGTATCTGTCCAGTTCTGATTGTCAGGTTTGCAAGTTTGTGCAATAACTCTCCGATTTCAACCTTCAATTCCTTTAAGACTCTCGGGTGAATTCCATCCGGTCCAGGGGATTTGTCACTTTTAAGTTTGTCGATCTGATAGTATATCTGGTCTAAGTCCACTTCAACTGTGGTGAGGCTGTCCTCTATTTCTCCTGGAAACACTTTCTCCGCTTCAGGTATTGTTGAGGTGTCTTCCTTCGTAAAGACAGACGCAAAGAAGGAATTTAGTTTGTCTGCGATTTGTTTATCTTCCTTGATGTACCCTTTTCTTCCCTGGTCGTCCAGGGGTCCCACTGCCTCTTTTGCAGGTTTTTTCCCTTTCACATATCTAAAGAAGGGCTTGAAGTTTTTGGCCTCCTGGGCTATTTTTTCCTCATAATCCTGTTTGGCATCCCTCACCGCCTTGTGACATTTCTTCTGATCATCTTTATGTTTGTTCCAGGTTTCGGTTGTCTTTATGCATTTCCATTTTTTGAAAGAGTCCTTCTTTTCTTTTATGGCTTCCTTCACCTGTATGGTAAGCCATGCCGGTTCTCTTTTGCTCTTTGTTCTCCGATCTTTGGAAATCCTCGGAATGTAGAGATCTTGTGCTTCTGTGATAGTATTTTTCAGTAGGGACCATGCCTGATCTACCGTTTCAAGTTTGTCCACCATCTTCTCTAGTCGTTTTTCTACCATGGCCCTCATGCAATCGTATTTACCCTTTTTAAAGTTTAAGGTGGTGGTTAAGGTTTTGGCATGTTTCCCTTTCCCGATGTCAAGTTTAAAGTTGATTACATTGTGATCACTCGTTCCCAGTGGAACCACGACTTCCACTTCTGTTATCGGTCCCGTTAGGCCATTTAGGACCAAGTCCAAGGTGGCGTTGCCTCTTGTCGGCTCTTTTACCATTTGTTCCAGGAAGCAATCCCCTAGCACCTCCAGGAACTTGGCCTCCTTGCCGCAGTTGGAGGTTGCTAGTTTCCAGTCTATCCCTGGGAAATTGAAGTCTCCCAATATAATTACATTGCCCGTCTTGCATTCTTGTTTGATTTCCTCCATCATTTCTGAGTCAGTTTCCTCCGCCTGTCCTGGGGGACGATAGTAAAGGCCAATTTTCGTATCTGCACCATATTGACCAGGAATTTTGATCCAGAGTGACTCAAGCTTCTCTTTCATTTCTGTTGTAACCATTTCAACAGAATCTATTCCCTCCTTAACATATAGAGCAATACCTCCACCTTTCTGCCCTACTCGATCTCTTCTATACAGTTTGTATCCCTGTAGTACTGTGTCCCATTTGTTTTCTTCATTCCACCATGTTTCTGTTATGCCAATGATATCCAATATGTCATGTCTCGCTATTGTCTCTAGTTCCCCCATTTTGTTACCTAGACTTCTAGCATTCGTATACATACATCTAAATTCCCTTTGTGTTACCTTTTTGGACCTTCTACTCTTGGCCGTCCCTATAGTTTCAAATACGGTATCCTTTACTGCTCCTGTGTTATCACCCTTGTTTGCTGTGTGGTCGTCCTCTCCTGTGTCTGAGTTGTCCCTTCCTGCTTTTTCTCCCTTATTGGCTGTGGGGTCGTCTTCTCTTGTGTAGGAGTAGTAGTCCTTGGCTTCTTCGTCGGGGCATCCTGCTATCCGTGCCATCGACCGGTGGTCGACTGTCGGCTTTCCCCTATCTTTCAGTTTAAAGCCTTCTCGATTGCCTTCTTCATGTTGCCTGCCAAAACTCGTGCTCCTTCTTTGTTGAGGTGTAGTCCGTCCCTTCTGTAGTACTTGCTTTTTCCCCAGAACGCCGTCCAGTTGCGCACGAAGTCGAAGCCTTCTTCTTCGCACCATCGTCTCATCCAGGCGTTGATTACTTGCAATTCCCCTTGTCTCTTTCCATCCGCTCTTGGTACTGGGAGGATCTCAGAGAAGGCCACCCTCACCTCCCTGATCTTCAGTTGTCTTCCGAGTGAGCGGAGCTGGCCCTTCAGCTCTTCCCTGTCATACTTCCGCCCGCTCACATCATTTGTTCCCACGTGGATAAGCACAGCGGTGTCCTCTCCCTCTGCGCCATCTATGATCCTGGAGATCCTGTTGGTCACATCCTTCACTCTTGCTCCAGGCAGACAGGTGACGACTCTGTCCTCTCTTCCTCCTGCGGTGTGGCTGTCCACATGTCGTATAATGGAGTCGCCTACGATGATCCCCATCTTCTTTATTCGGGAGTTCCTTGGGGGGCGTAGGTCCACGTCCTTGGAGTAGGGCCAGTCTTCTTCCTCCAATGATACTCTTGAAATTGTTTCCTGTTCTTTGGGTGGGGGGATGTCTTCCTGTGCTCTCACTATTCCTCCTGGTGTGCGGTTGTCTCCTACCTCGTCTTCGGTTTCTTCTGTGTTTGCATGGGTGTCTTCTCTCCTCACATGGGTTTCTTGAGTACAGTTTTCCAGCCCTGGGATCTCTACGTGGTGCTGATGAGCTTCCTCTATGAACATTTCTAGTTCCTTGACCTCGTCGTATGGGCTGTACTCCACTAGAATCTTCTCCTGTGCTCGGATTCTGTCTTCGAGTTCCATCACTGTTCCTTCCAATAGTCTTACCTGACATTTCAAGCTATCCATCTCCATGCATCGATTGCAAATGTATGCCTGGATCCCCGAAGGGAGGTAGTCATACATATTGCAGCCGATACAGAAGACCGGAAAGCTCACCTTCTGACTTCCTTGGGCTTCCATTTCTTGCTTCCCTCGTGTGTGCTTGTGTTCCTTGCCTGCTGCTTCCTTATGTTGCTTGCCTAGCTGTGTCTTTTGTGTGTGCTGTCTCCGCTCTACCTCACCTTGATTGTATGTGTGGGTTTGTTCCCTTTGCGTCTGTCTCTTCCTTACCTTCTGTGTTTGTCGCTTCTTTACCGTTCAGTCCTCCTCGGTGTTCTTGATAGTAGATACTTGATAGTAGATACTTGATAATAGATACTCGTCCCTTGCAAGGCCCTTCGCAAAGGCGCTCTCGCTAAGGCGAGCGCCTTTACCGCTCGCCTTCGCCGCGCGCCGAACGGCTGGGCGCCGTTGGCTCCGCCCCCTTTCAAGGGGGAGTTCGGGCTCTGACCTCGCTGACGCTTGGGGGTGGGCGGAGCTAACTCTCGCCGCTGCCCCTGCTGTAGATTGCTTTTATTCCCTGCCTTTTGCCTCCTGTCTCTCTCCTGAGGTCTTCCTACCTCCTCTCTGCCTTCTGCCTGCTTTTCAGCCGGTGTTCAGGTCAGCGTGTGCTGGGCGCCGTTGGCTCCGCCCCCTTTCAAGGGGGAGTTCGGGCTCTGACCTCGCTGACGCTTGGGGGTGGGCGGAGCTAACTCTCGCCGCTGCCCCTGCTGTAGATTGCTTTTATTCCCTGCCTTTTGCCTCCTGTCTCTCTCCTGAGGTCTTCCTACCTCCTCTCTGCCTTCTGCCTGCTTTTCAGCCGGTGTTCAGGTCAGCGTGTGCTGGGCGCCGTTGGCTCCGCCCCCTTTCAAGGGGGAGTTCGGGCTCTGACCTCGCTGACGCTTGGGGGTGGGCGGAGCTAACTCTCGCCGCTGCCCCTGCTGTAGATTGCTTTTATTCCCTGCCTTTTGCCTCCTGTCTCTCTCCTGAGGTCTTCCTACCTCCTCTCTGCCTTCTGCCTGCTTTTCAGCCGGTGTTCAGGTCAGCGTGTGCTGGGCGCCGTTGGCTCCGCCCCCTTTCAAGGGGGAGTTCGGGCTCTGACCTCGCTGACGCTTGGGGGTGGGCGGAGCTAACTCTCGCCGCTGCCCCTGCTGTAGATTGCTTTTATTCCCTGCCTTTTGCCTCCTGTCTCTCTCCTGAGGTCTTCCTACCTCCTCTCTGCCTTCTGCCTGCTTTTCAGCCGGTGTTCAGGTCAGCGTGTGCTGGGCGCCGTTGGCTCCGCCCCCTTTCAAGGGGGAGTTCGGGCTCTGACCTCGCTGACGCTTGGGGGTGGGCGGAGCTAACTCTCGCCGCTGCCCCTGCTGTAGATTGCTTTTATTCCCTGCCTTTTGCCTCCTGTCTCTCTCCTGAGGTCTTCCTACCTCCTCTCTGCCTTCTGCCTGCTTTTCAGCCGGTGTTCAGGTCAGCGTGTGCTGGGCGCCGTTGGCTCCGCCCCCTTTCAAGGGGGAGTTCGGGCTCTGACCTCGCTGACGCTTGGGGGTGGGCGGAGCTAACTCTCGCCGCTGCCCCTGCTGTAGATTGCTTTTATTCCCTGCCTTTTGCCTCCTGTCTCTCTCCTGAGGTCTTCCTACCTCCTCTCTGCCTTCTGCCTGCTTTTCAGCCGGTGTTCAGGTCAGCGTGTCATCAAGGCCACTGGGTACCACCATTATATTTGTAGTTGTTGCTATGGTGAATTTGGCTGTGTAGGAAGATGAAGGTGATTATAATCCTGTCAAATGTTAACTGTGATTACAGGAAAGAAACAGCTAGCTTCTGTTGACATATCAGTATTTGATTTACACTGGCTTTTACAAAGCTGCGGTAGAGATGTCTACCTCTACCGTGGTTTTGTAAAAGGAGCCCTTAGTTACAATTTTTTTCAGGGGAAAATTATTTATAGTAATATTAAGTTCTGGAGAATCACAGGCAATTGTCGATATTAAAAAATTTAAATAAAAGCTGGACTTGTCTTAGAAGAAGAAATACAAATCTTCAAAATGTCCAATTTTTATTTAAATTCAAATCTTCAAAAGTCCAACTTTTATTTAAATTCAAAATTTGTTTTGAAAACCCCCCAAACCCAACCCCTAATAAAGTTGTTTGGATCATGTTATAAGTAAGGTTTTTAGCCCTTGATTGAAAGATTTGAGCTATGTTGGGAGTCCTGTATTTTTCTGAGATTTTTCCTTCATTTTTGTTTAATTACAGTATTTGCTCAATTAGTTGGTCTTAATTTGAAAGCTAGATTTTACATTTAATTCCTGCTAATTTTTGAGTGGGTAATTTGTTTTTTATATTTGACTGACCAAACTCACCTCTTTTGTTTGGTTATTCTTCCTTTCTTTGCCAGCTGACACAAACCACAGTCAGAGCACGTTAAAACGAATTGTTTAGTGTGTCTTCATTCCCAATAAAAGGC
Source organism: Geotrypetes seraphini (assembly GCF_902459505.1). NCBI lineage: Eukaryota > Metazoa > Chordata > Amphibia > Gymnophiona > Dermophiidae > Geotrypetes > Geotrypetes seraphini. Next base: position 149,137,562 of record NC_047092.1, on the reverse strand, counting down.
TTTCTTGTAAAGGTCCACAGGTATCACTTCAGAATATGTATTCTAAGCCCCAGACACAACCAGTACCCTCAGTGGGGGAGCGGGGGCAGTATTGGTGAGGTCCCCCCCACTCCTTCCCCGCGTGTGCGCTGCTTCCCTATCCCTGTACCTCTGTAACGTTCCTGGCATGAGCAGCAACCCCAAGCTGCTGTCATGCCAGCGTCGGCTCTTCCTCTGACATCACTTCCTGAACCCGCACCTAGGAAGTGATGTCAGTATAAGAGCCGACCCTGGTGCGACAGCAGCTTGGGGGTTGCTTCTCACACCAGGAACGTTACAGAGGTACGGGGGAAGGGAAGTGGTGTGAGTGTGGCTGGAGGGGGCAGAGAAGTAGTGTGTTTAGGTGGGGGGGGGGCACCATTTCCCCAGGCGCCTCTAACCCTCGCTATGCCACTGTGTACCCTAATCTTCTCCAGCTCTCAACTGCCTACTGGTGATGCGCTCTAGCCTTTAGCTCCAGTTAATGACATACTCGTCCTTGTTTTTCATTCTCTTCTATTTTTGTTTCTGTGGTTGTCAGTACCATAACCAATCTTTTCTCAATTCATATTCTTCAGTCTCTTCAGCTCTCTTGACAAATGAGAGGAAGGGTGCTCTGTGTGTTAAGTCCTCCAATTCCACTTGTCTAACACCACATGCATTTGACTCAGTATCTCGATTAGCTTTCTCCAAAGGAAGACGTTTTATGGTTAAACTCAATCGATTAAAGCATGTTCTTCTACCATGTACATGTTTTCAGGTTGAAGACTTCATTGTAATATATTATATCTCAGTCATTGCTGAATTTTCCAAAGCTGCCAACTAAAATTACAATTTGAAGAGGGATGTGGAAGTTAGCTTCAGGAATTTATTTTGGCTATGGAAGCTTGCACTTAACAAAGTTGTACTATGCCAACTGGCGTGATAATAGGGGTGGTTTGTTGAGGGAAGTTCCATAAGGGCAGTACTACTATCTTTTGCTTTAATTAATGGTGGGTGAGGGGTAGAAGCATCACAGATTTGTGTGTCCTCTCATGCTTTCTGATCACATCTGGAACTGGAAAAAACCCAACAACACAAAACCCTGTTTCTTTTCCTGTTTCATTTGGCATGTGGTAAATATGCTTTTATTTTTATCAGATGGTCTGAATCAGGGAAGGCTTTCGGCTTCTTGCAACTTTTATCTTTCCAGACATGGATAGCCACCTCAGTTATAGTTCTTTCTTTGTAAGATTCAATAAAGCAGAAGCAATAATAAAACTTGGGTTCTTTGTAATGCCTTTCACCTAAATGGGACCCAATTATATTGTACAATTTAAACAAAACTGAGGAACAGTTAAAATCTAGCTAGGGTGGATAACATTAGTTTCATTTGGATTTTTTTTTTTTGGGGGGGGGGGGCTTTAGACAAAATTAGGAAATGGAGACAAGCATATCTTCTTCCTAAATGGTCATGAAAAGGTAAAATGTTCTATTTCCTGAAAATATTATCTTCACAGTGGTTGTAAAATTGTTTCATTTATTTATTTGGATTTAGGTCAAGGTGAGTTACATTCAGGTATATTTAGGGTTGCCGCCCCCAGCACGCCCAGTTCCACAAAGTCACACCCCATTCCACCCAAGTCATGCCCCATTCCATCCCAGCCTTGACCCCCCCATCCTCACCCCCCCCTCAACCTGTTCTCGTGCTTGGAGCCGCATTGGGAGGGCATCTGCGCATGCACAGAGGTGACGCGATGATGTCCCATGCAGGCGTTCATGTACCTGACGTCACCATGTTGCATCCATGCGTGGGCAGATGGCCTCCTGACGCGATCCCTTGCTGAAAGCTTTTCAAAACCCAGGCAAAGTGCCAGGTTTTGAAAATCTGTCAGGACGCCAGGACATGTCCTCTAAAAAGAGGACATAAGAACATAAGCATCGCCTCTGCTGAGTCAGACCATAGGTCCGTCGTGCCCTGCAGCCCGCTCCCGCGCCGGCCCTCCAGGTCAAAGACATGTCTGGGTAAATCCAGATGTCTGTTAACTCTAGGTATATTAGCTATTTTCCTGTTCCTGGAAGTCTTGCAATCTAAGGGGCCTTCATTATAGTAAGCTGTGGTAGGCCATGAAGACTATAATTTAGCCCCCTTCCCCCTGCTTTCACAGCATCCTCAGACCCAGCTGACCCTAGATTTAGAAGCTTGATTACTTGAGATAACGGATGGGATCTCACCTGCCTCTATTCAATAAGATGTATATACTGTATTTTAGGGATGGGCAGGCAGAAATTTGTTCTTTCATATCATTTACCTGGCATCTTATAAAAAAATCTTAAATCGAATTCGAGTACCGTATTTTCACGCATATAACGCGCGCGTTATACACGATTTTTACAAACCGTGCATAACCTTGCGCGTTATAGGTGTGAGCGCGTTTTACAATGTTTTTTTTTTACATAGTTACCCCCCAACGTCCAATTCACCCCGCAGGACCGCTCGCACCACCCCCCCGACGTCCGTGTACCAGTTTGCACATGCACACAACAGTTCTCGGTGTTTCTAGTTAGTGTGCACTATGCACATTATGGGCTCCTTTTAATAAGCTGCGTTAGGGCTTTAACGCGTGGAATAGCGTGCGCTACAATGCCGTGCGTGCTAGATGCTAACGCCAGCATTGAGCTGAGTTAGTTCTAGCCACGTAGCATGGGATTAACAAGATACTGTGACAAGCTGGCGTGCGCCGCAAAGTGCCCAACTTTAAATAGCATGTACCGGATGGGGCGGAGCCTTGAACGTGCCGCCGCACAGCGGCGGCAGAGAAGACCAGGATAAGAGCAGCTGGAAACAGAAAAAGCAAATCAAAATAAAACTAACTGAAACTTCTAATAGCTGTAAAACAATTTAAAACAATTAAAAACAGGTAGAATGGTTAAAACTAAAGTGCCATGCAAACAACAAGATACTGTGACAAGCTGGCGTGCGCCGCAAAGTGCCCAACTTTAAATAGCATGTACCGGATGGGGGCGGAGCCTTGAACGTGCTGCCGCTGCGCGGCGGCAGAGAAGACCGGGGTAAGAGCAGCGGATGGGGCGGAGCCTTGAACGTGCCGCCGCTCTTAGTCACCCAGTAATCAACTCTGGCCTGAGTTGGTAAATCACATACAGTCATTAATATTTCATGAGGCTAGGAGGTGAAACAGTTAGCACCAATAACTTTCTCCTGTAGCTTTGACAGAAGAGGCATTCCTGTTTATGATTGAGAAATATTCTGTGCTGTCCTACAGTGCTCTTAATCTCTCCAGCTGGGCTGGACTTTCTCCCTAGTCACAAGCAGGCTTTTCACTGAGAGGGTTAATTTCACTCTTCCTACGAGGCAGGCAGGCTAATTGAATTAGTTAGTTGCTATGGCAATTCCTTTACAGCTGGGCACTTTCACAGTGTGGAAGTCAGGAAATTCTGGGCTTTAAAACTAGCCAGCATTACAGCCTGACGTTGGGTTCAGCTGTGCACATAACCTGCAGAGGAGATTACTGTATCCTTTCCACACTTCAGCAAAACAGCATGTGAAATTGCCATACAGGATTATTTCCCTAGCAACTCCCAAAGTCATTAGCTCAAAGAGCAAACAGCAAAATACAGCCTAAACAAGACCTCTGTTCACAGACCTTTTCAGGATATTCAGCTCTCCATCTCCTCTGGCCAGCTTTCCTGTATAGCCCCACCTTCCTCCAACACCATGGGTTCTGGGGGAAGGAATTCAGTGGCCAAATTACCAGCCTGTTCCTCAGTCATTTCCCAGTCAGTGCTGAGGAACTGCTCAGCCCCGTCCTGCCTCTGCTCTACTGCCAAGCCTCGTTCTGCTCCTCCTCCTTCCTCCCTCTGCTCTCTAACGAGCCTGGCTTTAAGCTGAGGGGAAGAACCACTCCCCCTTGGCTTTGGATGGGGGAAGGGAATTCCTTCCTCAGCCCATGCCGTTCCTCTGAGGGGAAACTGCCTACGAGCTTTCTGCCTTACAGGTAATGGACAATAGCAAGGCAGCTTCTTCCTGCCTGGCTCTGGAACTGCTTCAGGTAAGTCTAAGCCTTCCTGTTCTATTTCCATTTCATTGTCACTCACCAGGTAGTCAGCTAATTTATTGTCCTGGTCACTGACCTGGTCAGCCCTTCTGCACTGGGGTTTATATACTTTCCTTAATTTCCCTGTGGCAAACCTTGGGAAAGACGTCCGTTTGTCACAGTATGCAGCGGTGTAGAGAGGCTAGGAGGTGCCTGGGGCGATGGCGTTCCCCCCATGCCTTCCTCTCTACCCCCCACTCCATCCGGACCTCATGATTGCTCCTTCCCCAACCCCCCCATACCACACTCATACCCTCCCTTCCCCCCGTACCTCTTTAAATCTTCCCCAGCGCCCCTCCGGCCAGCTCTATGTCAAATTGGTAACCTGTTGACGGTATATTATATATATTTAACCTGTAACCTGTTCTGAGCTCTTTGGGGAAAATTGGATAAAAAACAAAATAAGTAAATAAATGTCCTTTTACTAAGCTATTGTAAGCACTAATGCGTACTTACCGCTTGGTAAAAAGCACTACTACCAGGAGGCACACTCAGGCGTCCCATAGTAGTTTGGGAGATCAGCATGTGCTTCACAAACTAAGAAATATAATTTATGTTTTAGTGCTAGGGATGTGTCTGGGGGAGAGTAGATATGTCCTGCACTAATTGGTTAGTGCAACTACATGGCTGCATGCTATTTAGAGCAGAATTAGCATGTGAGGGCTTACCACCTAGAAAATAGGTGTTAGTAAGGGCTCATGTGCTAATGGCCATGTGCTAATAGGAAAATTAGTGTATAGCCATTAATGGGAATTATGGAAATTTGCCCATTTTCCTGCCAAGCTAAAAGTGGCCTCAGCACAATTAGAGCTCCTTTTACAAAGGCGCGCTAGGGCCTTAGCGCGCGGAATAGCGCACGCTAAAATGCCGCGTGCGCTAGCCGCTCCCACCTCCTTTTGAGCAGGCAGTAGATTTTTGGGCTAGCGCGTGCTATAGCGCGCGCTAATCCAGTGCGTGCGGTAAAACCCATAGCGCACCTTCGTAAAACGAGCCTTTAGTAAAAGTACCCCCGATATGTTATATTCTGACCTTTCCTATGTTACTGTGTCGCATGCTATGATTAATTTTGCTGGATCTAAGAATTAGAAAAGTATGTATCATTCAGATTTTCTAGCTATATTTTATCTTGTGCCACATGGCCCTTGTGGAAAGATCCCTAAATTTCCAAAGCTAAATTTATTGCATCGCCTCACTCTGTAAAATCAGATCTTAGTTCTTTCTTAATACTCTACGGGCTCCTTTTACAAAGGTGTGCTAATGTTTTTAGCGCACGCAACGGATTAGCGTGTGCTACCCGATAACTACCGCCTGCTCAAGAGGAAGCGGTAGCGGCTAGCGCGTGCAGCATTTTAGCGTGCGCTATTCCGCGCATTAAGGCCTTAACACACCTTTATAAAAGGAGCCCGTAGAGTATTAAGAAAGAACTAAGATCTGATTTTACAGAGTGAGGCGATGCAATAAATTACACAGAGCTAAGTAACTTAAATATTACACAGAGCTAAGTAAGTTATAAGTAGGTAGTGCCTTCCCCCCAATTAATATCTATTTATATTTTATGTTACAACTGTAAAGGACAGCTCTTCCTAATATTCTGTATTTATTAATCGACTTCTTGTTCTCTTCAATACTGGAAGTGGGCATCTTTTGACTCTAAAATGGATGGCAACCCTAATTCTCCACAGCATATCTTTTGAGCAATATTTATTTCATAAAACATCGTTCTTCTCAAATGAGCATTTGTTGAACTTTCTTTATGACATTTAGCAATTTTGTTTTTAGATAGGAAGCAATGATTTCTGCCCTATTTCTTCACAGACTTCAGTCCACTTAGGGAGCATTTATCAGTTCTAAACTCTGTAGTAATTGAAACCATTTGTTTCAGCAGCACAAAGGCATGTTGAGATTTATTCCAAGAGAAACCAATGGAGTGAGAAAATTCCTTCATACTGTCCTTAGGTAGTATTTTATAGGTAGTAAACAAACTTTCTTTTCATTAAGTGGGTCTGATACACACACGTGATATTTAACTACTTCAGTACTATGCAGCAGTAATGTAATTTTCAGCCAAAAGAACTCCTAGCCTTAAGTCTGAATTCGCATGAGGCCATATACTGAGTGGGGACAATGTTCACAATATCCAGCAGCAAAGCACAGAGATACTGTTTAGTTTGAAGGAATTTTCCAAGGGAAATTACTGTGGTACATTGCCACCGCTCTTTCTGTTGCTGAGGTCAGGCAGGGGAAGTTATGCGCTTTGGAACACCTAAATTTAGGTTTTCAAACAAAAGATCCAGCTGTCTAACTCCATGGCCAGGTGCTTGAAAATTGCTCCCATATGGACCAATCTTCTAACAGGGAACCTTTGTGACATGCCCAATTAAAGAGCGTATGTGCATTTATAAAATACACCCCCCCAAACCCAACCTCAATAATGTACATATTTATCCTTGCACTAAAGAATTTGTGTGCATGTCATGTACTAACTGGACACAGACTTCATGGAGGGCACTGGTGCCGGCGCCTCTCCTTCTCTCTCCTTTCCCCCCGTACCTCTTTCAAGTTCCCCCCAACTATATATTCAGGAATAATTAATTGCCCCAAGTGCACTAAACTGCAAACAGATATGAACTAATGTGCGCACAGGTGATTATAACACACACTTTCTAACACTTCTCAGTGCTCAGAGAACCATTTTTAGCTTATGAGACCGCTGGGTAAGCAAAATTTTTTAGCCCACTACTGATAAGGCTCAATTCTCAATCATTGCACTGGTCCCTGTAGTATCTAGAAGTATAATACTCTCTCACTTTTTTTCTCTGAGCGCTGAAAAGTGTTACAAAGTGTGTGTTATAATCACCTGTGCGCACATTAGTTCATACCTCTTTCAAATTCACCAATGCGAGCAACATCTTACACTTGCTGCTCGCGCCAGCCTCAGCTCCCTTCTGACGTCACTGCGGCTAGATTGATCTTTGCAAAAAGTAAATTTGATCATGTTTCCCCACTTCACTGGCTTCCAGTAATTTCTAGGGTGTTCGTGCCTAACATTCAAGATCTTGCATGGTATTCTTCCTCCTCTAATTCCACTATCTTAGAATTCTATGAGACCTGACACTGCCAGATCCATCCAAAAACTTAAACTATCTTTCTCCTCGCTAAAAGACGTTATCTATGCTGTAAAATTAGGGAAATCTCTTTTCTTCAAAATCACTGAGCTTTGGATTAACCTTCCTGCCCTGCTGCGGAATCTGGGCTCCTTCCAATTATTCCGAAAGCATCTGAAAACTTGGCTATTCTCCAAAATGTAAATCTCGCTACCCTCTTTATAATCACTAAGGGGCTCATAATCGAAAGAGAAAAACATCCAAAAACCGGCCTAAGTCGGCACTTGGACGATCATAAGATAAAAACGTCCAAGTGCCGATAATAAAACCGGATTTTGGACTTATTTAAAAATGACCTAGGCCTTCACAGTGCCGCTGAATGACCAAAGCTAAACGGGGCGTTTCAGGAGGAGTGTCGAGGGTAGGAGTTGGGCGGGACGTGGGCCGGCTAAGACTTAGTCGTACAGCATGTATAACCGAAAGTTTTACAACAGAGCCTAGACGGAACTTGGACGTTGTGTAAAACATGGTCTAAATCACACAAACCCACCTAAAGTCACCAGATAAGCACTGCAAACACATAAAACAGATCCCCACACACTACCCCAGTGATCACCAACCCCCCAACCCCAGAAAAATCGTAATCACACCTTTAAAATTCAGCCTCCAGACCATCATCACCTGGCAGCCTAGCATAGGAAAGCCTAGTCGTCCAGCACAGAGGCGGATTAAGCCATCTTGGGGGTGGGTTAGGGACTCATGGAGAGGAGGACCCATGCCCATAAGCCCCTGTAATCACTGCACTGATACTTAAACATGTGCACTCCTCTATACATCCCCCAAACCCTTTTTTACTGGCATATAAATGGCTCCTGCAGCCATAAGGGCTATTAGGGTGGTAGATAAGTGGGTCTAGGGGATTCTGGAGGTGGTTTGGGGGGCTCACCGTGACCTATATGGGAGCTGTAGTAAGATGATGACATGGCACCCTTTTTGTGAAGTTCACAGCAGTGCCATGTAAGATATCCCACTATTTAGGTGCCATGTCTGGGTGTTCAGTCCATCACTTTGCAGACCCCTCCCATGTCCAACAGGACTTGTTCTAGGCGTTTTTGACTTGGACGAAAAGTTGGACGAAAATATGGTATAAAGATGGATGATTTATCAACTTGGACGATCAGATCGGCAGGAAGTATAGTTAGACGATTTTCGAAACAAAAAAACTTTGGATGTATTTTTCAAAAATGTGTCCCTGGCTGTTTTTTTACTTTGGACGACTTGCGGCTTAGACGAAAACGGACTTAGACGTTCCTTTTGATTATGCCCCTCTAACTCTTATTATGTTTTTTCCTTCCTTATATTAAAGTTCCTGTAAACCGTGCCGAGCTCCATCTCTATGGAGAGGATGTGGTATATAAATTTAAGGTTTAGTTTAGTTTAGTTTCTGGACCAGGATATGATGTCAGAATGGTACTGAGGCCAGTGCAAGCAGCTTGTGAAAGATGCTGCTCGCGCCAGCAAACATTTCAAATTCCTATCCGTCAGGAATATTCTGCAAGGTCCTCTCATACCTTGACATTCTTCTGTCCATGTATAATCAACTCCTGGAGGTTGAGATTAAACACAGTTTCCCACCCCAGGGAAACTACTGGGTTCTAGCTACTTGTATTATACGAGAATACTTCATTATATATTCTGCCTTTAACCATAGGGATGCAAGGTAGATTACAAATAAAGAAACATTCAAATAAAAGGGAGTTGACATCCATTCCCTTAATTGTCTTGAAACTAAATACATTTAAAATTGTTGATTTAGAATTAGATACATTTTAAATGCCTTATGAAAGAGAAAATAAGAAGAAATTTGACAAATTTGATAAGGAAAATTATTCCAAATTTTAGTACTTTGCTAAATAAAAGATTGTTCCCAAATAAACTTTAAGGGGGAAATTCTATATAGGACGCCGGTTTCTGCAGCCGCCTAAGAAGCGGCTGATGAATTGCACACCGGCGTCCTATAAAGAATCACATCTGCCCTAAGGGACAGATACCAAACCCCGCCTAACCATCCTGATTCTCTAACCGGTGAGACCATGCCCCAAATCCGCCCATAGCAATGCCTACTTGCTGGTAGGTGCTTCGGTGTAGATGCCTACTTCGAAATGGTAGGTGCCTACTGACTAATTTTTTTTATTATTTTTAATTGGTTTTTAAAAGGCGTTTTAATTATTAGCACTGATTAAAACAAATTAACCCCCCTTTTACTAAACCGTGATAGCAGTTATTAGCGCAGGGAGCCACGCTGAATGCTTTGCTCTGTTCCCGACATTCATAGAGTTCCTATGAGCGTCGGAAGCAGCATGGAGCATTCAGCGCGGCTCGCTACGCTAATAACCGCTATCGTGGTTTAGTAAAAGGGGGGAGGGGGGTAAGTTAAGTGCCTATATTGGCTTGATGCGTCAATCTAGGCGCCTAACTTTTGCTTTTATAGAATCAGGGCCTTAAGAATAGGTGTCGGTAGGGTCTCACACAGTAGCTCTTTTTAATAGCTATGTGCCAATGGCAAAATTAGTGCCGCTTTTTTTGTTCGCTTTGCATCGAGGCTTGCACCTTCTTCCCTTTTCCCTGCAAAATTCATGCATAGCCATTAATTCAGAAAATGAGAAAGTATGCCAAGGCACAAGTGGCCTTAGCGCATGGGAAAGACTTGCCTAAGTGGCATACTAATGCCATTTTTGCTGCGGTTTTTGTAAAATGACCCCCATCTTCTGTACAGAAGGAAAATATAATATTCTGTCTAGATCACTCCTCGACATTTGCAAAATCAATTTGCTTCCAAGTTGCTTTAAGTGAATTTGCAAACACATGCTGCGTCTATTCCTGGTATGACAGAGAGCTGCAGTTATTCCTGAAACAGCAAAATAATAATAATAAAAAAAAATTCTTGGCTTTCCAAAACCCACCAAACCCATCAAAAGCCAAACAATCTGAAATATCTTCGGCAGGATGGAAATGTTTTTTTTTTCTCAGAGTTTAGGCTGCACTACAGGAAAAGATGGTTTTTTTTGCAGTAGTATTGGATGACACTTTGGCAACACAAAGAAAGTGAATGTTGGAAATGCTATAAATTTAGTTTGGAATTTAACAATAAATACACAGTGCAAAAGAACAACTTATATGTAGTACACATTATAACAGCTTTAGCAGAAGACACTATTCTTTTGACACATTTTTCAGTGCTTTAAATCCGTGGTTCTCAAACCTGTCCAGGGGGACCCCCAGCCAATTGTGTTTTCAAAATATTCCTTTTTTTATTTTTATTGATTTTCCAAGCTTCAATAGTACAATACACAAATATATAACACATAATAAGTCAATAAAGCACTTTCAACTTACAAATATACATACCCAACCATTTCCTCCCACCCAATGATTATTCAATAAAACACAAAAACATAAATTTTCCCAATAACCTTACCCTATTCAAATTAATAATATCATCTCATCCTCCCACCCACCCCAAGTGTAAATACTCAAAGGTCAAAATTAGGACAGAAATAGCCCCAACTCCCACCCCTCCATGGATGTGTACGAAAATAAACAAAAACTGACTCATAATCAAAGACCTACTATAGTGAAGTAATATAAGATGTCAATGGGCCCCAAACCAATCTAAATAAATTATTGTGCCCCAAACTATCGGCAATCATTTTTTGATATCTGTAGCTGGAGCACAGATTTGCCCACCAGAAAGGGAAATTTATACAATATTCCTAATGATTATGCATGAATAAGATTTGCCTATAAAGTTGATAGTACATAGAAACATAGAAATAGACGGCAGATAAGGGCCACGGCCCATCTAGTCTGCCCACCCTAATGTCCCTCCCCTACCTTTGCCCTGTGAATAGATCCCACGTGCCGATCCCATTTGGCCTTAAAATCAGGCACGCTGCTGGCCTCAATCACCTGTAGTGGAAGACTATTCCAGCGATCAACCACCCTTTCAGTGAAAATGAATTTCCTGGTGTCACCTCGTAGTTTCCCGCCCCTGATTTTCCACGGATGCCCTCTTGTTGTCGTGGGACCCTTGAAAAAGAAGATATCTTCCTCCGCCTCGATGCGGCCCGTAAGATACTTGAACGTCTCGATCATGTCCCTCCTCTCTCTGCACTCCCTCTCATTAGGGATATCTAGAAAATCTGACTGACTGGGGGACCCCAGGCCTGGCTTAAGAGCCACTGTTTTAAATTATACTCGTTTGGAGTTCCTAGAAGAAAGCTGTGTGAAGTTAACATTCTTGTTGGCTGCTGGTATATTCCACAGGTGCTATTCTCTTTCACAGCAGTACTAAGACAGAAAACAGTTATTTTAACTCAGGGGTGTCCAAGTCCCTCCTCGAGGGCCGCAGTCCAGTCGGATTTTCAGGATTTCCCCAATGAATATGCATGAGATCTATGTGCATGCACTGCTTTCAATGCATATTCATTGGGGAAATCCTGAAAACCCGACTGGATTGCGGCCCTCGAGGACCGACATTGGACACCCCTGTTTTAACTGATATGAAACATCATCGTGAATTATTTACATCCAATTAACTTGGGAATAAGATGATTGCTTGAATCAGTACACTCCAATAATTTGACTTTGAACTTGTAAACCAACTTCAATGGTTAAGAGTGAATTAGCTTAATGATCAATAAAAGTTATATGGGTACCTTTAATTATGTTTTAGCAGACTGGAAGATATTTTTCCAAGACTGTAGAGGAGAGATTTAATTTTATTGAGTTTTGAAATTGACTTTGAAACATAAAATCACTTTCATGATAAGAAAGCATCCTATTAATCCCTTGAAAAAGTACCCTCTCAGCACGATGAAAATATAGAGGTCATTCTCCACATGAAATGGTAATTATGGCCCCGATTCTATAAACAATTTACCGGTGCCTAACACGTTCCATGCTCAAACTTTCTCCTAACCATGCCCAGTGGCATAGTGAGGGTGAGAGGCGCCCTCCCCGCAACTTCCCCAACCCCTCAGATGCATGCGTGCCCCCTTCCCCCTAGTTCACTGCCACGACCAACAACTTCAACATACTCCTCGCAACCGCGTCTTCTCCCTCTGACGTCACTTCCTATGCGTGGCGCCTGGAAGTGACGTCAATGGGAGCCAATGTGGGCGCGAGGAGCACGTTGAACTTGTTACTCACAGCGGTGAACAACTAGAGGTATGGGCAGGGGGAGGAGTGCTTTAAAAATATTTTAGGGAAGAACACGTCATGGGTGGGGAATAGGTGTGAAAATGTTATTTAGGTAGTGTGTTTTGATTAGCCTGCACTAACTGGATAGCACAGACAAAGCAGAAACATTTAGGGCTAGATTCACTAAGCAAACCGACCATGTACTGATCGGTTTGCGACCCCTTTGCAACCCGATTTTCCTCCGACCCAATTCACTAACCTCTGTGCAGATCTGATTCCAATCCATGCATGCAAATGAAGGGAAATGGCATGCAAAGTAGGAAGGGCTGCGATTCACTAACAAAAAGCAGGCACACCAACTGGGCTGGCCGATCCGAAAACAAGCGACTGCTGAGGACCAGTTGCTTGTGCAAAAACCCTGCTCTCAGCCCCAATTCTCCTGCTGAACCCCGATTCTCCTGCCTTTTGCCCTCCCCTATACTCTCCTGCTCTGCCTCCCTTCCCTGTAGCGTGAGCCTGTGGTTTTAACCCACTTTAAACCCGTGGGTTAAAACTATGGGCTCGCGAGTTTAAAAAAAAAAAAAAAAAAGCACAGACTATAAACGCATGTGCAGACCATCTACAGGCAAAGTAGATGGTTTGCGCATGTGTCAGGATCACTACCCAGCGATCCATGTCGTCGGATGGGGGCGTGCCTCCGATCACCCCCATTTGCATGAAGATGGTTGGTGAATTGGTCGGCATGCCTTCAATCGCCCACGGATCGGAAGGTTAGTGAATCTAGCCCTAAGTGCTTCCTAAATAGGAGGGGGTAAATGTTCCCACATCAACTTTATGCAGATTCCACATGCTAATGGAAAAAAATTAGCATGGGAATTCAAATCCCCCCTCCTTCCCCCCCCCCAAAAAAAAGCCATAACAAACTGATGCAGTGAATCTGGGCCTGGTGTGCAGTAAAGTCCCACATTACAATGTACTAAGACCAGAGTCTAGTGCATTTTATTATAAGAACCTCTAAAATTGTTTTCGGAGAAATTTTAGCATGTTATGTTAGTTAGTGTTATGTTCAGTATTTAGCTGATAAAAGATTTTAACAAGCAGATTTCTTCCTGTAGACTAGAAACAATACATTTTGTGCCATATTCTTTTTGAAATCGTCTGTGCTCTACAAGAAAAGCCTGATATGTTTTCCAAAATGCCTTATTTTCCTGCAACATGTGATCTCAGGTATCATTTTTCTTCTTGTGAAATGCTATTTTCCATTGCTTTCTCCAATTTTTTAAAGGACAGAGTAAATATAAATATACCTTTTGTTGTTCCATACACTGTCAAAGTAACCTGGATTTAAATGCATCTTTCTGAATTTACTGGTTTGAGAAATACAGAGGAATTTAAGTAATTCATAGCAAGGCTGCTGTGTCCTCATCTATCTTGATGAATAGTTTTGGTTAAAAAAAAAAAAAAAAATTCTTTTACATCTGGTTTTCATTTTACATTACAGCTGAGAACCATGAAAAAAATGGATCTCTGTAGAATCCAGCATGAAAATAGCCAAAAGTGTGAAGGCCTAATTAATAAGAAACAACTTATGGGAAATGGCAGTTCTGATGCAGCGAAACTGTGTGGAATATCAGACCACAGAAAAGGAGGAGTAGGTTTATTAATGGATTTCATGTGGCATTTAAAGGAACTGTTGGCTTAAATCAGAGGTACCTCCCTAGGGTTACCATATGACTCCAGAAAAAGGAAGACGGATTGAGACATCCAGGTTTTACTTCTGTTGAAAGCAATGGAAGTAAGGAGTACAGATAGAGACATCTGGGCTTTACTTCTATTGAAAGCAATGGAAGTAAAACCCAGATGTCTCAATACGTCCTTCTTTTTCTGGAGCCAAACGGTTACCCTATCCCCCTCCCCCCCTCCGCAATACACATTCTTCCAGAACTTTGATCCCCTAGTAGGCCAGTGAGCTGAAACTCTCTCCTGAACTCCAGTCTTGAGCACAAAATCTTTGTTCTGAGGTGTCCTTCCCCCTCAAGTCTTGCCTATTTCCAAAACTCTTAAATAAAAGTTGTTTTTTGATTCTTTTATTTTTGTTAAATGTGTGTTATTAAAAAAAAAAAATAAACAGCAGTTGAACAATGCATCATCTCATTTTTCCATGAATTTGCTGAATATGAAAGACTCATAAACCCTCCACCCTACTTTTATCACAAAAGGTAAAGCTGTTATTATGGGTAAACCAACATAGAAATATGACGGCAGATAAAGGACAAACAAAAAGAACTTACGCCAATTTACTAATTAACCCTCCCTTTTACAAAACTATGGGCTAGATTCACTAAGCAAATCGATCGTGTATCGATCGGTTTGCAACCCCTTAGCGACCTGATTTCCCTCCAGCCCAATTCACTAACCTCTCCTGCGATCCGCTTCCAATCCATGCATGCAACTGAGGGGAACTGCCTGCAAAGTAGGTACGGATACGATTCACTAAACAAATTTCCCGATCCGACTGGGCTGGCCAATCAACCTAACTGGGCTGGCCAATCAACCCAAAAAGCGACTGCTGGGGACCAGTCGAAAATGTCTTTTCGATTCTCCAGCTCCATTAAAAAGCCCTGCTCTCTGCTGGCCCTGCTCTCTGCTGCCCTGAATCTCTTCTGCCCTTCCCTGCACTGCGAACCCGTGGTTTTAACCTGCTTTAACCTGTGGGTTAAAACCACAGGCTCCCTGACCTAAATGTAAAAAAGGTAAAATTTTAAAAAACAGGCATTGTTTTGGCCAATCAGGGATTTCCCTAAACTCCTCCCTAAGGAAGTCCCTGATTGGCTGAGGCGCCCCAGGCCCCCCCAAAGGGAGGAACCCGAGGTGCCTCAGCCAATCAGGGCCTTAGGCCCCTCCCTGTGCATCTGATGATGCATCAGGGTGAGGTCTAAGGCCGCACTTATGGCGGAGGAGGCGTGGAGCAGGAGGAACTGAGCACTCCTCCTGCTCCCGAAGATATTACAAAGTACAGGGAGGGGGTGGGGGCCTTGCCTGGTCAGCCGGCTGGCCTTGGAGGAGGCTTGGAGCAGGAGGGACTGAGCACCCCTCCTGCTCCCGAAGATATTGGTACGGGGAGAGGGTAGGCCCGGCGGGTGGGTTGTGCCTGTCGGGGAGGGGTGGGTTGTGTGCGAGTTCGGGTGAGTATGGGGGGGTGCGCGGCACAGGGGAGGCTTTTTTTTCTTTTTTTTTAAATAGGCCTGATATTTTGCGGCCTATTAAAAAAAGGAAAAAAAAAAGCTGGCAGAGCCCTAACAGCAGTGACAGGAGGCTGCTTCTCCTATCACTACTGTAAGGGCTCAATCCGATCCGTGCAGTCGATTGGGGGCATGCCTCCGATCGCCCCCCATTTGCATGCATATGGTTGGCGAATCGGTCGGCCTGTCTCCAGATACGGATCGGAGGGTTAGTGAATCTAGTCCTATGCCAGCGTTTTTAGTACCACCAGCAGCTGTAATAGCTCCGACTCTTATAGAATTCTATGAGCATCAGAGCTGTTACCGCTATGGCCAGCGCTAAAAACCGTGCTACAGTTTTGTAAAAGGTGAGTGGGCAAGTTAGGTATCTAACTTTAGGTATCTACATATTTATGCGCCTGTCTTTAGGCGTCTCATATAATTTCCCCCTTGCTGCCTATAAAATAGGTGTCAGTAAGGACTCCCGCGGTAACTTTGTTTAATGGTTTTGTGCCAATGGCGAGATAAGTACATGGCCATTAATTGGGAAAATGGGAATGTCAGCCATTTTCTGGCCATGGCACAAGTGGGAAAGACACGCGTAAGCGCTGCACTAAGACCACATTTGCCGCGGCTTTAGTAAAAGGATCCTTATATGTTCTACCTCTGATATCCCCGATTCCCTTATGTTATATATTAATAATAATAATAATAATTTTATTTCTTATATATCGCTATACCATAAGTTCAAAGCGGTTTACAACAAGATTCATGCAATGGGAGTATGCGATATTTACAACAAGAACATATGTTGTGTTGACATGCTACAATGTGTACTGTTAATGGACTATTTTTGCTGTTGTAAATGGTGTTATAGAATTATTCCTTAAATGCTCATGCCCAAAATATATAAACAAATATATACCTGGCTATGCTAGTATTCTATAAAGAAAGTAGGCACCTATTTTATAGACTAGGCACCTAAATATAACGAGGGCGAATGGTGTCCTGGGCGGTAGTGCCCCTCCTCTGCCCTCTTTCTGGTAGGAATGAATGTTGAGAAGCAAACAGTGTGCTTTGTGTAGTTTAATTTAGTGGTTAACCATTATGTGTTGTTAATATGATTGTATTGTGTGTGTGTATATATGAAAAATGAATGGAAAAAATGGTGTTATAATTAGTACTATTATGGGGGCGGAGTCTGGGGTAGAGATGGGCGGGGTCTGGCCCACGATTTAGCCGAGTATTCTTCAACCGCTGGTCTGCGGACCGATGCTGGTCCACAAAATAATTATTTTATTTCTGCCGGTCCATAGGTGTCAAAAATTGAAGAACACTGCCCTAGATGAATCTCTTCTGTAACTAAATCCAATTGAATATATATATATATATATATATATATATATATATATATATAACAATGATATAAGTGCTGAATACTGTACTGTACTGCCTTGCATCCTAGAAGCCCTGTCAGCATTATCCTCCAATTTAGCACAATATAAAGGTATTGCCTTATGTGTGTTATTTTTGTTTTTTTTTTAAATTAACCCTTTTGGCTCCCTGCACTACATACGGAAGATCTCAGTTTATTAGTTTATCTTCATTCTATGCCTGTCTGAAAAATGTGTGTTAAACTAGAAGCAAAGATTTTGAACTGATTATATATTTATTTTTCTTGGCTTCCTTTGTAATATAAAAATACAGAAACTGAAAAAAAAAAAAAAAAAAAGGGCTTTTCTGACAAATGGCAGACAGGTTGTACTTACCAACTGTTGCTTCTTGTGTGCTGAACTTCCTTGTAAGTGCAATATTTTATTTCCATATGGCATCTAACAGGAGGAGGCTTCATTTTATTGTAATTACCCAACAGTACTGCGCATGAGGAAATTCTGACAGCCTTAGGAAATATGCAGAGCATTTCCTTTTACATTAGGGTATCCAAATACTGCAGATTATGGCCCGACAACAAACAATGGCCTTTTAAATCTAGGAAGCATATTTGCTAAAAAATGTCTTTATCTTATTTTCTTTACTAGCTTAGCCACCTACAGATGTTGGCTTTCTCTTGGAGGCAATTTCTCCAAACAGTTTAGTTTTGCGCATACCAGGACAGGAATGAACTTCACTCTTAAACGAGACATGTAGAGTATTTCTCTCTCTCAAATTTACTGGTAATGCTCACTATAAAATGTGTAATGTGCCAAAGAGAGCTTCCCTCTGGAGTCCATAAGAGGTAACATTTATAGGCAACTTATCCAGGTATGTTGGATTCATTTAGGCCATGATATGTTTTAATAGATTAATGGTGTACTGCTGGAGTTTGGGAGAACACATGATCTCTTTTACAGGGAAGCTCGATCATTACAGTATATTTATGCTACTCTTTCAGGGGCAAAGTAGAAACCTCCAGAGCCTACAAAGAACCCAGGCCCTGCTACTCATAAGGAATTATCCAAACAATGGCACCCTTTTCCATATAAGTCCCTTAGCTGATGCTGTCCATGGGGATTTAGAGGAGTGACATGACATAAGAAAAAGCAGGGTGGCATATAGTTTTGGTGGCAGATAAGTATGTTTTAAATATTTAAATATATATATATATACACACACACACACACATATATACATATACATATATGTATATATATATATACATACACAGACAAACCTCGGTTTACGAGTAACGTGGTTTGTGAGTGTTTCGCAAGACGAGCAAAACATTCTCGCAAATTGTGACTCGCAAACCGAGCGTTGACTCGATATGTGAGCATCACTCCCCCCCTCCGCCTGCCTGTCCGCGAACGCCCTCCCCCCCGAGAACCGGCATCGCTCCCCCCCACGCGAACTGACATCCTCCACCCGCCCAAACAGAAGCCTTAACCCATCTGGCACCGGCATGCAGCCCACAGGAAGTGCCGGTGCCGGTGAACGAAGATCCTTCCTGTTGCCTGGGCCTTGAGCATCTGCACATGCTCAAGGCCTTATAGTTCTCGCTCTCTCCGAGGTTCTCTAAATGCACATGCATATTAGTCTATGGACGTGTTAGCAGTTAGCATGTGTATATTTAGCATGCGCTAAAATGCATAGCGCACCTTAGTAAAAGAGGGGGTAAGCTTACTATAGTTATAGTGCAAGATTTTTCAATGTAAGTTTTCCAGGTCTTGCCGCATCTGGGGAGGCAGAACCGATGCTTCAGCCATCATTCTGTGGCTTTCTTCAGGGTATGCTGTGAGGTCTGGCACCTATCTTTGCCAGAGGCGCAATTCACTTAGGACCGGATTCTGTAACTATCATCCAAGTCGGTGGCTGCCTTAAAAGCGGTTGCTGATTGCCTGTTAACCATTCGAGGGTGCCAGTTACAGAACTGCGCCTATTCAGTCAAGATAGGCAGCTGAAATGTAGGCCCGGAAAACCTGGGCCTATATTTCAGCCACTTATCTTTGCCGCTAGACTGCAGCAGCCGATCGCAGCAGGAGAATTCCCCCCTCCCCATTAGCTGAGTGGTAGGGACTCCCCAAAGCCACGGTTCTGTAACCGGCACCGAAGTCAGATTGCCTGCCAATCATTCTAGGGTGCCAGTTACAGAATCACGGCTTTGGGGAGTCCCTACTGCTCAGCTGATGTGGGAGGGGTGAATTCCCTGCTGCGATCTGTTGAGCAGCCTCGGTAGGAGAACCCCACCGCAAGTCGGCTAGCAGAAGAGATGCCCACTCCCTCCAGCTGGCCCTCTCCCGTTAACATCCCCAGCAGATGGGATGCTCAATCCCTCCTGCTGGCACACCCTAACATCCCCGGCAGGAGGGATGCCCAATTCCTCCTGCTGGCAGAACCCCCGCTAACATCCCCAGCAGGAAGGATGCCCAATCCCTCCTGCCACCACCCGTGCAACACACCAGGCAGGAGGGATGCCCAATCCCTCTTGCCCACATCCCCCCAAAAACTCCCACCCCCTGAAACCCACCTGGACCAACCTGTATCTTATTCTGTAAGGCTGACCAGAGGGTTTTCCACTCCCTCGGGCCAGCAGGCCCACCTCTTCAGAATGGCAGGCCTTCCCTTTCCCAGTGCATCCTGGGATGCACCAGGGAGGGGCCTAAATTCCTGATTGGCCCAGGCACTTAAGCCCCCATCCATAGGAGGGGCTTTTGGCTCCTGGGCCAACCGGAGTCTTAGTCCTCCTTCCCAGTGACATCAGCGAGAGCCAACATGGTCACAAGGAGCACATTGAAGCTATTACTTACAGCGGTGAACAACTGGAGGTACAGGGGAAAAGAGGCATACGTGCGGCAGGGGGAGGAGTGGGAAGAGGCGGGGTGGAGAGGAGGAACCGCCACCATGATGGCTCCATGGGCGGACCACTACCCACGATTCCCCTTTCTACGCCACTGCTTTATGGCTTAGGTAAGGGGATGGAAAAGAAAACTGTGGGGACAGTGATGGTAACAATATGATAGGGCTGGGAATGGGGACAGAAAAGAATTGATCGGGGACCAGATACACGTCTCTAGCGCAGACATTTACATGTAGATTAGCATATTTTATACTAGACATGTGTACTTGCAAACTCTGCTCACATTCTGCCCAAACTGCATAGTTTGCAATGCCTACAGTAAAAGTACACACATCCACACCATTGTGCCTACTTTCACTTGGCATCATTTTATAAAAATCACTAAACCTACTATAGAAAAAGTCAAATGACAAACTTCCCTTATATATAAAAATTTTTGTTGAATTAGAGAAATGTTATCTTTGTTTTTTCTTCTTTTCTTTTACTATTTTTTTATTGTCTAATACACATTTACTTTTCTCTTCTGTTAGATATCATTTATAAACCATGAATTATACATATTTGTTTATTCTCATATACATGATATAAGAACCTCAAGTGCTCGCGACAGTCTGATTTTAAGAACTTGTCTTTGCCAGAACTGCCTATTGCGAGATATCATTGAGAACATAAGAACATAAGAATTGTCGCTGCTGGGTCAGACCAGTGGTCCATCGTGCTCAGCTCATGCGGCGGCCCCCAGGTCAAAGACCAGTGCTCTAAATGAGTCCAGCCTCACCTGCGTACATTCCAGTTTAGCAGGAGCGTGTCCAACTTTGTCTTGAATCCCTTGAGGGTGTTTTCCCCTATAACAGACTCCGGAAGAGAGTTCTAGAACTTCCTTACGTTTGTACGGAATCTATCTCCTTTCAACTTTAGAGAGTGCCCTCTCGTTCTCCCTACCTTGGAGAGGGTGAACAATTTGTCTTTATCTGCTAAGTCTATTCCTCCTATACTGATTATACTCAAACTCTATTTTTTCTCAAACGCTTTTTTTGTTTTGTTTTAGAGTATTAGTCGCTCAGCCACAATCACTAATACTTAATTATCATTTTAGCTACTTTTTCTGGGTTCCAAAGGCTTTCTGACGTTTCTATGTACTTAGCTTTTATGTATTGGTTTTTAAGGTGTCTTAGGTTCCCAATTAGAGTGACTAGGTATCAGGGGTGGCAACCAGCTCTAAGGAACGTCTCCATTTCACTCGCAACTGAGCTTCATCAGGAGATCATCCAAACAGATGTTAAATCCACCGTTTTAAGCTTTTTACTTTTTAAGGCTTTTGAGCAAACTGCTGCCGGCGCGGTTCCTTCTGCCGCCCTTATTAGCCAGGCTTCACCTATAATGTATTAGACAATAAGAAAATAGTAAAAGAAAAGAAGAAAAAACAAGGATAGCATTTCTCTAATTCATCAAAATTTGTTATATACTGTATAAGGGAAGTTTACCATTTTATGAGGCATGATACATGGATAAATGGCATTATAGAATTACCCCTTAAATACTCGTGCCTAAAATATACAAGCAAATATATTCCTGGCTATGCTAATATTCCATAAAGAAAGTAGGTACTTAATTTATAGACTAGGTACATACTGTAAATATAGGTTATGAATTACCCCCCGTGTTTGAACCTAACTAAGTTCTGTCCTCGGAGTGACTTAGTCAATGTATACCTCCTATGAAAGGTCAGGAGACGTGCTTTGTGTTTGATCCTTCTCACAGCTGGTCTTGGAAACATAATATAGACATGGTTTTTCCTCTCTCCTCAGGAGCCCTGAACTGACTTCTCTCCTTTCTCTTCTCTTTCTTAGGATTTATTGTACATTACACAAGGTTATGTGTGCCAAAGGGAAATACATTTCTTGGAATTCATTTAGCATTTTTTTTAACTCAACCGCTGCTTCACAATTACATAGACTCGACCAAGGATAGCTTAGCGATGGATTTACTAAGGGAAATGGAGTGCTCAAATTTTTGAGGTTTACAATATAGTTAGCAAGGGAATTTTGGTAGGCAAGGAATGGCAGATAAAACACAGCCAAGTGTGGAGAATTTTTGTCTGTTTTCTGACTGACATGTATGCCAAAGGAAAAAGTACAATAATGGGATTATCTTCTCTTTTTTAATCAATGTATAAAAAATAAAATAAATTACAGACCAAATACAACATATTTTAAAATGATGTCCTGAGCAAGGCTGTAACTAGGGTACATGAGTCCCAAGAAAAAACAAGCTTCCATCCCGTTTAGGAAGAGTGCGGCCAAATCGGTCGAAGCTGTTGCAAGAGGGGGGTAGGAAGAAGGGTTAGGGAGCTTCAGAGAAGGGCAGGCAAGGATAGGGGAGGGGAGGGGCAGTGAGGAGGGCCAATTAAGAAAGAGAGGGAAAGGAAGGGGGGAAAGGATAGCGGAGGGCAGAAGGGAAATCGGTCTTTTGAATCCAGCACTCACAGGATTTACTTTGCAGGCTGTAGCAGCGGCAGCGATCATCACTCCCCTCCCCTTTGGCGAGCACTCCCTTCGGGCAGAAGCGGCGACTTCATGTTCGGACACCCTCCAGCCACGTCCCCAAGTTTAGGGTGCCATGGCTCAGAAAAGTTTGTGAGACTCTGTGTTAACCAATTAATTTGCATGCACATCTCAGGATTGTACCCAAATTGCAGGGCGTAAATCTGGGCAACCTTTATAGAATTCAGGAGAAAGTGCATAATTCTATAGCTGGGTACTTTCATATAGGGGAAAATTCACCCCTTGATGAATTTTCCCCTATATGAAAGTACCCAGCTATAGAATTATGCACTTTCTCCAGAATTCTATAAAGGTTGCCCAGATTTACGCACTGCAATTTGGGTACAATCCTGAGATGTGTCCGCACATGCGCAGATGTTGACGCGATGACATGTGCATGTGTGACATCATCACATCAACATCAGCGCATGCATGGAGGTCCTCAAGTCAGGGCCCTGAGTTTGTTAACCCTAAAATGACCACACCGGTGGAGAGGTGCGGAGAACAGGAGAGGCACCTGCGAGGAGGAGAGGGGCTGGCGCTGGCTGACTTCCCTACACGATATTTCACTCACAGCACACCCAGAATCTCGCCGTGACACACAGTTTGCAATACACTGGGTTATCGAGTCAATCAATGGCAATTGGGTGACAACTGTTGATGTTAATTGACATCAGTTAGGATTTATGAGCACATCTGACTGCTTGCTATTCTAGAACACTGGAGCGCATATTCTATAAATGACATCCCAATTGTAGGTGGCGGTAGGCATGGGTGGGTCAAGAGTGTTAAAAAAAGCAAACAAACACCAGGGGTGCACACAGTGTAACAGAATACCAGGAATGAGAACCCAAATTGAGTGCCGGGGATTACATTTGGTTTCAGCAGGCCTAAGTTCTGATATTCAGATCTGGGCACAAGAATTAGTACTATGCTCAGCCTGGACAACTTTTCTAGAACAGTACTGAGTGCCGATTTTTTCCAGCGCTGACTTTTGAGTATCATTTACTGAATCTGGCCCTTTGTGTCCTCACTATGTGCTGAGCACAGATTGACAAATCGTGCACTCAGCACTTGGTGCTCTACCCCTTGGTCCGGAAAACAAAGACACTACACAAGTGTTTTCAACTAGTGTGGAATTTATTAGGCCGCAGCCATAACAGCACTATTACATCACAACTGTCATCAATTGAGCAGAATAACCAATCAGGTATGACCCCCACATGATCAGGTGCACAGCATATGCCTCTTCATCCTCTCCGAATGTGGGTTGCCGTAACCGCTTCCCCTGCTCGCTGGACCTATCCCGTTCAAGGATGTGTCCTCTCATCAGCAGTACGTTGCTGTGAAGATCAGGGCCTGGCCTCCCTGCCGTCCAAGCAAGGTGACATGCCCAATTTCCTAAGCAATGTAAAGGTGTATGTCGTTGACTCATATGCTGTGCTTACCCTCCTTTCCCGTCTGGCTGCGACAGAAGTAGAGGGTGGGCGGGAGGGAAGCCGCGTCCGCCTCGTGTGAAGCCGGATCGAAAGGGGCGACCTCCCCTCCGCTCACCCTAATCTAGCCTACCCCCCCCCCCCCCCCCCCTCCTGCTCCTAGCCGATTGGCCCCAAGGCTTCGGCCGATTTGTCATCGCTCCTCCCTATGTGGTTCGGAGCTTGTTCTCAAATCGTGCACTCAGCACTTGGTGCTCTACCCCTTGGTCCGGAAAACAAAGACACTACACAAGTGTTTTCAACTAGTGTGGAATTTATTAGGCCGCAGCCATAACAGCACTATTACATCACAACTGTCATCAATTGAGCAGAATAACCAATCAGGTATGACCCCCACATGATCAGGTGCACAGCATATGCCTCTTCATCCTCTCCGAATGTGGGTTGCCGTAACCGCTTCCCCTGCTCGCTGGACCTATCCCGTTCAAGGATGTGTCCTCTCATCAGCAGTACGTTGCTGTGAAGATCAGGGCCTGGCCTCCCTGCCGTCCAAGCAAGGTGACATGCCCAATTTCCTAAGCAATGTAAAGGTGTATGTCGTTGACTCATATGCTGTGCTTACCCTCCACTACCCGGGATAGCGAAACCTCGCTTATCGCGGGTTCCCCCCAAGTGCTGTAGCTGCGGCCTATATGCTACCCACTGCATGGGTATGCAAAGGTACTGATAACTTTTCGTACTGAATCGCCTCAGTGTAATGAACATGGGTATGTAAAGGTACTGATAAGATAACTTTTTGTACTGAATCGCCTCAGTGTAATGAAATATACGCAACCCACTGCACGGGTACAGCGCTCCAACTATATATGCCAAGGTACGGGTAAATTCATCCACTGATATTTGCAAAACTTCAGATAAGCGTGTGCTGATAAGCGTTGACAATGTACCGAGGAGCGCCTGCAATGTGCTGATATAAGCGTTGCCAATATACCGGTGGCCGTGGAAGCCTCTGCTGTTAGAGCCGCTGATGTTGTATATTGCTGAAATTGTGCTGCCGTAGAAGCTGGCGCTGCAGTTGAGGCCGTGGAAGCCTCTGCTATTGTATATTGCTGAAATTGTGCTGCCGTAGAAGCTGGCGCTGCAGTTGAGGCCGTGGAAGCCTCTGCTATTGTATATTGCTGAAATTGTGCTGCCGTAGAAGCTGCCGCTGCAGTTGAGGCCGTGGAAGCCTCTGCTATTGTATATTGCTGAAATTGTGCTGCCGTAGAAGCTGCCGCTGCAGTTGAGGCCGTGGAAGCCTCTGCTGTGATAAGCCTAGCCAATGTAGAGCACATGCGATGTACCAATAAGCGTTGCCAATGTACCGATGTGCTGATAAGCGTTGACAATGTACCGAGGAGCACCTGCAATGTGCTGATAAGCGTTGCCAACCCGTGGAAGCCTCTGCTGTTAGAGCCGCTGTTGTTGTATATTGCTGAAATTGTGCTGCCGTAGAAGCTGGCGCTGCAGTTGAGGCCGTGGAAGCCTCTGCTGTTTTGCTGAATTGTGCTGCCGTAGAAGCTGCCGCTGCAGTTGAGGCCGTGGAAGCCTCTGCTGTGATAAGCCTAGCCAATGTAGAGCACCTGCGATGTACCAATAAGCGTTGCCAATGTACCGATGTGCTGATAAGCGTTGACAATGTACCGAGGAGCACCTGCAATGTGCTGATAAGCGTTGCCAATGTACCGGTGGCCGTGGAAGCCTCAGCTGTTAGAGCCGCTGATGTTGTATATTGCTGATATTGTGCTGCCGTAGAAGCTGGCGCTGCAGTTGAGGCCGTGGAAGCCTTTGCTGTTGCATATTGCTGAAATTGTGCTGCCGTAGAAGATGCCGCTGCAGTTGAGGCCGTGGAAGCCTCTGCTGTGATAAGCCTAGCCAATGTAGAGCACATGCGATGTGCCAATAAGCGTTGCCAATGTACCGAGGTGCTGATAAGCGTTGCCAATGTACCGAGGAGCACATGCAATGTAAGCGTTGCCAATGTACCGCGGAGCACATGCAATGTGCTGCTAAGCATTGCCAATGCAATGTGCTGCACATGCAATGAACTGATAAGCCTAGCCAATGTATAGAGGAGCACATGCAATGTGCTGATACGCCTAGCCAATGTACCGAGGAGCACTGAACAGAGGATCGTATCCAATGTACAGAGGAGCACATCCCATGTCCTGATAAGCCTAGCCAATGTACAGCGGAGCGTATCCAATGCACTGATAAGCCTAGCCAATGTAGAGAGGAGCACATGCAATGTGCAGATAGCCTAGCCAATGCACAGAGGAGCACATCTGTACAGAGGAGCACATCCAATGTGCTGATAAACCTAGCCAATGTACAGAGGAGCACATGCAATGAGCTGATAGCCTAGCCATCATGCCATGTGCTGATAAGCCTGGCCAATGTACAGAGGAGCACATGCAATGCCCTGATAAGCCTAGCCAATGCACCGAGGAGCATATCCAATGTACCGATACAGAGGAGCCCCTGCAATGTGCTGATAAGCTTAGCCAATGTACAGAGGAGCCAAGCCGATGCACAGAGGAGCCTATCTAATGTACTGATACAGAGGAGCATATCCAATGTAGTGATAAGCCTAGCCAATGAGAAGGAGCATATCCAATGTACTGATAAGCCTAGCCAATGTACAGAGGAGCGTATCCAGTGTGCTGAAAAACCTACCCAATGTACAGAGGAGCATATCCAATGTACTATGTACAGAGGAGCGTATCCAATGTGCTGAAAAGCCTACCCAATGTACAGAGGAGCATATCTAATGTACTGATGAGCCTAGCGATGTACAGAGGATCCAGTGTACTGAGGAGCCTAGCCAGTAGAATATCTGGATCAGCGTGTAAATATCACAATATTTATCCCATATTCCCCATAATCTATCCCATATTCCCCATAATCCAAGCATGTGAGACCAGTAATATGTGTGTGTTGTAGTTCAGGAAGGAATGCAAACCGTAAGGGAGGCATCGGACCTAATGTCCTGTAAATGCTGTTGAGGTAAGGTGAACGATATCCTTCTAATGCCCTGCGGACTTACCTACCAAATGCTGATAGTCGAACTGCAGATGCTTGTGCTGACAGGATTCCAGATGTCAGCTGTTGTGGTCTCTGGTGATGAGGTCGTAAGCAAGATGGTATGAATAGACTGTGTGGGAAAGAAAAACGTTAATACATGAGGTGTGCAGGAAGTGAGGTAAATGGCTAATGGAGCTCGTGGGGCCCGTTAAGGTCCCGAAAGAAAATTCAAGGAAGCCCAGTCGGATAACCCTGTAATGCTTACCCCTACGCGAAGAGAAGATAAAGTGATACCATAGAAAATTCCTGGATCTGGTTCCCTCGGTTGCAGTCTTCGTTGAAGACGAAAACATCCGCCTACGACTACCTGTGCTCTCGTATGGAGCAAGTGTTGTACAGTAGTATACATCGGAGCCGTGCATCGAATTCTAAGGGCAGGACCTGTGAATCGAAGTTAACGCCGAGTGGATGCAGCCCTAATCTCGGGAGGTTAAAATTCACGGGAGGTGCAGCTCTAGAATTCACGGGAGGTGCTGAGCTCCAGATGTGCGGCCGTAGAAGTCGCGGTGGTAGCACGTGTGCTGGCCGTGGGCCTCTTCGGTGCTGGCGGCTTGGATCGTAACTTGTCGAGATGGCATGGCTATGAGAAATACTAAGAGAATGAGACTGTAAGAACAGGCAAATACTAAGAGAATGAGACTGTAAGTACAGGCCTAAGTATTGTGGCCTCCGTGATAGGGAGGTTAAGATATATAACAGAAATGTAATAAGGAAACCGTCAATCATTAAGTCCGTGAGGTCCTGCAGAGGCTGTGCGGCCGTAGAAGCCGCGGTAGTAGTGCGCGTATGGATCGTGACTTGTGCTGTCGCGAAATACTTTGAGAATGATACTGTAAGTACCGGCATAAGGAGAGTGGGACATGATTGTTTATAGGCATGTCGTGTCAAAGGAAAACCGAGCGGCTTCCCACTTGTCTTCCTTGTTTTATGAGGTAAAGTTATATAGCAGAAACTTAATAAGTAAAACACAGTACATTTATTGCAAGTTATGGTTAAAGAAAATTCTTGGAACTAAGAAATTTATAGAGAAAGATAATTCACGGAAAGCAGAAAGTTATAGTTAAAGAAGATTCATAGAAGGAAGAAATGTGATGAGTCCAGTGTCATCGCTGTCTCATTAATAGGAATAACTGGAAGGATAAATGCTTATCTAATGTGTTGCGATTTTAGCCATATTTCATATCCCAAGGATAAGAATTATAGGATCATTAACATTAGCTGATTGGATAGATGGGAAGACTAGAAATAACCGTGAAGCGCACGGCCCTGAAGGCAAGGTATTATATTTAGTCCAACACATGAAGGCAAGGTCTTATATTTTGTCCAGCCCATTGCAGCAGAGAAGTAGAATCGAGAATGCAGAGAATTAGACTCAGCTAGCAATAGGGAAGTCACCGAATGCAGAGAATTAGACTCAGATATCAATAGGGAAAAGGCAACTGTATGGAGTTAGGCAATTTCAAATGGGCTTTGAAATGAACTAGAGATGGGAATAACTAGCAAGATAAATAAATTTGTTGATCCCTCCACTAGCTATGGAAGGGGCTGGAACAACGTTTTCCCGATGTCAGAAACAGCAGCACTGGCCATGCCGAGACCTGTGGCCGCGGCAATGCCTCCACTAACATATAGATCAATGAACTAGAGATGGGAATCCCTAACCAGATAAATAAATTTGCTGATCCCTCCACTAGCTAAGGAAACAGCAGCACTGGCCATGCCGAGACATGTGGCCGCGGCTGGCAGCCTCCAGGGTGCCCATGTGGCCGCGGCTGGCAGCCTCCAGGGTGCCCAGAGCGGTTGACCGCCATCAGCTTCGCTGGCCGCGTGAGGCAGGATCAGGGCAGATGGAAGACTGAGATGGCTGTGCAATAGATGCACAGATATACAAAAACATATATAATTACATGAAGACATGTAAAGTTCCTGGAGGAACAGCTCATGGCTGCCAATGAGACAGACATGGAGAAACCACCGCTTGCCCTGGGATTGGCAGCACGGATACTGTCACCATTTTAGCCGGGGCCAGCAAGGCAAATGCTCTGACGCTCACAGGAATTCTATGAGCAATGGAGCATCTACCTCTCCGGCCCGCACTAAAAATCTCTAGCACTGTTTAGTAAAAGGAGCCCTTAACTATTTAAAATTTTTAATTGGCCCCAATAACAAGCAATTAGCACCTCATAACTGGTAAGAACTTTTAAGCTACGGTGTGTGCTAGCATTTACAGTAAAAGGACCCCCTCGTAAGTCAATGTACATTCATCTATAATTATTTTGCACTATGAGTGCTTATGATCAGATATAACAGTTCATAACAGTTCGTAAACAAACTCAACAGATTGCATCATACAATATTAGTTTATGCTTGCAGTGAGTGGGCTTATGAGCAAAATTAATTAGCAGAATACCTAGTTGTATATTTTCCTTGTGCTTTACTGGAGCTGTTTCTAAACATTCCTAAATGCAGCTGCTGCAGACCAGTGCTTGAGGGACTTGTGGGCCCTGTTAGGAGGATTATGGAGCATATCATGTTCAGTGGCCAGCCGCCAAAGGAAAAATGCATGGAATTCAAAACTTGCTTAAGGGCACTGACAAGTGAACTTCTTTAACCTATGAATCAATCAATAAATCATAAAACTTACCATATCATCCATTAAAATCACACAAAAATATTTCTCTTTTTTACAGGGGCATTGCTGAGTGGCGCCTGGTTCGGGGTGGGAGCAGGGCGGCTGGGAGGTAGTGATCCAATTCCCCCCTCCTCCACCGCCGAAGTGCTCAGGGGGGGGGGGGGGCACCCGACACGCGGAGCGGGCGAGACCGCCGCCTCGCCGCGGTCGGAGCTGGGCCCCGCAGCCAAAAGAAAAACCCGGCCGCGCTGGGGCCAGCAAGTGGCTGGCGCTCCAGGCCGAAGAAAAAACTCCCGATCCGCTAACACGAGTCCGAGTGGCAATGGGGCCCGTCGGAGTCCGCGGCCGCGTGGCCGCCAGAGGACGGAGACCCCAATCCCTCCCCTTCTCCAACGCCGGACGCAGTAGGCAGGAGGAGTCGGCTGGCGCATCCCCGCCCACGCGGCCGCGTCGGCCCGAGCCGACCGAGAATGCACGCAGCAACAGCACTCCTGGCCACAGAGGCCCGCGGCACAGACGGGCCCGCCACGCATCCGGGCCGCCTGTGCAGTGGCCCGGCCCCGTCCAAGCCCTCCAGCGCTCTTACCCGCAGGTCCCCCACAGCGTCTGTGCTGCTGGTACCACGAAGACGCGGCCGTCTCCCGCTCACCTCCAGGCCCAAAGCAAGAGAGGGACAAATAGGTGAAAGACTCCATTAAATAGTTATTTATTTATTTAATTTTTTTTTTTTTTTTTTTTTTTTTTTAAACTAGTGTGTTGAGGGTGAGCGGGAGGGAAGCCGCGTCCGCCTCGTGTGAAGCCGGATCGAAAGGGGCGACCTCCCCTCCGCTCACCCTAATCTAGCCTACCCCCCTCCCCCCCCCCCTCCTGCTCCTAGCCGATTGGCCCCAAGGCTTCGGCCGATTTGTCATCGCTCCTCCCTATGTGGTTCGGAGCTTGTTCTTACTCATCAGTGATGCCAGATGAAAGGTGGGTTCTTTACCCTAGAGCAGTGGTCTCAAACTTGCGGCCCTGGGGCCACATGTGGCCCATCAGGTATTATTCTGAGGCCCTCGGTATTTTATCAAAATCACAAAAGTAAAATAAAACAGTTTCTTGATCATATGTCTCTTTAGCTATAAATTACAATATTATTATTAAGACAGCCAAAAGGAAAGAATTATAAACTATACAGAGTTTACCTCATGCAAAATTGTCATTTCTTTAATAAGACATTAACTATTTTTTCTGAGGCCCTCCAAGTACCTACAAATCCAAAATGTGGCCCTGCAAAGGGTTTGAGTTTGAGACCACTGCCCTAGAGGTAGTTAGTTAAACAGTGAGACTATCGAGAAGAGATTGTTACCAATTCTGACAAAACTGTATTTTTGACATAACTTTTTGCCCTATTCTTCCATCTCATATGTATGTTCTCTTTCTGTCTGTGTGAAAACTTGGATGCAAGTATCTGTTGTTTGTTCCTATCCGTCTCTATTTGTCCTTTTTTTGGTATTACAGTATGCAAGTGAGGAACTTCTGGATATCAATGATGTCTGAAATGAGAGTGGTAGGTGGCTGTGAA
Organism: Geotrypetes seraphini; assembly: GCF_902459505.1. Classification (NCBI taxonomy): domain Eukaryota; kingdom Metazoa; phylum Chordata; class Amphibia; order Gymnophiona; family Dermophiidae; genus Geotrypetes; species Geotrypetes seraphini. The sequence continues at coordinate 149,106,334 of NC_047092.1, read as the reverse complement.
AGATGCATGCAAAGTGAGACACAGGAGGATTGGATGAGGTCACTGGGGTGGGAGGCGGCATGAAAGCATGTGTCTATATTTCTGAAGGTGATGAGACAGGTCATGCTATCTGCCCAGGCATGCAACATGATGCCTGTGTGGCAAGGCTCTGCTCTGTGTGGTAAATGTGGCGTATATGCTGGGTACACCCCCTGCATTTACCAAACGGACTTTTCACTGTTATTTTATCATGTTAATGCATTGTAAATACAAAACCTTACCACACTTTAATAAAAGAGACCCTTAATGGCACAGTGTTGTGTGATTTGCTTCCAGTTACCACAGATGGCAATGATATAACATCATTCAAAGAGTTTCCCAATAAATTAGCAACAACATGGCATTTGCTCCAGTGCCAGCACATTATCCCGGAAAATGTGCATAAGTCTAATACGAACGGTATGAACAATGCTGCATTTATTAAAATAAAATTAGCCAGATTAGTAAAGAGAATTAACCACTGGCTTTGGACCCCACATTATTTTTATAATGTTTGAATATACCAGGCACTAAGTTATTAAAAGCGCAAAATAAGAATTACACAGTCCAACAAAAAAAGAAAAAAATTTCTTTGTGCCTTGGGTTTTTTGACCTGTTCTTGGGGTTATTTGGGGTGCTGATACAGAAATTTTTTTTATGTTTAGCTGAACACTATTTTCCCTTGATACCTCCTTATGTTAACTGAGTTGAACATAAGAACTGCCGCTGCTGGGTCAGACCAATGGTCCATTGTGCCCAGCAGTCCGCTCCCGCAACGGCCTCTAGGTCAAGGACCTGAACCCTAACTGAGTCTAGCCTTACCTGCGTACGTTCGGGTCTAGCAGGAACTTGTCTAACTTTGTCTTGAATCCCTGGAGCTCTTTCTAGGTGATAATGCATTTGGATAGACCGTATCAGCTCTAGTTTCTTAGATATGGTTGAATTTATTAATTTTTTTTACCGCTATTTTAAAGATCTCTTCTGCAGAATCGGGCTATCATCGCAAGTTTTCTTTTTTGAATGGGAAATCTATGTATTTAAATTACCCACTATTTTTTGTGTATAATGACCTTTGTTTCAGAACTATTCATCTACTTCCTTTCCTATAATGCACACTGGCATAAAAATGTAAAGATCAAATGACAAACTCGCGTTTGTTCTGTTATATTACATAATTATGTGCAAAAAATTTAGATGGTAAACATGGTTTCCTTAGACTACATAAATTTGCATTTCAAAGGTTTCCCAACTGATCTGTTTAAAACTTTAAATTTTAATGGGTTTTTCAACTAACATGTCTTCTGTTACCTGGTTTGTGCTTTTGCGTACAAGTTAGCAGATATTCTCCCCCTTTTTACTAAACCACGATAGTAGTTATTAATGCAGGGAGCCATGCTGAATTCTCCATGCTATTCCCAACGTCGGGAGCAGAGCAGAGCATTCAGTGCGGCTCCCTGTGCTAATTACCGCTATAGCAGTTGAGTAAAAGTGTGTGTGGGGGGATAGTGAAAGTGTTTACATATTTCCAACTATAGTTTTACATTTGAAACATTGAATTGTAAAAGGTAGGTAATTTAACTGTATAATAGTTATGATAATATAGGAGATGTGATTATATTCCCACTCATATCATTTCACTTTTGCAAGTCGAACACCGTAGAGGTTATGGCTACTTCAAGACGGAGCTGCTTGAATAATCCCAATATATTTTGTTAAATTTGTGGGGAGTACACACTAAAAGCAAGTATAAAACCTATTTCTTTTTTTTAATCTTTATTAATTTTCAAGACTTACAAAAAGTGCAAACAAATATGCATACAGATACAACAATTAACAGCATTTGTACTTGAACAAATATTAAAACAAATTACACTCCCCCTTCCCTATCTGGATGTGTGTGGAAAATTAAGAAATTCCAGGCATTAAGGATTTTACTAATTTAATCAATCTTCTATTTAACATATGCTTCCAACGGACCCCATATTTCTTAAAAAATTTTATTGTTTCCCAATTGTTCTGCATTCATTCGTTCACACATCTAATACAAACACAATGTTTCCCACTAAAAAGAAAGGTTTAACCTATCATAGTTTTTCCAGTTCCTAGTTATCATTTGCATAGCAACCCCGGTCATAATCAAAAGTCTACTTTTAGATGCGTCCATTGGATTCTTAGGTCTCAACAATGTTCCACATAAAACCACATCATAAATCAATGGCATAGAGACACCGAGTACCATTTAAATTTTTCCCCATATTGATTTCCAGAAATTGAGTATCAAGGGACAATAAAATAACAAATGATCAAGAGGTGACCCGGGAAACTACAGACCGGTGAGTCTGACCTCGGTTCTGGGAAAAATGGCGGAAGCACTGATAAAAGAAAACATCGATGAACATTTTGAAAGGAACGAACTTCTGATAACCAGCTAACATGGTTTCTGCAAGGGGAGATCGTGCCTAACGAACTTATTGCACTTCTTCGAGGGAATTAACAAACAAATGGACAGAGGAGACCCCATAGACATCATATATCTAGATTTCCAAAAATCCTTTGACAAGGTGCCGCATGAACATCTACTCCGGAAACTGAAGAACCATGGGGTGGAAGGAGACGTACATAGATGGATCAGAAACTGGTTGGAGGGTAGGAAGCAGAGGGTAGGAGTGAAGGGCCACTACTCGGACTGGAGGAGGGTCACGAGTGGTGTCCAGCAGGGCTCGGTGCTCGGGCCACTGCTATTTAATATATTCATAAATGATCTAGAAACAGGGACAAAGTGTGAGATAATAAAATTTGTAGATGACACCAAACTATTTAGTGGTGCTCGGACTGCAAAGAATTGCAAAGGGACTTGAACAAGCTAGGGAAATGGGCGACGAGGTGGCAGATGAAGTTCAATGTTGAGAAATGTAAAGTATTACATATGGGAAGCAGAAACTTGAGGTACAATTATACGATGGGAGGGATATTATTGAATGAGAGTACACAGGAAAGGGACTTGGGGGTAATGGTGGACATGACAATGAAGCCGATGGCACAGTGTGCAGCGGGCGCTAAGAGAGCGAATAGAATGCTTGGTATAATCAAGAAGGGTATTGCGACCAGAACGAAAGAAGTTATCCTGCCGTTGTATCGGGCGATGGTGCGTCCGCATCTGGAGTACTGCGTCCAATTTTGGTCGCAGTACCTTAAGAAGGATATGGCGTTACTCGAAAGGGTTCAGAGGAGAGCGACACGTCTGATAAAAAGGTATGGAAAACCTTTCATACGCTGAGAGATTGGAGAAATTGGGTCTCTTTTCTCTGGAGAAGAGGAGACTTAGAGGGGATATGATAGAAACTTACAAGATCATGAAGGGCATAGAGAAAGTGGAGAGAGACAGATTCTTCAAACTTTCAAAAAATAAAAGAACAAGAGGTCATTCGGAAAAGTTGAAAGGGGTCAGATTCAAAACGAATGCTAGGAAGTTCTTCTTTACCCAACATGTGGTGGACACCTGGAATGCGCTTCCAGAGGACATAATAGGGCAGAGTACGTTAACGGGGTTTAAGAAAGGATTGGACAATTTCTTGCTGGAGAAGGGGATAGAGGGGTATAGATAGAGCATTACTACACAGGTCCAGGACTTTTTGGGCTGCCGCGAGAGTGGACTGCTGGGCACGATGGACCTCAGGAATGACCCAGCAGAGGCATTGCTTATGTTCTTATGTTCTTATGTCCCCACTTCAAGATGACAGTGCCAGCATCTATTAGACTTTAAATTATTCAACTTTTGTAAACGAACAGGAGTCCAAAAAATTCTATATAACAAAAAACCCCAAGTTTGTCTCATTGATGCTGACGCTGTACATCTCATTCTCCAATATAAAAGCTATTTCTATGTTTGTAAAAAGAGCATATGTAGGTTATTTTGGTGTCATGCTTGGAGAGCAAGATAACTTGTGCTTTTGGTATGAAATAAGTAGATTTTCATTTGTATACTTTTCTTTTAATTTTTAATATGTTTCCTTCATGCTTAAAATATATTAATTTAAACACTACATTAAAATATCCTGATTTTTTTAATGGGCAAGCAGAGTGAAGAGTGGTATATGGCACATGTTCTGTATCTCATAAACTAGAGCTGATAGGAGAAAACTGATGCCATTTTTGGAATCAGCAGGCCAAATATACCCAGAAACAGGTCTAACACTTCATAATGGACACTGAGGTAGTACAGAGCACAGGGCAGATGACTGAATTAAACAGTGTGACACTTTATTTTAAAGCTTGTACAGGATATTATATTAGGGGCCCTTTTTCAAGAGGGTGCTAAGCCTTTAAAATGAACATAAGAATACCCTTCCTGGGTCAGAGCAATGGTCCATCAAGCTCAGTAGCCCATTCTCATGGTGGCCAATCCAGGTCCCTAGTACCTGGCCAAAACCCAAAGAGTAGCAACATTTCATGCTACCAATCCAGGGCAAGCAGTGGCTTCCCCCATGCAGTTAACACACTCAGACAAGCTACCACAGAAAAGTGTTAACATGTTTTGTAGTATTTTGCCTGTTTATGCATGCTAACCAGAGTGTTACCATGTTTTAAAAAAATATTTTTTCAAAGGATGCATGTCATGGATGGAGAGTTGGCTTTTCTGTATTATCCAGCTGTTGATTGGTGTGCATTAACTGGATAATGCAGAGTTAATGTGGGAGCACTTAGCACCTTGTAAACATGCAGTTACCATACACTATTGAATATTCTACATTAAAAATTTATTTAAACCCTGTCTAAAAGCGCTGCATTAAATCTGGGTTTAGTGCACAGTAAAATTCCACATTACCATAAGCTAAGCCCATAGTCTAGTGCAGGGGTAGGCAATACCGGTTCTCAAGAGCCACAGGCAGGTCAGGTTTTCAGGATATCCACAATGAATATGCATGAGATAGATTTGCATGCACTGCCTCCTTGAGAGGCAAATCTATCTCATGCATATTTATTGTAGATATCCTGAAAACCTGACCTGCCTGTGGCTCTCGAGGACCGGAATTGCCTACCCCTGGTCTAGTGTATCTTAGTAAAAGGACTTCAAATAGTTTTATTGAATCTCAGAAGATCATAAGGATGTATTTCAGAAAAGCAACATATACAGTATGCCCATATGATATGCCCATATTGTATAAAACATAAACACACACATATGCACATAGGTTTATTAAAATATTTAATACAGAACTTACCATTGTTTAGTACCAAGTGCTTTACAATCTAGATTAATACATAAAACCAGTAGGAACTCCTGTAGTAATAAAGGACAGACCTCACCCCATTCAATACAGGAAGTCTCATAAAATACCCACTATGGGTCAATTCCAATCATCCAATTGCAGTCACCCTAGTATATCTTTAAGTTCTCATATAATTTCATATTAAAAGCTTCTTTAAAAACAATGTTTACAGAACAATTTTAAATTTAATAAAACATTTCTCTTTTCTTACATAAGGGGGGAGCACATTCAACAATTAAGGGGTCAAATAAAAGAAAGCCTTATTTTTCATAGAGGTCTATTTCACTCTTTTCATTTGGATATAACACATTTGTATTCTCTATAAATTTTTGAAGTTACTCTAAAACAATCTGTTCTATCACTTTAGCAGATAAACATAGGTTAGACACCGGTCTATAGTTTTCAACAGAATTTGGGTCCAATGATGTTGATATCAATAATAGATAAACAATAGATTTTTTCCACAATAAGGGCACCTGTCCTACCCTTAGGCTAAATCAACGTGCGCGCTAACCACTAATGTGTCAATAAGATAACAAGCATGTGTTAGCGTTTAGCGTGTGCTAAAAAGCATAGCGCACTTTAGTAAAAGAGGGGGCTAGTCTGACAAAAGAAGCAACAATGTCAGAGTTGATGAAATAAAAAATTTTGAAGAATTTACCAAGATCATCATGTGTGTCCTGCTCTATGTATAGGGGCTCCAATCAATGAATAAATTTGTTTAAAATACCCTATACGTGTTAGTTTAGCCGCGGTTCCATCAGGCAGCCTCGGGGCCTTGATAGGCCAGACCACCTCAGACAAAAGAGGAAATTGCATCATCAGAGGCTGGCAGGCCTAGCAAAGGCTCCAAGGTTGCCTATGGAACCACGGCTAAACTAACGTAGTGGCAGATGTGTGGGGAAGTTAAAAGCACACAGTGAGCTGCTGCTTGGGAGAGGAGAGATGCTGCTAGACATGGGGAAGGGAAAAGGGGCACTGCTGGACATGGGGAGAGGGACAGGTGCTGCTGGACAAGGTGGAGGGAGAAGAGGTGCTGCTGGACCTGGCAGAAGGGGAGGGGAAGGGAAAGGTGCTGCTGGAATTGAAGAAGAAAGGGAGGGAAAGGAAAGGTGTTGCATTCTGGAGGGGAGGGTGAGATGGTGCATGGAGAGAGAGCATATTAGTTGTGAGTGGGGTTGGGGGAGGGAAGGAAGGAAATTGTTGCAGGATGAGTGATAGTGATGACAGAGGGAGAAATTGACATGGTATGGAGGAGAGGGAGAAATGGGGAATGGGGAGAGAATATGTTGTGAGTGGAATTGGGGTAAGATGGACTGGGGGCTGGGATGGAGGGATGTCACACTTGAGGGAAAGGGCGAGGAGAAAGAGAAAGTGTGCAGAAGGCAGAAAGTGTTGGACTCATGGAGAGAAAGAGAGAGCGAGATGGATGGGAGAAAGGAGGGAAGGAGAACTGTCACACTCAAGGGAAGGGGGAGAGGGCAGAGAGTAAAAAGTTGGACTCATGGAGGGAGAGAGAGAGATGTTGGTTGGGGAAGGGAATGAGGACTGGAGGAGAGGAAGTGTGCAGGAGGCAGAGAGAAAGAAATGTTGGAAAGAAGGGAGAAATGTTGGATGTGGCCGTAAAGGGAGTCGGAGAGGGAGAGATGCACCCTGGATATCTCTCTCTCTTTCCTCACTCCCTTTGCAGCAAGATAGGGAATGAGAGAAGGTCAGTGAGAGAGAGAGGGAGATATGTTGCCAATGGGGGTGGAGGAGAGAGGAAGAAAAGTTGGACTTATGGAGGTACAGAGAGTGATGTTGGTTGGGGAATGGAATGAGGTCTGGAGGAGCGGAAGCATAACGGAGGCAGAAAGAAAGAAATATTGAATGTACAGTCAGAAGGAATTGCAACCAGACAACAAAGGTTGGAAAAATAATTTTATTTTCAATTTAGTGATCAAAATGTGTCAGTTTTGTGAATTTATATCTGCTGTCTATATTTTGCTCTCTATTTGTCTATTTTTCTATAGTTGTTACTGATTGCATATTTTAAAGTCATCTGCCTTGACCTCTTTGAAAACCCCTCGAATATAAATGACAATTAACATTTTCTCTGCTTATAATGTGCTTTGTGTTTTTTAAAATTTTGTGATTACCATTATGTATTAATACAATTATATTGTGTGTATAT